>NC_056728.1:1422778727-1422966227 GCF_019279795.1 Protopterus annectens
TGAAATATTGAGTTGATTGTCAAGTGGATTTTACAAGGAGCTGAGAGCTTCAGGGGAAGAGAAGTTTAATGCTACTTATGCTAAGTTGTTTGCATTGTTAGTACAACAGGTAGTATACTTGCTTTAGATGCAGAAGGCTGTGGGTTCTACTCCCACAGTATGCAGATGGATCACTGATACTGTACTGTGTTCTACTTTAATAGGAGTGGATGCTGCAGTCCTATGAATGTTCTCCTTTGGAGGAGTTGCTTAGTAACTATAAACCCATTATCAGTTTGCCATCCATTCCCCATTGCAAAATTACTAGCTTATCATTTTTTAATGTAGCATAAGCAATTTATTCTTCAAGGGCTTCAGGCAATTTATTTGTAGATGAAACAATGAAACATAAAGTTGTTTGCTAGCATCAACCACTTCATTAGTTACAGATCCCTTTAATGTGGAATTATTTAGATGACTTACTTCTGCAGAGATTTTGCATATTTACTGATACTGGTGGATCGTAATGACAGAAGTGTGAGTGCCTTTTATGGTTGACATTTTCTGAAATGGGTAGTTTTGTCATTATTAGTTCATACATTTTGTTTCATTGCTCACTAGAAGACTGTTCCAAACTACAAATTTAAAACACATTCTAACAAGTGGTGCTGTATTATACAAAGAATATAATTTAATACAATCAGGAAGGTGAATCAAAGAACATATACATGTATGCTTGCTCACAGGATGCAGGAGATCAAAATAGGGGAAGAGACCAGTCACCGCTGGTGTCCCCCAGGGTTTGGTGCTGAGACTTTTTCTGTTTGGCATATACATCTCAAAAGTAAAAGGAAATACCAAAGGGCTTTGGTCTACTAAGTTTGAGATGACTGTAAGCTAGGAGCAGTTACTGAATCGTCAAATGACTTAACTATCATGCAGGAAGGTTTGTCCCAAACAATAACTGGTGCCAGAATCATGAATTGAAACTAAACTCCAAGAAATACATTACCGTATCTTTTGGGAAGTCATCTACTCCAGGGAACTGCCAAAT
Source organism: Protopterus annectens (assembly GCF_019279795.1). Taxonomy (NCBI): domain Eukaryota; kingdom Metazoa; phylum Chordata; order Ceratodontiformes; family Protopteridae; genus Protopterus; species Protopterus annectens. The sequence goes on from NC_056728.1 coordinate 1,422,779,761, forward strand.
TGACAATGCCTCCTGAGAACTGACCCAGTTTTTTGCTATTTTTGAACTTGTATGTACAGTGACCTAAGTTTTGACCAACATTTGCCCAGAGTCATAAGAAAGTCTTTCTATATTGCCAGTGGTGGCTGGTGACTTCAAATCAAAGGGGGGGGGGCTGCAGGAGACAGCTGAATGGGTGGGGTCAATGGGAAGGGGTGCGACCAACTAGAAAGGGGAGGAGCTATGCTCAAAACCACAGAAACTAACTTTAATTAAATACACTGCCCTGGGTGCCAAACCGTCATTATGAGAGTCCAATAAAGACAAAAATAAGTGTAGAAGAATAAAAATATTTTAATGCATTACTGGAATGCCAGTCAAAATCAAGTATAAGAAAAACAAGCAGCACTCAACTCAAACCACTTCTCCTTGCACTGCAGTTCTAATTATAAATTATATTCAGCTTTATTAAAGTACCAAGTAACATGCTGAAAGTAGAAGTCTCTGTGATGCCCCCACTTGTAAAAATGTTTCTTATCCAAAAAAGACCTGCTGCCTGACAACTATCTACTTGCTTCATGGGGAAAACATGATCAAAGTAAAAAAATGAAAAGCAAACAAGAAACAAGCTCAAGATACATTGCTTAAAGGATTACTGTATAGGTTGTGGACCACACATGATTGGCATTCTGTTTAGTTTACGAGTAAAGCCTGTAGAGATGACTGGAAGTCTCCAGCAAGTGTAATGAGCTTTTTAAAATAATGTAATCCTGTCCTTCAATACCCAAGGCTTATACATTATCTAGTTAAGTATTCTCTGCATGGCAACAACAGAAAGGCTTTCAATGTTGGCAATTCTTTAACAGTATGCTTATTAAAGCTTACTTGCATCTTACGATCTCAGACAAGCTTATCTTATGGTCATTAAAGCACTGCTACTTAAACACATAGCAACAGGCACTTTCTGAATAATAATAAGCATATATCAACAGTATAAAAATATGACAGAAACCAGAACATTCTGCAAAATCAAGGACAGATGAAAAGCCACTGTAGTACTTGTGTCTACCCTTGATGGGGGGACACTCTGTGCATGTTACACTGCATAACTACGCCTTGCTTTGCTTGGACACATCCAGAGTCACTACATGGGGGAGTGGGGTGCAACAAGTATGTCACAATTTGAAATGTCTCTGGCTGACTGTGATGGCCCTGACACATTTGTCCTACCTCTCAACCTCAGAGCAAGAAATCTGGACAAAGCCATACATAGAAGTGGAACAAAGGCCCAAAAATAAGGACAATTATTAAATATTGCTCTTATAAACTTAGAAAGATAATAGAATAGGTCGTGTATAGTATGAATTTTCTGAAGGGTATGACATCTGAAATTCAAATGTCTGTCATTATTTTCTAACTTCAGTCTTTAATGATTTGTCAATAATTTGCCAAAAAAACAGAATTTTATGAAAAATGGACCAAAAATGTGATGCAAAAATATAAAATAGCCACACAATACAGCTGGGAACCTGTCAAAAAAGGGACACTTCAATATTAGTACTGCTAACTTGAGCAGCTGACAAAATAAAATAATCTACATGCATTTCAAGTAATCTATAACTTTGATTAATACAGTTATTTCTTAATTGTAAACCCTCCATGTTTTCTTCCAATATTGCTATTTTGCTATTTTGCAGAGGGATTATTAGGGGGAAGAGCAACATTTTGAGCCAAAATCAGGGACGCTTGAGAGGCTGGCTATGCCTAATTCTACAAAGCAATTTATTTGCATGTACCTCTCAACCTGTTAATGCAACAAATCTGGACAAGGCCAAATATATTGGGGGAACATATAAACAGCGCTAAAAATTGCTCTTGTATAAACTGGGACAGTTGATAGAATAACAGGACTTACTTTAGCATGGATTTTTCTGAAGGGTATGAAGTCTGAAACTCAGTGTATCATTATTTAGTGACTTAATTCCGAAATGATTTGCCAGAAAATTACACATTTTATGAGGAACAAACCAAAAATAAGAAGCAAAAATCTATTAATTCGTTGAAAATCTGGACAGTTGGGAGATATAGTTCAGCTGAGCCTCTGAGTTTGCCGCCCTTCCCCCTCACAAAATCATCGAATGGAGCCTCTGCAGCCATTACAATGATCCATTACTTGGCTATTTCACTACATTTACCATAAACAATAATGTGCATACTGTTTTACTTCTATGATGATTTGGACTTCATTTGAAAGTTTTATTTTGCATTTTACAGCACATACACTAAGACATCTGCTAGACAAAGCAATGCAGCCTCACAATGAAAACAGACTTAGCATTAAAACGTCTCTGCCCTTGAAACTCACATTCATTGAAACAGCATTGAAACCCACATTCAAAGAAAATACATTTTGCCAGTGGCAGATAAAGATTAATTCTGGGCTGTTTTCAAATCATAGGCCCCTTGCATATGAAATATACATGTGCTCTTTGACACACCTTCCTGATTGTACTAAATTATATTCCTTGTACAATACAGTACAGTTGTTAGAGGGCATTTTAAATTTGTTTTGAACATTTTTCCAGTAAGCAATGAAACAAAACGCATGCACCCATAATGACAAAACTGCCCAGTTCAGAACATTTCCATCATAAAAGTCTACTCAAACTTCTACAGTTCACCATTATCAGCAAATATGCACAATTCTACAGTCCACCATTATCAGTAAATATGCACAATTCTACAGTCCACCATTATCAGTAAATATGCACAATCTCTGAAGTAAAAGTAATCTAAATAGTTCCACATTAAAGAAATTTGTAACTAATGAAGAGGTTGCTGTTAGCATACACCTTTATATTTCATGGTTTCATCGAAAAATAGTGTATGTTGCTCCTGAGGAATAAATTGCCTATATTACATTAAAAAATGATAAGCTGGTAATATTGCAAGAGGAAACCGATGACAAACTGATAACAGGCTCATAGTTAGTATCTTCACCAAGGAGGACATTCTTAGTACAGCAGCATCCACCCCTTGTGGGAGTAGAACCCACAGCCTTCTGCATCAACAGCAAGTACACAACCTGTTGTGCTATTAACAATGCAAGCCAACTCAGCATAAGCAGCACTAAACTTTTCTTCCCCTGCAGCTCTCAGCTCCTTGTGAAATCTACTCAATACTCAACTGCATCTCAACTTCTCAGCACAAGAAATCTGGAAAAAGCCAACATTTATTGGGGGGGGGGTCAAAAGCCCAAAAACCAAGGACACATTAAACATTGCTTGTATAATCTTGGAAAGTTGCTAGAATAAAATGCTATGTTACCAGCATACATTTTACTGACAAGGTCCCTGTACAAAACAGTCAGAGCAACATACCACTACACCAAATCAGCTGCTTTGTGAAAGAGAGGAAGACTGAAACTTAAATGGCTATCATTTAGTGAATTCCGTTCTCACCATAGCTGTCAACCTCTTAGTACAAAACACCTGGACAAACCCAGTAATGAGGGAATACAGCACTCAAACATATTCATTGAATTCAGTTATTGCCATAGCTGTCAACCTTAGCACAAAAATCCTGGACAAAGCCAATAATGGGGGAATACAGTCCCAAAAATAGGGACAAATTTCAAATATTCATCTTATAAACTTAGAAAATTGCTAGAATAAAAGGTTGTGTTACTATGTATTTTCTGAAGAATATGAAGTCTGAAATTCAAATGCCTGTCAGTTTTGCTTCTCATGGAACAAAAACAATTTTCAGCAGAGGCCCAGGGAGAAATACTGCAGACACATGTCTTTGTAAAATGGCAGGACGCCAGAACAAATACACACAAACACAGGGAGGAGATGCAGACTCCATACAGAAGGCACTCCAGCCAAGAATCAAACCAGAAAACCTATAGCTGTGAGGCAACAATGCTACCACTGCGCCATCAAATACGTAAGGAATTAAACATTCATAAACCTGAAGTCTGAAATTCAAATGCCTGTCACTTTTATTTAACATTTTTTAACCAGGACAGTCTGACTTGGAACAAAAAAACAATTTTCAACAGAGGCCCAAGAAGAAATAATGCAGACATGTCTTTGCAACATGGGAGGACACAAAAGCAAACCCACATAAACACAATGAGAAGATGCATACCACCATGAGTCTGCTCTAGCCACCAGTACATAGTAACTGGGGCATTACACACAGACACACACACACACACACACACACACACACACACCTTGTCGCCAAACAGCGATGAGCTAAACAACTGCTTCCATTTACCGCCGATATCCAAACAGCCCCTTTACCTGTATTCCTTGCACGATTGGTCCATCCCAAAGTATTCCTTGCAGTCCAAATCCGCAATTGGTCCTGCCTGCGACTGCTGCAGTCCAGAGTGCCTCGATTTCGTGACGGCATCACTGCACAGACTTCTGGGCATCATGGGGGTGAGATGCCTTTCCCCCTATCTAGCCTGCTAAGAAAGCAGTCTGAGAGCGTGTGCACATGCGTACATGTCCAAGAATTGATTTTGTGTTTCTCTGTTCTGTTTTTCATTTGTTTTTTAGGTGGGAGGGCTGCAGTCCTAAAGTCCTATGGCACGAGCCTCCCCTGTATATTGCACAGCTTATAAACAGATTGACTGTGACTAGATCTAGAGATGTTATTGTCCCCCTTTACAAAGCCCTCATTAGGGCAATCATTTTGTATAATGCTCACTTTGGCATGTATATGTCCAGCCCCATGCAGCAATTGGAATACTCGCAGAGATACCTTACTAAAAGGATACAAGTACTAAACTGTAGGTCTTGCATGGACCACTTCAAAGATTTATCACTATACTCAGTATCCTACAGAGTGTTTAGAGGTGACATGTCTTGCATACAAGGCATCCTCTGACCTAATAAAGATGGACCTACTGAACATCAGCAAGTCAAATGGCATTAGAAATACTTAGACCAGGTATCTAAACTGAATAGGTTCATAGGTTCATAGGTTGGTACTAGGCTATGAGCCATAGGGCCTATACAAACCTAGCCATAACAATTACCTGGCTATTTCTTCCCACACTATTTACTTCCCTGGACCCCTGTCTAGCAGGGTGACTGATGTGATCCCTGGGGTGAATTTCCTTTCTCCCATCCAATCGTCAAGGTTCCTTTTGAAGAGGGCCAAAGAGGCACTCTGCTTGACATGTATGGGCAATTTATTCCAGAGTCTGGGGAGTCTCTGGGTCAGGAACCTATCCCTCCAGCATGTTTTGTTTATTGTGATGACAAGGTTTAGATCCCTGGAGAGTGTGGCTTTGAGGGATTGGGATTTCTTTAAGTGTAGCATGTCCAACAGCTCTGGGTTTGACATGGCCTTGTATGTTAAGCAGTGATGTGATCGCCTCTGAGTAGACGATATGCGACAGAGTATAGCTGGAGTTTTTTAAGGTGGTCAGCGTAGGGCATCTGCTTTAGGCCTGTGATTCTTTTAGTGAGGTATTTCTGCGGTCTTTCCAGTTGTTGCAGATGTCTTGAGAGTACATACCAAATGGGGCATTGTATTCTATAATGGGTCTAATGAGGGATGAATACAGTGGGACAATGACCTCCTTTTTTCTGGATAAAAAGCCCTTAGTGATGAGGTGTGCCACATAGAAGGATTTCCTGACTGTTGTGGCAATGTGGTTATCGAAGGTGAGACCACTGTCCACCTGTGTCCCTAAGTCTCTTATCACACTTTCAATGTTTAGTGTACTGCCACCTATATGGTAATTTACGGATACATGCTTTTTCCCAAAGGGGATAACTATACATTTCTTGGCATTGAGCTTGAGCCCATGTCTCTGGCATCACGCATCTGTTTCTGCAAGGCCCTTTTGTAGAGTATCCACATCATTTGGGGATTCAATAATGGCTCCCAGTTTGCAGTCATCTGCGAACTTTGTTATCCAGAGTCCCTTAGTGTTGGCCTGTACTTCAGAGAAGTAGACGCCAAACAAGAGCCATCCCAGGACTGAACCCTGAGGTACTCCACTTGTCACTTGTCTGGAGCTGGATTTGGAGTCGGCTACTTTTACAGTGTGGGTTCTATCAGTAAGCCAGATAGCAACCCATTGGGTGACATAGGGATTAATGCCCAGCTTAGTAAGTTTATCTATGATTCCAGAGTGGGGGATGGTGTCAAAGGCCTTGGCAAGGTCTAGATAGGCTGTGTCGACCACCTTACCCTTGTCCATGGTGCTGGAGACTGATTCGAAGAAGTCAATCAGGTTCAGGAGACAAGATAGGCCCTTCACGAACCCAAACTGGGTGGGGTCCAGTGTTTGAAGGTTGCCAATGTCTTTGTTTATAAGTTCCATGATAATATGCTCCATGGCCTTGCAGATAAAGCTTGTCAAACTGATGGGATGGTATTTTCTGGGATCCAAGGTGGATCCCCCCCTTGTGGAGAGGGATAATTGTAGCTCTGTGCCACTCAGTGGGCACAAAACCTGAGGTGAGGCTATGATTAAACATGACACTTAGGTGAGGTGCCAGTTCATATTGTAGTTCATGTTGTGGATAGATGGATATATCCAGAACAGACTAGCCATTCAAGTAAAACAAAGCTCTTCCCTGTCCATATTCAAATGCAACTTGGATCTAAGGATGGGTAATAGAAAATGTACTCTAGGATTACCCCTCATGTCACTAATGGATAGATGCAGTTCTTAAATACTGCTTCCCTTACATGGGTCCCCTCAAATTATCTACAGTGTGATCACATTTATTCTCACTAGGGCTAATATACAATCAGGAAGTGTTAATTCAAGCACCAAAATGGAAATTGGCTAAGCTTAAAATGTCCTCCAAGTGAACCTATGTTATGGTAGTAAATATTTTAAAAAAATTGCCCTTTTTAGATCACTAAGTGCCCCTGTCGCCCCCTCCACCCCCCCCCCCCCCAGTTTTCAACAGCTTCCAGTACCACTGATCTCACAGTACCTTTGAAGACACAGTGTTATACATGAGTATTTGTTTCTGGTGTTATTTACACATTTAAAAAGACAAAGTACCTCAACAGTCCATGAAAGGATAATAATGCATATAGAAATACCCTTTTGCCACTAATGTCATGCAATGTCTTCCACTATCCCAAGCAGAATGCTGTTTGTGTCTTTTCTATAAATTCACTGCAATGAACATGGCATGTTTGAATGTTAACTAGTTCCTTCCTTGCATTTTAAAAATGTTCACCAGGAGTTATCATGTCTGTGCCTTGAGTGCTTAAATGAGAATGGTAACAACAAAAATGAATGAATAAATAAACTGACATACAAATGAATAGATGAATGATTAAATGACAAAAAACAAGAAAAGATACTAAATCCTAGCACCTTAATGCACTGACCATCAGGATATTTCCAAGAGAAAAGTAGGGCTCACAGAATAAATTAAAAACACTGCATGGGCATTTTTTTTAAAGGTGTGCTATGGAATGGAAAGAATAAATATGTGAGGGCAGCCTGTATTGCTTCATGATATGAAATACAAGTATGCACATTGATGGAGTTACAGACTAGTGATATTTAAGATGTATTTAAACATAGTTGCTTAATTTTAAATTAAATGATACAGAGCTGTAGCTGGCTAGTTATATGTTTAAGGAATATAATCATTCTGATTAGCATATTACCCATTCATCCCTAGGGAATACATCACATACTTGCAGGAAAGTTTATATGATTAACATGATTAACTAACAGGAGACATGTAATGCTCAGATTCTCCTTGTAGGACATACACAGATAAGAGGATATCAACATGAATTATGTTTACAAAAATAGTTTAGCAACCACATCTGTATTGAATATTGTGGATATATAAAATAATAGGTTCTAACTTTTCATTTTTTCTTGAATAAATGTCCTGTGATGATATTTGCTGCTAATGTATGACTGCTAGCTTTATTTAAACCATTTTTGTTCTGCTGACTTGGTGGATGTGGTAATGTGACTTATGAGATACAGTACTGTAAGGAGATTTGCTATGGACATGTGACCAAAAATCAGGTAAGCAGATAGAGGATACAAAATAATCGACTCTAATATTTGAGTTGACTTTCTGTTGGAACATAGCTTGGGAATGTCACCAGTGTTAACTCCCATATTAACCAGGAGTCTTTGTCAAATAACTGCTGTAATTTCTTATAATACCAGTGATCTAAGGTAGCACTGTGCATTCCCAGGCTAGGGATATACAATTACAATTATGATAAACTTCTGCATTCTGTACAGTTATACAGTATATTACAGTCTCTGCACATATAATTTGAATTGATAATATGTATATTACTAGTATGTCAATTATTATGATATTTTGGATTGGTGTTTTGTTACATAGGTTTATAACAGGCTACTAAGCTAATGGCCCTAGGGCTTTTACAAGCCTAGCCATTCTATATCCGTGTTCCCTAATTCACCATGGTTAGATGGTCTTTATTTTCAGAATGATTCTGTGATCAGCACTGACTGCCCCTGTCCATGAGGGACATAGGTGCCATCTCTGGGGTGAATTTACAGTCTCCCATCCAATTGTCTAGGTTATGCTTAAATAGGGTCATTGAGGAGCTCTGCTTCATGTGAATGGGGAGGTTATTCCAGAGGAGCGACCATCTCTAAGAGACATATCTGTCTCTTCAGCATGTTCTGTTGATGTACTTTCAATTTCACAATGCAAACTACTAAAAAATTCAAAATATGCTGCTATAGGTCTGGACAGCAATAACATACAGCAAAAAAGCCGCTCAGTTCATAAGTAAATTTTATTCCAGTAAAATGAAAATAAGAATGTTTTGTTGACGTCACAGACTAGGCTGGGATCCCTGGAGTGAGTGAATCTTGTTCCATTTGATTTGTAGATGTGCAGCATTTCCATTAGGGCAGGCCAGAGATTGCTCTGTAGGCCAGGCAAAAGCCTGTAGGATGCAGAGTTCAGTGACAGGGCTTTTGATCTTTCCATGTAGGTCATGTTTTGGAGGCCCTGCATTTTCTTGCTGAGAAACTTCTGTGGTCTCTCCAGCTGCTGCAGGTGTCTGGTGAGGTACAGTATATTCAAAAGGGAGCCATGTACTCTATTAGTGGTCTTATGAAGGTCAAGCACAGAGGAGTTATAACATCCTTAGTCTTAGATGCAATGCCTTTACTTATGAGATGTGCAATGTAGACAGATTTCCTTACCACTGTGGATACATGATGACTGAAGTTTAGGTTGCTATCAACCTGTATTGCCAAATGTCATACTACTGGGCTAGAGCTTAGCAGGCTGCTGTCAATATTGTTATTTGCAGGGACTTCCACTTTGCCAAAGGGGATAATAATGCACTGTTTTTAGTTTAGTTGTAGTCCGCAACTTTGGTTCCAATCATTTATCTGTGTTAGCCCCTTTGTAATATGTTTATATCATTGGGAGACTCAATGATTGCACCCAGTTTGCAATCATCAGCAAACTTTGTAAGCCACAGACCTTCTACTTTTGCCTGGACTTCTGAGAAATAGATTGCAAACAGTAGAGGACCCAGCACAGATCCTGGTAGTACAACAATGGTAACTCGTCAACTGGTAGAGATGGACTCTCCAACTCTGACAGTATGCATTCTGTCAGTGAGCCAGTTGACATGTGGGTTTCTCAATGATACCTGAGTGGAGGGATGTGTTGAAAGCCTTGACCAAGTCAAGATAGGCAGTATGCACTGTTTTGCCTTCATATAGGGCTATGGTGACGTTCTCAAAGAAGTCCACCTGGTTTAATAAGCATGATCTACCCTTAACAAAACCAAACTGGGTCAGGTCAAGAGTTTGAAGGTTGTCTGTGTCCATATTGATAAGGTCCATGTTGATTCTTTCCATGGCCTTGCATATAAGGCTGGTTAGGCTCATGGGTCTATAGTTTCCATGGCCAGTTGATAGACCTTTTTGTGCAAGGAGATTACTGTTGCTGCTCTCCAATTTGCTGGAAAAAAGCCAGTGCTCGGGGTGAGGTTAAAGAGAGTGCCAAGTGGTTTCACTAGGTCTTGTTTTAGATTATTTAGTAAGCAGCTGGGGATGTTATCTGGTCCCATAGAGGCCATGTTGTTGGTCTTAGAGAGTGCAAATATGACCTGCTCTTTGAATATACTCACTAGAGGACTGGTGTCAGGTATGCTTTGGGGAATGGCTGGTAAGGACAGGGGAGTGATGTTTGCATCAATCTGTCAGCTAGCAGATTGGCAATTTCCTTGGGTTCAGTATGAGTGCTACCATCCACTAAAAGTTCAGCATATAGCTGGGCATTCCTTTTTATATTTTGGACCTAGCTAAAGAATGTCTTATGATTATCCTTAGCTAGAGATGCTAATTTAACCTCATAACTAGCTTTAGAGGACTTTACAAGATATATGATTTGTTTGCTCAAGCTAGTAAGTTCCTTCTTTTTCTTAGATAACAGTTTCTTACATTTGTTATATATTATACCTATTTATACTCAAGGTCCATCAGGTTGGCTTGTTTTTTAGGAGGAACTGGTTTTGATCCAGTCAGGTACAACCAAGTCTAAACAGTTGTTTAAGTAGTTGTACAGAGCATTTGTGTACTCCTCTGCATAGGAGTCATATTGTCTGCATTAGCAGGGGGGTTGAAACTTTTTATACTGTCGCTTAATAGGCTGTAATTTACTTTGGAAAATTCTTACAGTTTTTTTTTTTTTGCTCCTGTGAGAGTGTCAGATCTGATTATTTGGAGTGGGACAAATTTATGGTATGACCTTACCAGGGAGGGCAAGACATGGGGGGGGGGGGGTAGTGGAGTTACCCCTCCCATGTTGGTGAGTTCCAAGTCCAGGACATGTGTGCTCCTTGTGAGGGTGCAGACTAACTGTTCTATGGCGTTTATATTGAAAAGTCCAGGAACCTCATGTTTGTACTCATTAGTGTTACCCAGCTGATGGAAGGATAGTTGAAATCTCGATGACCAAAGTGTTAGGTCGTATAGTGAGTAAATCTAGCAAGTCCAGGTAGGTGGTGTAGTTCTCTTGGTTCATAGTAGGGAATTGTAGCTAGCTATGATGTGGTAGGGTGTTTTATCTATAGTTAGTTGGACATGGAGTAGCTCAAGAATCATACAGCTTAACCAGTCTTGAGGTGTATTTGGTTTTAATGAAGATGGATATACCTCCACCTTTGTTTTTTCATGCTTGTTTTGAGGTCTAAGCATGAGGAAGGCATTGTAACCTTGAACAGGCAGGGTGCTCTTTGTGATCTTGAATGATGTACTTGATATGTTAGTTTTTCAGACATATACTATTGCTGCTTAGTAATCATTATGTTTAAGTCCATTAGGAGCAGGCAAAATGATGTTTAAAGTATTATGAGATGTCATCCTCTCTCGACTTGTTCTTTGTTATCCTCATACATTGCCCATCAACTACTTGTATAGCTTGTTTTCAGAATTATATCTAACCAATCTAATAATGCAAAATAAATATAACTAGAGACGCAGCCATAAGAAAAAAATATATATAGCACATAGAAAATGTTTGACTAATTGAAGATATAAGTTTTAGTAAACCTTGAAAGTATGTTTTGACCATAGGCAATATTCATTTCATTTGTGGTGATCACATTGTATGCCTGTACATCATCTGCATAATATACTGTGCTATAAAATAGCAGTATCAAAGTACAATCTGAATACATATTTGGATGCAGTTATATTAATAGATCACATATACCACATGTGCATTACAAGGACTTATTGGTAATATGTAACCATGACTGAACAGATCTCTCTTGCACCTGTGAATCTAGGAATTTAGGTGTAAGAAGTCTTCTTCTTTTTCTTTCGGCTTTTCCCGGTTAGGGGTCGCCACAGCGGATCATCTGTTCGCTCATGATTGGCAGTGGAGTTTTACAGTGTCGAGTTGCCAGCCCGGCGCCCAACATTCCACAGAAGGCACACACACACACACACACACACACACACACACACACACACACACACACACACACACACACACACACACACACACACACACACACACTCACTCACACCTAGGGCCAATTTAGAGTGTCCAGTCCACCTACTGCATGTCTTTAGGATGTGGGAGGTCTAAGTGGATGTATAAATTACAATACCTTTTCTTTGAAATGCTTGTTAAAACAACTTGACTGAAGAAGGCAAAAAGGAAAAAAAGAATGTGAAGTCCAAATTACAACAGTAATATATATCTGATATATATATATATATATATATATATATATATATATAAATATATATATGCACATGCATAAATCTTATAACTGGTGCAAACTTATATCTATATATTTGCTTGTACTTTACACTAAAAACACATCATAAATCCATTACTTATCCCTTTTTATGTACATCTACAGTGTCTTATTTTTCAGCCTCAAATGAAAATTTCTCATTCACTTCTAAACTCACATCTGCAGCAATATTTATTCAGTTTCACAATATTTATCCAAATGTAATGCTATAGTCAACAAGTGTATTTCATGAAAACAATGAAAAATGCAGAGCACAGGTTGTACTATGATCGCAGACTCTCTCATGAACCTAATTACATTGTCCTGCTTGACAGTGTGACTGAATTAGTTCATCACCAAGGGTATATCGGTATGGTATGATATTCTTCCTGGAGTAATCCCCCAAAATTAGAGAATGTTAGCAATTCCATTTCTACATATTAATGCACAAGCAATGAATACTTTCCTATGTAAGGTACATGAATGCTCATTACTTATGAGCATCTAATCCCCACCCCACACCAAACTATACAGCAATAATCGCTGTCCAGTGTCTATCATGCCAATTTTCTTTTGTCATTTACACTTCTCATTACAAGGCATAACTCCCCTTCTACTTCTGCTAATGGTTATTGATATGCTTATTGTGCAAAGAAATATGTTTGCTCTTTTAGTTAAATGTCTAATGGAAACTCGTCTCTCCATCTTGCTTTATGCTGATATATCTATACAGAATTGGCCAGATGCTTCTTGCCTGTGTATGGTATACCAGACCAATTTTTTTATTTGTTTTATGCTGTCAGCTTCTTGTTGGCTGTGGTGGTGCAGCGGTTGGTGTTATCACCTCACAGCAAGAGGGTTTCTGGTTCAATTCTCAGCTAGAGCAACTTCTGTATGGAGTCTGCATGTCCTCCCTGCAATCAAGTGAGTTTTAAAGACATACAGCAGATGTGTCTGCCTTCTGTGAAGGTTGGGCACTAGACTGGTAACTCAACACTGTAAAAACTCCACTGCCAATCAATCTGCAGATAGATACTTGTTGCATAGTGCTTTCCATTACTTGAGTTTGGACATGGACGGATATAGGCTTAGTACTCTGTCAAGATAATTTTCCTCTTCACTTCACCATGATATCTCAAATTTCTCCTTCTCAACAATTTCCTGCTATTTAGAATTCTACATTTCAGGAATGTTTTATTTTAGTTTGACCAACTGTTTATAATTTGGCTCATAATGCATACATAATTTTGCAGGAATAAATGCTTTCATTTTGAGATCTCTCGTCTTCCACTCTGCTACTTAGTTCTAATCCATACTTTACAACACTTTCAACCTACAAAATTCCCTCCTTCTGCTATCTATATATCTTACTGCAGTCTTCTGTGCCATACATAAAAAAATCATACATAAAAGACAGCATATCTCTCTAAATTTGTTTTGGGAATGTGCAGGTTTTTCTCCACTGTCTAGCCTCAGCCAGTCTATCTCTCATTAGGCTTATATAGCATTACTGGATCTTTGTTTTCAATTTGTGTATTCTTAAAAAGAGTTCCAGCTTTCTCATTTTAATTTAGACTACAGTTTATAGGGAAGGTCACATTGTTGTTGTTAGCAGTGACATCATCGGTCCTTTCTATATTCTGTCATCTAGCTCTAAATGAGTGTAGGGAATACCATCATAGTTATGTTCATGGGTCTATATTATATGAGTGATTTGCACAAATTGCGAACGCTCGTAATAACAAACGTACCGGACATCGAACTTCCTATTGTGGGGGGCTGTGCCCCTCCCACTGAATATATATTCCAACTCCGAGATCACACTACAGTGAGGAAAGGGCAAATATCCCATTCTTCACTGTACTGCAATCTCAGAAAAAGCACTTCAAGGTCTGGTACGTTCGATATTATGAGCATTCGCAATTTGGGCAATTCGCTCATATGATATAGACCCATGTTCACAGGCCCCTCAGGAAACAAAAAGTTCCTTTGCTTTTGTGTAATGAAGTCTCCTTTTCTCCCAACAGATTTAAGTAAATGTGACAAGCCCTGTAATTACATTCCAGGTACATGTTGAGCATTTACAAATGCAGAATTCTAAATGTGATAGCTAAATCAACATTCTATATACTTTTGTCGTAATGTCATGACTCACAGCATTTCTACTTGACAGTTTGCAGGAAGAGAATGATTGCTGTACTGGCTTTCCATGACTTATACTCTGGATATACTTGGAATGTAATTTTAAGACTTGCTGTATTTTTAAAGTCATGGAATACTAGTTCGGTGAGTTATTAATTTGTTTATGTGTATGTGGGTGTGTGTGTCTGTGTGTCTAATTAATACTCGTACACTGCAGCTGCTTACAGAGGAAGTGTTCAGGGGTAACTGGTGTCAAGAACCATAACCAAATTGCTGCTTAACAATTTACTAAAAACTGAAGCTTCAAATCTGGTATAGCTAGAGTTAGGTATCCATGAAAACCACAACATCTGGAGCCTCTTGAATATACATAACTGGACTGAGTCAGTCAACAACTGCAGCTTATTGAGGACCAGGACTATACAGCAGGTAAAGCCTGACTGACTGACTGAATGAATGTGAGATAAGCATTAGAGATTGCTTGCCAATGGCCAGATGAACCAGTCTCAGAACATACTGGGAATGTCAAAAGGAGCAGGCATTGTTCTTCTTTAGACACATTTTTTTCCTCATACAGATAATTTTTATCAATATCTTTTTATAAATACTGGCAAGGTGTTTGATATATCTTTGGCTGGTGGTAACAGTATCTACTGCAATCAGAAGTGATACGTTCATTTCATAAACTACTTATTGTAGCTGTTATTTCCTTTACTTTCATTGCGATCGTACATTAGAGGACATTGTTTTCGAGGGAGTGAGAGGCAATCTGTGTGTGAGGGCAAAATGCCATTAAAAGTTTGTGGTATGCATATGACTAAAAAAGTTGGCAAACATTCTCTGTCACTCTTTCAGTTTTTTTATAATCTGTGTGATGTAAGTGGTAAAGAGAAAGTGAAAATCTATTGGGGAGCCTGAATGTATGTGAAAGCACAGCTCATTTTTATTAACACTGTTAAATGAAAATTGATATGGCACTATGAAGATGAAATATTTCACTGTGGATATTATTTATTGTTCACTTTCTTCACAATCAAGCAAAAGAAGTATACACAGAAAATAGCAAGGTTTTGGATGTGATGCAGTTGGACATTACATAAAAGCAACTGATCATGGTTATTTTTGAATGAAACTAATGGTTTTGCTTTTTTACTAACAGGTCTATAATCTTGTAAGTCATTCCATAAAGTAGCAGTTTTGTTTGAATTAGCATGCATTTATGTGGCTATGGCACCTAAGGTAAGAGTAAGAAATCTGTCTAACTCTGTCTACCAAGTAAATCCGCTGCTGGCATCTCCTATGTTATTGAATACAAGGGTAGTTGCTTCAGCCAATGAGTGCCTTCAGAGATCCAGAGTAAATGGTTATGTATCCATTACTCCAAATAGGAAGAGAGAAACAAGTTACCAGAGAGGAATGGTGATCATATACACACTAACTTTATTTTTCAGCAAAAGCCTGTACCCATTATAGGAAATGCACTTATATAAAGGGAAGAAGGCCAATAACAACTCAAATTCTTCAGTTAAAAGGACATGCAGTGATTACACATTTCTTTGTTGCATAGAAGACTGGAAAGTACTTCTCAAATAGTCAAATGGACTAGAAGACCCCACATTCCTAAAATGGTACTAGTTTGTTGTATTCAAGTTATAGTTGTATCTTAGTTCTCATTCTCCATGGGGAAGTGTGTGACTGGATGCTAGAAAATAGACTTTATTCATTAGTCAAGCCTTTGATTCAGGTGAAGGCATAAAGATTCAGTGCTCTCTGTAAAACACTGGACCAGCTTGCTGCCTTGCACAACTGATCCAGTATTTGTCAGTGTTGTTTATATGAGTTGCACAGACTTGGAAATAGTATATAACAATGTACCCAGGAATATATTTTGATGTTTTTTTGAGGTAATTACATGTAACTGTGTCTGTGATAACTCTTTACTTTCTCTCTAATTCTAGTATTGTCTGCCTCACTACCTTTTTCTCTCTTCCTACATTTACCAGCCTGTGATCCAGTACATCCCTGTACTAAACCACCAGAATTCACCCTGCTGGATGCCTCTGAAAAATAGCCCAAACTAGGAAATTACCTACCAGCTCCCTGAGAGACCATCCTTTGTTAAAAGACAGTGAAAGTCTGTGCTGAAACAACTACTAGAACATTGTGCTAATATTAATGTTTAAAAACTCTCCTAGGTTAGGCAAGCTTCCCACTCAGGTTAGCCAGCAGCCAACAATCCCCCCATTTATCATTTATCTTTTTAACTAACCCTTATATCCAGCTTGCTCACTCTCTTCTAATAACTAGCCTGTCTCCCCTTCTCCCATAGCCTGCTACCCCCTGTAGGCGAACAATTCACCGCAATAAAGTACTGACCACTAGGTGGCACCTTACCATAAGCTTTCTGCATATCTATTCCCACCACTATTGTTTACCATAACTCCCTAACCATGTTTTTCAACTTCTACTTTTCACGGGCTTACTCTTTCACCTTCTCACCCTTGTCCTAAGGTATCATTAATCACATTCTACTCCTCTGACATCCTAACTTTCTTCTTACTAGCCTCACAACTTACTTCTATATTCTCTCACTTTCAGACTTACCTGCAGAATTCTCCCACTTCACAGATTGTCATCCTTGATAGTCCACTCTCTTGTCTCTACCCGCTCCATTCGCCCTTCTGGCTCACTCCGCTCCCCTACCCTGCCCCCAATTCCCACCCACCCCCAGTGGTCCTAGATTTATTCCTCTAAAGACACACCCTCATTACACCAACTCCAATCACACAAATTACATCATTACCACACCCTGCCCCAATTCTCTCAACACACCCACTGATACCTTACCTTTCATCTCCCATTGTTAATACACACTACCTACTGACACTACTTTTAACCTGCCTATAAAACCTACCACAACTTTAATTCCCACCTCACTAACCAATATTATGTCTAAATCAATCATGCCATACCAATTATAACTATTAATATTGGTCTCACTCTTACCTGCTCTAACCACTACCTATCTCTTAACCTCCTATGAATAACCTCGTTACTCTACCCTTCTCTACCCTTCCAAACACACTTCAACACCAACACTAGCAATCTCTCCAAACATTCTAAATTTCATTTGCAAACCCAGCTACCTACTAGATAAATATCACAGACTAGTACACATTAAATATAGCAACCTAAAAACTAAAAAAATCATTTGACTACTATTGTAAGCCTCTGCAACCTAAACAATTTACACTCCTCCACTCCTTAATAGACGGGGACATTCATCCTAACCCTGGCCCAAACTCTACCATTACCACTGCAAACTGTAACCAATACAAAACTAGTACCCTACCTCCTACCAAACCTTCCAATTCACTCTCTATTGCACATCTTAATATACACAGTATTAGCAATAAAATCACTCAAGTTCATGCCCTCCTAGATGTCTACCTATTTGATATCCTATGTTTATCAGAAACATGGCTAAAACCTACAATAAAAGACAATGAAATCACCCCTACAGGTTACAACATTATTTGACTAGACCACACAACCAAAAAAGGTGGAGGGCTTGCAATTCTCTACAAAGCAGAACTACAAGTTAGCACTGTAAATCTTAACCAGCCTTTAGATAATAATGCCGAAATGATTTTCTCTAAATTCCAACTTAACACATATAAAGCCATAAATATCATCTGTGCATATCTTCCCCCAGGAAATAACATTAGCTTACTTGAATATATCCTCAGTTGGCTTTCTTCTAATCTCCCACAAGAAACCTTAGTCCTAGGGGACTTTAATATAGATTGGAATTCTTGTAGCAGTACAAACCCAACCATCCATATTAACCTTTATGGTTTCTCACAAACTATAAACTCCCCATACCAGAACTAATAGACAACAATAAAGATAGTACCTTGGATTGGATACTCACTAATAGTCCTCATCAAACTTACACAACAGGAACTCTTCCAGACGACCTAAGTGACCATTCACTAACATATATTATCAGACATAAAACTGACCTAACTTTCCCTAACACTTTCAGAACAGTACGCACCAAAAAGCATTTTAACCCCGAGCTGTTCCAAACAGAACTTAAACAATGTAATTGGACTCCATTAAAATCTCTCTCTATAAATAAAGCAGTTGAATACTTTAATTCCACATTCTTAAAGATCCTGGACCATCACGCAGCAACATGCTTTACTAGAAATAAAGCTAAACCAGCTCCTTGGCTCTCTAATAATACTAAGCAACTAATCCTTCGCAGAAACAAATCCTGGGCAAAATGGCGTACTACTAAGAATCCTAGAGATCACCAAACCTTTAGGCAACTTAGAAATAATACAAAAAAGCCATCTTACTAGACAAAAAGAACTATTACCTCCAATTAAAACAATCCTCCCTCAAGGAACCACAAAAATGTTGGACTAGTGTTAAACTCTTCCAGACTACCTAAGTGACCATTCACTAACATATATTATCAGACATAAAACTGACCTAACTTTCCCTAACACTTTCAGAACAGTACGCACCAAAAAGCATTTTAACCCCGAGCTGTTCCAAACAGAACTTAAACAATGTAATTGGACTCCATTAAAATCTCTCTCTATAAATAAAGCAGTTGAATACTTTAATTCCACATTCTTAAAGATCCTGGACCATCACGCAGCAACATGCTCTACTAGAAATAAAGCTAAACCAGCTCCTTGGCTCTCTAATAATACTAAGCAACTAATCCTTCGCAGAAACAAATCCTGGGCAAAATGGCGTACTACTAAGAATCCTAGAGATCACCAAACCTTTAGGCAACATAGAAATAATACAAAAAAAGCCATCTTACTAGACAAAAAGAACTATTACCTCCAATTAAAACAATCCTCCCTCAAGGAACCACAAAAATGTTGGACTAGTGTTAACAAACTTCTATACCCAGGCCAAACTATCACCCCCCCCCCACTAGGCTCTAACCCTGAGAATCCAAAACAAACAGCCAATGCCTTTAATTCTTTCTTTACTGACACTATCCAAACTCTTGCAAGCCATCTATCTCCCCAATACCTCTAATCTACCTATTCCCACTACCAACCCACCCCCATTATTTCATTTACAACCAGTGTCCACATCCTATATCTGCTCTCTTCTCCAAAAATTAAAACCAACCACCCCTTCAGCTGACAAACTCCCAGCAGAATTCCTGCAAAATGGAACTAAAGCTATTGCATATCCCATCTCCATTCTGATAAATAGAACCATAAATGAAGGCACTGTCCCATCTATCTGGAAAATTTCTCATATCATCCCACTACATAAAGGTGGGAACTCCAATGACATTTCTAACTTTCGTCCCATAGCTCTACTATCCCCACTTGCAAAAATAATGGGAAAGTGCATCCACAAACTACTTAACCACCTTCTCCAACACAACCTACTAGCCAACTGTCAACATGGATTCAGACCTTTCCACAGTACCACCACTGCCCTGCTATCCTTCACAAACTGTATCAACAAAAACCGCAACAAAAATATTCTTTCCTCTGCAGACTTTGTTGATTTATCTAAAGCTTTTGACATGGTTAATCACAACCTCCTTCTACACATACTGAAATCCCTTTCAGTCGACCCTCTATCTATGAATTGGTTCACATCTTAACTTGAAAACTGACAGCAGGCTGTACTCTGGCAAAATAAACTATCTAATCACCTTCCTATCTCCCTATGTGTTCCACAGGGCTCCATATTATGTCTACTCCTGTTTATATCAATGACCTTAATTTAGCCATTCCACTCTCCACCTGCATTCTATATGCAGATGACTCTACTATAATCTCTTCAGCCACTTCCCAAGCCGAACTTCAGTCTCTTACCCAAAAAGCTTTCAATACTGTAGAAAAATGGTTTTCCAACTGCTGCCTCCTCCTAAACCTCTAAAAAACTAAACTGCTACTCTTCACACCAACCCAAAAGTCCACTCCTTTACATTTCGCTCTCACATCTAATAATGGTACTCTTATTTCTCCTGACCCAACCAACAAACTCTTAGGAATTACAATTGACAACAACCTCAACTTTGATACTCACATAAATACCACAATAAAATTAGTTAACAGAAAACTACGATCCCTCTACAGAATCAAACCATTTCTTACACCAGTAGCTAGGACCGCTATAGCCAGAACTCACTTAATCTCAGCCCTACTCTATGTTTCTCCTATATATATATATATATATATATATATATATATATATATATATATATACCAACCTCTCTAAAAATAACCTCAACAAACTAGCTACATCCTATAACAATATTGTTAGATTTGCTACAGGCTCTCCTTTCAGAACTCATCACTGTCTGAATCTAAAACAACTAGTTTGGTTAGAATTTCTTAACCAGCTTCGATTTCATCAACTTACAAAAGCCCATAAAACCCTGTATCAACCTAGCAACACTCCTATACTCTCTAGCCTCATTAAACCATATAATAACCACAAGAATCTATTCTCCTGAAAAAAATGTTGATTAATACAACCACATCAAAAAACTCAGCAGGCGACTCCTTGTTCTCTAATCCTGTCGGAAAAGTATGGAATCAACTACCAACTACCATCATACCTCTCTCCCACTTTTTAAAAGGAATCTAAAACTATTTCTCAATAACCATTCGTTATGCTCCTGCACCAACCCTGACTAACCTTTTTCCTTTACTCTAATTCTCATCCTACATCCTTTACAATCCTCCCTCTCTGTATTTCAATATACTATGTTTTGCATACAAATCTATGTTTACATGTATATTGTACCTACTTTATTGTATTACCCTTTACAGATTTTTGATTATGCTATTATTTACATTGAGTAGTATAATTATGTTCATCTTAAAAAATAAAAAAAAATGTATAGTGTTTTTATGTAACAATTGCTGTTTTTACATTGTTTCTGTCATAACCTCGATTAATTGTACATGTTTTCCAGGAGCTTTTCTCCCTGGGCCTCTACTGAAAATGGACATGTATCCAGTTAGACTGGCCCAGTCAATAAATGTAAAATAAAAAAATAAAAATAAAATAAATGTCTTCTCAGTAGTCCTGCAGCAAGAAAGGGTCACAGGTAACTTCTGATTGTCATTAGGTCACTTTATTTTCAGCAGTATTGGGAGAATATGCTCAAGGCAGGCAGAGAACTCCAACAAGATCATGTCTCATCTTGTCTTTTCTTTCTCTCTCTCTGTCTTTTTTTTTTTTTTGGAAAGGATCCTTTGGTGTAGGCAAGGACTGGATATCATTCACTTTGGTGATGTGAGAGTTATATTTATGTTGCTTATAGACATTATATTCCCAGGTTTGAGTGAGTTCGATCTTCACTGTTCCCTGGAGTGATTCACTGATGATTGTGCATGTGATCTCTGCTGTGTACTGAAATGGAACACTGATGAGTGTGCACCTGATCTGTGCACTGGACTGATTCACTCATTAGTGTCTATATGATTGCCACTGGGCAGTGGAGTCATTCACTGCCCAACGTGCATGTGATTTCTACCATGCACTAGAGTGAAACACAGATGAGTATGTATGGCATTACCAATGGCACAGTGGAGTGATTTACTAATGAATGTGTATGTGATATCCACTGTACACTGGGGTGATTCATTGATCAGTGTGAACTTGATCTCCACAATACACAGGAGTGTTTCCCTGATCAGTACACATATGATTGCCACACTACACTTGAGTAATTCATTGATGAGCATACCTCTCAACTATCCAGATTTTTGCAGCAAGTCCAGATTTTTAGCTCATATTTTTGGTTTCTTCCTCATAAAATGTGTGGTTTTCTGGCAAATCACTGGGATGATATGAGGACTGAAGTCACTATATAATGGCATACATTTGAGTTTCAAATCCTACAGAAAATGTATGTTAAAACAAACCCTATTACTGTAGAAACTTTCTAAGTTTATAAGAGCAATATTAAATTATGTCCCTATTTTGGGGCCTTTGCCTCCATTTTGTTGGTCTTTGTCCAGATTTCTTGTACTAAGAAGTTGAGGTATGTTGATGAGTATATGTGTGATCTCCTTTGTGCATGGGATTGATTCACTGATATGTTTGTGTGTGTGCGTGTTTAATCACTACTGTACAATTGAATGATTTATGAGTACATGTGAAGTAAATGGAAAGCAAATCATCCCCACTAAATGAAAGGTTATAATTCTTCTGAGAAAAAGTGAATAGTTCTTACAGATGAGGGAGTAAAATATCTTGATGTTTTGCTAATGGATGAAGGTATAGGGGTGCATAAAGTTGACCAGTGGCTGATTACAGTGTCAGCAGCACTGCTGGAATTGTGCAAGACTGTGAGGATTGAGCAAGTGCCCCCTTGTGCTACAAATATCTCAGTACACTCTTCAGTTTCTAATACTTGGGCACTGTCTAAACGGATCAGGTAATGGATGCAGGCAGGACAAACAAGGCTCTTCTTCATGGTGTGTGGGTTCACTCACCAGTACAACAGTCAAGACTGGCAATAGATGAGAACCATGCAGACAGTCATTGCTCTTTCAGTGATAAGAGGAGTCAGTTGCAGTAGTTTAGACACCTTGTGAGAATGTCCATGACTGTCTTCAGCATGATGTTTATAATGTATAGCACCTACTTAACGAACCCCAGGACAGAACCTGGACATATGGGAAAGACTTTACCTCTTAACTTGCCTGCGAACTCATGTGGATATCAGTGGATCAGCTGTAGACTGTTGTTTGGTCTACATTTATCCTTCCTTTCTGAGCTTGCAGGCAGCACTTCCATTATCACAAGCAGAAAGAGGAAATCTGTACCTGTAGCTACATTTATACTGTATGAAGCATATCTTAATGCAACCATTTGGAATTTAGCTTTGCCTAGAATGTTTATTAATATTACTTGTTATGTATTAATTTTCACCTAAGGGACAGGGTCTGTACAGAAAAGAGTCACTGGACCAATTCATGTAACTTGTTAACAACAAAAATGAAAATAAATAAACACACACACACACACACACACACACACACACACACACACACACACACACACACACACACACACACACACAGAGTCCTTTTTCAATCCCATAATAAAAGGACGTAAACAATACCTGCACTGACTGAAGTTCATTTTATTGCACATGAACTGTAAATAGTCAAAAGACACATTATGAAGCAAATGTAATATGGTGACATTTATTGATAAACATGACTTGAAACATCACACTTTTTTAAAAAAGGTTTCCATAAATGCCACAACACTATTGCATTCTGCAATTGTTCAGTAGGTTCTGTGAAGCAGCAATAATTTAATCATACAAGAGACAGAAGAGATCTATAATTATGGGCTTTGACTGCAGTTACAAGGCAGAGTCAAACATCCTTAAATTACACTCAATTATAGTGCAACAAATATGTATCTAATGAAAGCACAGCAATGCCATCATCTGCACTTATAGAGACATTGCAAAAGTGCTAAGCTAAAAACTTAAGTTTTCCTTCAAGCACGAATCTGAGAAATCAAAATTTATTCCAAAAGACACTTGTCAGAATGCTAGACAGTAAAAAAAATCTATCTGTGTACATCCTGTCACCTTCTAACATTTGCACAGTTTTGCAACATTGTACCTGGATGTTTTATGTGTGTTTGCATCAACCAGGCTTGTGGAGTGTGGAAGGTTTATAGTAAAGCAAATAGGCATGCAAAAGACAAGAAAGTAAAAACTAGAAGGGCTAGTTTTACAGTAAAATGTAACAAGAATGTTCCAGACATTGCATTTCAACAAAGTAACCAAACAACTAACAGAAATAAACTGCATCTACTTTGGCTATATAATATTAAATTCAATTCATTTTGTCATACTGAATTCCATCAGGGTGCTTAACAAGCATATCTTATAGAATGCATGATGTAGTACTGTGGAGAAATTTCCACATGTAGTTCAAGGATCACTTTACTTTGTCCATGTCTGATATATGTATATATATATATATATATATATATATATATATATATATATATATATATATATATATGTGTGTGTGTACGTGTGTGTGTTTGTTAGTGAATTCATCTTCAGCACTGGAGATGTTATATTCAACAGACAGAAGGGCTCAAAAAGGCAACGGCTTTTTTAATATTTTCAGTAGGAAGTCACCAGATGGCTTATAGATATCAACAAACTGTGTTGCATTTAAGTTTTCAAGAGGGGCAAATATAGATTTTCACAAAACATACTCATTTATAAGCATAAGTACAGATAGGAGTTTGTTTACTAAAGCAGAAGGTTTACATTTAGTTACACTTTACCGAAGCATTTAAAGATATGTTTCTTTCAATAAAGAATCTGCCAATCTACAGCAATCGAAGAACAACCACCTAGCAGAAGAGAAAAATGCCCCTCCCCCAAAAAAAGAATCAGGGCTCAAAACAAACGTTTTGAGTTAGGAGAGAAAAAAAAAAGAAAACAGCTTGTTTGTTTTTAGCAGTTTAAGTTTCCCATAGGTTACAACATTAACTTTATTCCTTCCAATTTCTACAGCCACATCCCACAATATATTTCCTTTAAGGAAACCATAATATAAAACCATATTAAGCTAGAGGGTTAAAGAATTGTTTGTTTCCAAAATGAGATACTTTGAGCTTCGGAGGTTTGAGGACTTGAAGTCTGTATCAGTCATTCCAGTTGTGCAGGCATTTGTCAATGTTTTTGAAACAGTGCCCCATCCTCCATCTCCTGAGAAGCCATGAAGTTTTACAAAGTACAGTGCCTGGTGGATGGGTCTGTATTAATCTCATCAGATGCTTCATAGTACAGAAAATGGTTAACTGATTTCCTAATTAGCAAGGAGAAAGTAGGGATATGGTTAGATTCTGAAAGAACATGCTCTCATTCATTGCTATATAAAACACGTTGATTGCTTATTTGAAACAGATGCTGCCAAAAGGGGCTAGGCATACTTATAGTGACAGTCATGGGATTTTCTGTGATCAGAATGTTTTCCAGTCATTAGCAAATAATTTGAGACAGCTCATCTAATACAAAAAAAGGATGTAACAAATCTGACAAAAAATGACATTTTATATAACACATAGTTGGCCACTTTGGAGTACAGTGCAGCATCTTGTGATTACCTAATTCTTACCCAATGAAACAAAATAATTAGAGGAAGTGCAAAGCCTTTGCATAAAATAGTCGGGCTACTAAATTTGATCTACTTCTATGGATTATGGGAACTCTCAGTGCTACTGTGGTGGCACCATGTACCTGGTTTTCAAAACATTGTCAGACATGGTGATTTTGAAATACTGTATCTAAAATGCACATACCTCATGGAGCTAGGATCAGGTCAGATAAATTGATAAATTAAATATTAATAACAGGAAAAACAGACATGAGTTTATGACACATCATCATCTGTGTGAAGACTGGGGGAAGATGGGTGAAAGCTGCCAGCCTAGCTAGATATAATTTGATACATAATTCTGGCATTTGTAAACATAAATGTAAAATACAAACTTGTTTCTTAAATGAAAGAAAACACTGCAAAATGTGAACTTCAAGACTGTGGCAACATTGCCATCTGCTGTAAGGAAAACTAAGTCAAGCATTTCAAATCTTTCTTTTGAAGTTAAACTTATTTCAAATCTGTCCTTTGATCTAGATAGTGGCACTGAAGAGGCTAGCTGAACACTTTCTTTCTATTATTTTAAGTAAAGGAATAATTGCTAGAGTATACATGTAAAATGTCTTTTATTGTTGTAGTTTACTGAGCAGGTGTTAGATTGTTAAATAATGTAACCTGTTGGCATGGGAACTCCAGACTAAGTGTCAAAATGATATAATGTGTATACTGGGAAAACATAAGTGTCAAAATGATGTAATCTGGGAGGTCCCAGAAGAAATGTTTGAGTGATTTTAAAAACTATTGCTCAGAGAGAGACTGTAAGCATTTTTGTCTCAATATTCAACCTCAGCACTGCCTGTGCCTTAAGTAAGTTATCTTAGAAGTGTGTTTTCTTATAGAAATAGCTAGAAATTAGAAAGTTTTGAACTAAGTGTTTTTCTGCTATGTCAGAACTGTACTACTGATTTATTTTAAGTTTCTATGTGATCTCTGAACTCTTGAGTAGCATTGTATTGTAGTAGTATTTTCTTGTGTTTTAATTATTTATTATTAAATATTTTAAAAACATTTTACGTGTGGCTGGTTTATGTAGAGATAAGGTAAGCTCCAGAGTACATTGCATATTTATATAGTTTATTGTACAAAGCCACTCAAATAAGCCTTAGACTGATTAGTCACACTTACCAATTGGATAATAATATTGCACAGTAATAATTGGACACCCTTTTAAGGGACTTTGGGTAGCTGATAATTTTTAGCTGGTGGTGGCAGTAATTACTACTGTATAGTCTGGGTAAAAGAGGCAAGCTGAAGAATCTGTGTCAGCCTTTCCCAGGAGTGTCTGTGAAGTTGTATAAATACTTATATCAAAGTGTGTGTGTGTGTGTCAGCTGCTTGGGCAGGGGCAGGAAGCACTGATTAGACAGAGAGGGTACTGGAGGTTAGTTTGCCAGCTAGGCTGAGATCTGGACCCTATAGCTGTGCTAGTGGGGAGTCTTATTGGGGACCTGGAGAGCAAGGGAGAAATCAGCCCCAGACTGATTGTGATATTTGTGTGCACTTAAGTGAAATTGCACTTTACTATGTGTATTTACTATCCTTTCCTCTTATATGAGACACCCTCTCTGGTGTTAGTGGTGAGGATTGAGGCTCCTTGATTTCTGGGCCAAGGCGCGGGCATCTCATACTCTATGTAAATTTAAGCCATTACTTCTAATTAGACTGCCTACTTAAGAAAAAAAAAATCAGTAGATGACCGTTATGGGTGATAAGGAATAAAGATATGAACTGATGTCATTCAAGCTTCTAGAAGACTACTATTCAGTTAGCTTTGTAATTATGTTTATACAACTCTGAAGTAATTTATTTACATAGCATGAGAAGAGGGCAACTTGAGATTTAATTATATATCAAGCAGATAAGAGAACAGGAAAGAAGTGATCAAAACTGAGGAGCAAATGATGTTCAGGGTCTTGAATATATCATAATAAACAGGCTTGTAGATTTGGGACCTTTAAGAAAATGTGCCTTCATCTAAAGGGGTCCATGTGGGCTTCTGGGGTACCCAGGCTTTAGTGTAACTCATTACTGATGGGTCATAATATTAATTCATGACCACTAATGCACATTTCTCAAATTATGCATTTCAGGCCAAAGACTGAGGTATCTCAGAAATTCTCCTTTCCTTAACATGTAGAAATCATGGGGTTAGTATATTTTAGGAACAGTGTTGTTGCCAACAGGCACAGCCATTATTTACTTGCATTTTGAATGTCAGCCATGGTTCCTTTTTGACAACTGCACTCTTTCTGTGATTGCATTTAGTCAGTGTCAAATGTAAAACAGACAGACTAGAGTCAATGAGATAAACTTCTGTTGAGCCAATAAATTTCAGGTTAGGGATGTTAAAATCTTCATTATATACCGGCGGAAACTGAGACAGGTGGTGAGGTCACTGAAGCTTTGCCTGTTTACCTGCCATGCCTACCTTACTACATCCATCCCTATCACTGTAAATAACTTCATAAACAAATGAAAACAAATTTGTCTATTTATTTTATTTGACGTTTGTTTACCGGGAAAGTCAATCTGGGTCAAAAGTACCCATTTTTAGCAGAAGCCTGGGGAGAAAAGCTCTGTACTTGCATGCATCTATGTACATACATATGACTTGTTCTTTAATTTATAGAGTGGGTACGTAGTTTATCTTCATATACAGAGTAATACATTCAAACTTCCATTTGCAAACGTCATTATTATTTTCTTAATTATAAAATAAATAAATGAATAAATAAATAAATCTGTGTACAATTAATTTCAGCCAGCAACAGGTTTCAGTCCAGTAAATGGACATTAAAACTGATATCCTTATGATTTAAAGTCACCATTTTTTTACACATGCACTTTCATTAGTCAGAGAAAATTAAAAAAAAAAAATAGAGCAGATGTACTATGGTGACCTTTAGTGATAAAAGTGATTTTAAATAGAATTATCCCACACTGTAAACTTTTATATTAGCACAATGACAATAAGTAATGTCAGAATACTTTTTGTATAACAACAATTAAACAGTAGTACATAAGAGTTGCTGAGCTGCAAATTCTGCATGCAGTTAGTCCAAAGTCATAGTCAAGCACCTCTAAAATATGTTCAATTTCTGATGAGTGCGTAGGTCTTTTAAAACTATAGCCTGTAAGTCAATATACAATTTCCACTTCCCAGAGTGATACAGAGACATTCCAATGCATTAACAATGTCCTAAGCTAAAGCAATTTCTTTTTCTATATGCACTGTAAACATTATTTGGGTAAATCAGGAATATATTTCAAGTCAGTTCTGTGACAGGTTACTAAAAAGTAAAGCAAAGTTTTCAATTTTTTTTATTCAAAACAACAACTTACTGTAATTTGAACAGTATGGCAGGATTGCAAGTCCATTTTTACATTTATCAGCTTTATCAGATATTGCAAAGCATGGAGTGACTGAAACAAACCATTTTTAAGGTACAGCTGCCCAATCAGAGTAATAAACAATTAAGTGGTTTCTCTACAGAAATGGAACAGAAAATTCTCAATTATACATTTGAAGCAATATAGCTGAACAATTGAAATTATATTAATATGCAATTATATACATATATGATCTAGGAGGACTGGATTCTGTATTTATGTGATAATGATCTGCTCTTATATGTAGGCACTGCAGAATGCATACAGAACCACACTACCCACAGGAGGAATAGACAGTGTTCACTGACCAACTTGTTACTAATGTTCTCAGGGCAAGAGGATCACCATCTCAATACTGGTGTACATGCTGCAAAAGAAAAGTTGAAGTCAACAAGCTGACGCCTACATAGTCCTGTTACACTGACCACAAAGACATGGGAAAGGCAAAGACCATGTGGATCCTACTTTGACCTTAGTTGGTAGATGAGGCAATAGACATTATTACAGCACATGATACCCCCTTCATGAACACATTGTTAGTGCAGTCCATTTATGGGTCAGAATTGTAATCAGTTTTATCTAGCCACCTTTGCAGAATATTGTCCCACCCCTCCAAAAAAGGATGGATCTCTCAAACTTGAGGACTCAAAAAAAAAAGTCTGTTTCTGAAAGAAAACAAAAATGTAACACTCAGCCTCCCATAACTAAAGCTGGGACAGAAACTCCCTTCGCTCTGCTCTAGATTTACCTCTGGCAGGATTAATGTCACTGACATGGGCCTGGCATAATGGTTAAGGTCTTCACCTAATAAACGTAAAGTTTGATCCTAACCTTGGGTTAATAGTTAAGCTTAAAAAAATAATCATTCAGGGCAGTTAGCATAGTAAGAACCTATGACAGGGCACTGGGCACTCACTGGAATGCATATACCCCAGATATATGGGGAAAAAAAGGAAACAATGGCTATTACCACATCATCATAACCTTCACTGGAAACTGTGTTCAAATAATTTTATGCACCTGAATATTTGTTGTTAAAGATAATTGAACATAAGCACATTTAGTTTGATTATACAGATGGATATGTCCTCTTATAAATTTGTAAGTCCACATGTTTTCTTGCATAGTGGGTGTGAGAACTACAGTAAATTCACTTGTAACTTCATGGTTTCCCTTGATGAGCTACTTTGACTCCTCATGGGCATAGAGCCTTCATCCAGATTTTACAGGCTCTGCTGACCATTACATGGCTCTGCACATGTAAGTATCTGCTCTGAGCAACCAATGTGTGTGTTGCCATGTTTACATTTTATTTTTTCTAATTTTTGGCACTTGGCAAGTAATATGGTATGTGGCCCACATGCTATCATGAATGATTATGATTCCCACTACTAGCACACCAACATCCTTGGCAGCTTACTTGGAACTGTGTATGTTAGTATTTTTTTATAAGTTTTAATCTTGTCAGTTTGACCTGAATGCAATGAAGCCCTCCAAGATAGACATTACAGGAAAATAATTGGCTACCATGTGTGTCAGAAGGCTCATTATTTCTCTGTGCCCAACCTAGAGTATATTATGACACATATAAAACATCACTTGCATTTTTTTTGTTAATTATTTTATTATAATTTTTAAGGATTTTTCTTTGTGTCTTGATATATTGTTTTTAGACATTAGTCTGCCTTCTTATTTATTTATATATTGTGGGATATTCTGTATAATATAGGTTTAGAAACTGTTGATAATTGCTAGTAAATATGCGCATCTGGTTACCACAGCTTGTATATGCAGGAATATACAAAAGGGTTTCTATGTGTGTGTGTGTGTGTGTGTGTGTGTGTGTGTGTGTGTGTGTGTGTGTGTGTGTGTGTGTGTGTGTGCGTGTGTGTGTGCTGGTCTATGTATCTGTCACTCTCTCTCGCTCTCTCTCTACATATATATATATATATATATATATATATATATATATATATATATATATATATACAAATATAGAGGTATATATACATATGTAGATATATATATATATATATATATATATATATATATATATATATATATTAAAAAGGAAAGTACAAATACAGCCACCAATGGTTGGTACTGAAGTATGACTATGCAAATGAAAAAGAGCAGAGTACCAGAGTCACCACAACATCTCTCATAAACCAAAAACCTTAATATAGCACTATAAAATAATAAATAAAGCTGTTAAAACTTCCATATAAACTTGATAAGTGCTTTTAAGTGAACTCTTCATCAGATCTCACATTATACATTGATCAGAAACATTTAAATAAACTGCTATCCAATCTTTAACAATATGCAGATTAGGTAAAAATGGCTAAAAGCTTTCATATAGGCAGTTTTCATTCAATGAAGAATATAGAGATAGTAGAACCACTACCTAAGATGGAAGTTAGTTAGTGGAAAGTGGAGAAAGCATTTATATCAGAGGAGAAGGAGGTGATTAAGTGGAATGTTTCATCAGATGAGGCAGAGGTTTATTTTGGAGGATGTATTCCAAAAGAAGCTTTTTGAGGGAAAATGGAGAATCATAAGGAATGTATTATTACAACCCTCCAGTCCGGAGGTCTGCAGGATGATTATTTGGAGCAGATGATTAACCAAGTGAACCGGAGAATATTGCATCAGTATTGTGGAATGAAGTAATGGAAAGGACAGAAGTAGATGGAAAAGAAGGAGAACCAGGAGGGAAAATCGATGCACAAAATGTAAAAGAAGGAGAAGGCAGAATGGAAGAGGTGAATGAGGTAAAGAGAAGATATACTGTGAGAATAAGCAGTAAAAAAGAAAAAGGACTAGACAAGTGTGAAGTCTGGGACTCCTTAATAGCACCATTAAGTGTTACTGCAAAGGAGGTAAGAGCTTTCATACTAATTAATAAGGAAACTTTGTGTGACTTATTTGAAAATGGAGAGTTTATGGAAATTCTTTTTAGAAAAGTATAGGTTCATAGATTCATAGGTTCATGCTAGGCTATCTGCCCTAGGGTATTTATAAGCCTAGCCAGAGTGTGTTTGGATTTCGCCACCCATTTTAAATTAATTTTGCTATGCCCTTTTTCGAGGTTAGTATACTGTGCCTCTGTCTAACAGTGACACAGAAGTGATACCCGGGATAAACCTACAATCTCCCATCCACTCATCAAGATTCCTCTTGAAGAGAGTCAATGAGGGATTCTGCCTAACCTGGACTGGGATTTCATTCCAGAGTGAAGGGAGCCTCTGGGTTATGAATCTGTCCCTCCAGCATGTCCTATTTATTTCAGTGCTGAGGTTCAAGTCTCTTGAGCGCGTAGCTCGATGGGATTTGGATTTTCTGAGGTGCAGCATGTCCATTAATTCCAGGTTGGACATGGCTTTATACGTCAGGCACAGATTGAGCAGGCAGTATGCCACTGAGTAGAGCTGGAGTTTCTTTAACCGTGCAGCATATGGCATCTGGTTGAGCCCTTTGATCCTCTTCATGAGGTACTTTTGGGGTCTTTCCAGTTGCTGCAGGTGTCTGGTAAGGTACATCCCAAAAGGGGCATTGTACTCAATTATGGGCCTGATGAGGGATGAGTAAAGAGGCACGACGACCTCCCCTGATCTAGATGTGAATCCCTTCATGATTAGTTGGGCTATATAAAATGTTTTTTTAACCACTTTGGCCACGTGGTTTTCAAATGAGAGATTGCTATCAACTTGGGTCACCAGGTCCCTAATTACTTCTTCCGTACTTAATGGATTACCACCTATGTGGTAATTTGTAGGCACTTTGTTTTTGCCAAAGGAGATGACTATACACTTTTTAGCATTTAGCTTGAGGCCATGTCTCTGGCACCAGTTGTCTGTTTCTATGAGGCCCTTTTGTAGGATGCTTGTGTTGGCTGGAGAGTTGATTATGCCACCTAGTTTGCAGTCATCTGCGAATTTGGTCAGCCACAGTCCTTCTGTGTTTGCTTGTACCTCCTAGAAATATATACTGAACAAGAGAGGTCCCAGGACTGAGCCTTGTGGGATGCCACTTGTAACTGGTTTGGAGTCTGACATGGCTCCAGCAATTCTAACCGTGTGGGTTCTGTCCTTGAGCCAGTTTGCAACCCATCTAGTGACATAGGGGTTTATATTTAAGCCGGTGAGCTTATCTATAATGCCCGAGTAGGGTATTGTATCGAAGGCTTTTGTGAGGTCCAGGTAGGCTTTGTGGACCACCTTCCCCTCATCAATGGCCTTGGTGACTGTTTCAAAGAAATCGACCAGGTTTAAGAGGCAGGATCTGCCCTTAATAAAGCCGAACTGGGTAGGATCCAGTGTCTGTAGGTCCCCAATATCTTTATTTATGAGGTCCATGATGATCCTTTCCATAGCTTTGCAGAACAAGCTAGTCAGGCTTATGGGGCGATAGTTTCCAGGATCCGTTGAGGCACCACCTTTGTGGAGAGGGACCACTGTTGCTGTACGCCACTCTTTTGGTACATATCCTGTAGTAAGGCTGAGATTGAACAGTAGTTTTAGGTTTGGGTTTAGCTCTTCTTGGAGTTCATGTAGGATGCAGCGCGGGACACCGTCTGGTCCCACTGATGCTGTGATTTTTGCTTTGGAGAGGGCGGCTCTCACCTGAGCATCTGAGATGTCAGGGGGGCAGCACTCTGCTGGGATAGATATTTGCCCTTTTGGTGGGGAGTATGGCCAAAAATAGAACTTGTATCCTTGGTCAGAGTATGTCATTCATTCTTTTTTTAGACAAACTTAAAAAAAAAGAATAATGGCTCAGTTTGGAACAGACGTTGGTGCTATAGAATTGAAAATACATTTATTGACTGTACATAAAGATGTTATGGACATGACAAAAAAATATGATGAAAGAGAACAATGGACTGGAATACTGGAATGTGGGATCATTTTAAAAATGGAAAATAATGATGTGCTACAGATACCATGTGTTATAAATGTGAATTGTAATACAAGTTATGTAAAATACAGGGGGCAGCCTAAAACTTGCTTTTCTGTGAAAAAAGATGATCATTTGGTTAGTAAATGTAATAAAAGGAAATGCTTTATAAGTGGAAAGACAAGACATGAAGAAAAGAAATGTGATTTAAAATGTAAAAAATGTGGTAATACTGGGCATGAGTGGTTAGAATGTTGTAATAATGAACAACAAGTTGGAGAAGATGTTATACAAGACTTGGAGCAAGAAAAAGGTTTAGTGCAGGAGCATATAAATCAGAATGAGACATATGAAACAATATTAAATAATGTCAAGGAAGGAGATAAAAAAGGAGAGCAAGAAAATAAGGAAACAAGTGAAGAGGAATATGTAAATTGGCAAATAGTTAAATGAAGGAAGAATTCTATAGTAAAAAAGGGTAAAAGAAAGGAAAACATATATCAATATGTGTTCATGAAAGAAAATAAGAAAGTTAAAGGATGAGATTTACCTTTTAATGTTCCTTTTTTATCTTTCTATCTGTTAAAAACTGAAGATATTGGCTTTAAATATTAAAAGGAAAATAGGTGTTTTAGAATGGTATGCATTTTTAGGTGTACATCTAATCATATTAGAAGATATTAGATTATTAACAGAGGAAGAAAGAATGCAAACAGGAAAATTATGGAATGGTTCAATTATTTAGAATATGGGGAAAAGAACTGTGTGTATATTGTGTCTTATTAGTTGAGCTAGGACATATAACTGTGTTAGATCTAAGATGGCATAAATGTGTTTATAGAATTATAGCCTTCTATGCATGTTATTAAAAAAGGGAAGAAATGTTTCAAAAACTTTTAAATTATGTTTGTATAAATATGGATATAATTAAAGTAGGGGACTTTCATTATAATTTAAGAATAAATAAGAATAACGGATATGTTAAGTAGTAAATGAGATTATGAAATGTGGTAGATTATATGTATGGGGAAATACACATTGAACTTATTGGAGAAATGAGATTATGACTGAAATGTATTATTTGTTTGCTATCAGATAGCATAAAAATTATACAACAAGGAATAAAAAAGACTATTTTTTTCCAAACATTTAGCTATATGGATGAGAGTACTTGAAAAAGAAGAGTATATAAGAATATGTAAAGGAATTAAAAGATTAAATGAAAAAGAATTGGTGCAAGATGATAAAAAAGCAATAAATATGTCATGGAGGAATCATGTATGTATGACAGAATTTTATAAAATTGGACTATCAGGTGGATTAGCTTTACAGAAAAATATAAAACATGTTTTCAAAAATGTATAGAAGATAACAGAAAGAAAAAAAAGAAGATATATAAAAATTTAAGTCAAGAAATGTTTAATGACATTAAAAAAGTGCAAACCTTTGATGAAAAAGAAAGGGAAATATATAAAAAGAATCAAGCAAAGATTAATAAATTGTTATATAAAAAATATTGTTTACAAGAAAAGGAGGAAGAAGTAGCAACATATTTAAGTAAATTAATTAAAGAAGAGGAAAAAAATAATAAGGGAGTTAAATAATAAATAAGGAAAACAAGTGAGGACGTAGGACGGTATATGTGAAATAATTAAAGAATATGTAACACAATTGTTTGTTACAAAATAAATAAATGAAAAGTAAAATATGAAATAAGCCGGTTAAATAAGGAAGATAATGAATACTTGGAAAAATATAAGTATTAAAGAATTAAAATGAAGTACTGAAAGATATAAATATGAATACAGCAACGGGATTAGATGGCACTGAATATCATATGTATAACGAAATGCAGAATTGGCAAAAAGCTATATTTATAGAAGTATTGAATGGATAGTTAAAAGCGGGAATAAATTATAAGGTGATATGTACAGGGGTCTTGAAGTTTATATGGAAAAAAAGGAAATAAAGATAATATAAAGAACTGGAGACCTATAACTTTAAATAAGTATAACTTTAAATAAAACAGATTATAAGATATTTGTAGAACAGAGCATATGTATGTACCTTTAAGAAGCATTTCCAGATGGAAGTACGTGCATATAAATAGTGAGCATGTGCAGGCAGCAGTGCCATTTTGAGGGAACAGCAAGAGTGTTAACATTTATGAGTGTAGTAGTCAGTCTGTTTATAAGTTTATTTAAGTTTAAGCATGAAGCCTTATTCCTGATATGTTTGTGTGTAATAAAGCTGCTTAAACTGAGCCATGAATGTTTATCTGTTTTATCCTGACCAGACGAGCAACATAGTGTTAGAACTGGGATTGAGAGTGCAACTTCTTCAAGCTGGGTGGTGCAGAGTTGAGGGTGAAGGCAGGTTGAGCTGACTGAGTGAAACAGAGCTCAGACAAAAAAAAAAGGTGAGAAATGAACTTAAGGCAACCAAAACTTGCATGAAAGATTTATTTGGCAAAGAAAATGAAACGGAGCATGTTTTAAGTAAAACAAGCAAAGTATAATGAGTATGATAAGAGATTAAATGGGCATGAGTACAATAAAAGGGCAAATTAATCTTAAGGAGCAAGGTGACTGCATATTTTTAGTAAAACACATTGTTTTTGGCACAAATTACTATTTTGCATTGACTGAAGCCATTCAAAGCATAACTAGAGTTGTTTGAAGTAGCTCAGAGTGTGTGCTTTGTTATGGTGTAATTATTTCAAAAGAGTTTGCTGTGTGCAAAGTACAGTTATATTGCAAAGTGCAGCCAAAGCACAGACATTTTGAAAAGTTTCTTAAGTTGTGTACATTTATTTACAGAGTGCCACCATTTCAATCTGTTTCTTACACTATACAGAGTTATTTGACAAAGTACAGCCATTTTGAAAGGTTTCTGTGTTGTGTGCTGTTTTTTCGCAAAGTACAGTCATTTCAAAGTATTTCTTACACTGATAAGGAGTGGTTTCACAAAGTATAGTGGTTTTAAAGTATTCTTGTGCTACGGAGATGTATTTGGCAAAGTGCAGTTATTTCAAAGAGTCTGTTGTGCTATTGGGAATAATTAAAAGTTCTGGCATAAATTTCTGGCATATTTATGTGTGTGTGTATGCCCATACACAATTTCAAGCACCTTCACTACTGTGTGTTGATATGGCAGAGGCATTTCGTAGACCCAGTCCACTTGTGTTTGATCATAATATTGCACAGAATTGGAGGGTATCTGAGCAGGAATATAATATTTTTCAGACAAGCAGCTTATTCTGACAAAGATGCTCATAAAGGGCATTCATTTTGATTAACTTAGCTGGGTTAGAGGCCAGTTAGAGTTAGAGTGGTGTCAATCATGAGTCTAAAAGAGAGATGTGTTTAGCATTTGGTCAGCAATGCTACAAGTGTAAAAAATAGAACCACTTTCAAAAGTTTTGTAAATCAAGCATTCCTCATTCAGTTATTAAGAAAGGTCACTGAAAAAAATAAGCTGATCATGCAGAAAGCTGCAACCCTACTTTCTATGTAGATGGTGTATCAGTGGTCGGTGAAAAGGTTAACACAGTAGATTTATTGGCAAAGAATAAAGTATTTTGTACTGTCCTGATAAACAGTAAACCCATGGAGCTCAAAGAAGACACGGGTTCAAAATGTAATGTAATGTCAGCAGAAATATTTTCTAGAGTGAGAGCTGGTGAGTCACTTAATTTGGCCAGTTGTGCGAAGCTTGTTGCTTATGGAAGTGAAGAGATTCAAACCAAAGGCTCAGTAGTACTTTCATGATATTCACCTGGGAACAGTTACATCATGAAATTTTATGTAATCAGAAGACCTGTGCAGTCATTATTGGGTCTCGGAGACAGTTTGAGAGTGAAACTGCTTTCTTTTACCAAAGACGTACATCATGTAAGCACATGTTCCAGTTCCAGCATCAATGACCCTATTTTCTCAGAGTATACTGATTTGTTCAACTACAAGTTAGGCAAACTTCCACTTGTGTACTCCATGAAAGTAGACACAGAGATCAGTCTAATAGTCAGATCAGCAAGGAGAGTTCCAATAGCTATGCAGGACATAGTCAAGGTCCAATTAGACAAAATTGTGCAGCAAGATGTGATTTTTCCAGTCACAGAACCAACTGAGTGGGAGTCTTCTATGCTAGCTGCTCATAAGAAAAATTCAGATGAAATCTGAATATGCATTGACCTAAGAGACTGGAACAAGGCATATTAAAGACCTCATCATCCTATGCATACAGTAAAGGAGATTGCCACCTTCATGCAGATACCACTGTTTTTTTTGTCTCAGATACAAAGAGTTCATTTTGGCAAGTAATGTTTGATTGGAAATATTCATTATTGACTATATTCAGTACACCATTTGGTAGATGCATATTTCTCAGGGTGCCTATTGGAATAAATTCTGCCAGTGAAGTCTTTCAGCGTGCAATAGGGCAACTTTATTTGGGCTACCCATGTGCTATAATAGTTGATGATTTACTGGTTGGAGGCAATGGTGAAGCAGAGCAAGGCAGAAACCTCAGGAAAGTTCTGGACAAAGTGTGTCAAGTGAACTTGAAGCTCAGTCCTCTGAAGTGTAAATTCAGACTACCAGAAGTTACTTATGTAGGTCATTTATTTTATAGTACAGGCTTATGACCAGATGCTTCTAAACAAGCAGCTATTCTTGAGATGCTGGTCCTAGACAATGTCCAAGTTTTACAATGTTTTCTTCGTATGGTTAACTATTTGTGCAAATTTATGCCTGATTTTAGTGAGTTATCAACACCTTTAAGAGGGCTGACATGCAAAAATGTTGCCTGGTCATAGTTAGAACAACACCAGAGAGCATTTGGTAACTTCAAATAGCAAATTGCCAACCCTCTTACTTTGAGATACTATGATATCCACAAACAAGCAGTAATTTCCTGCTATGCTTCAAAGTTTAGTCTTGGTGCAGTTATTATTCAAGAGGGCAGAACTGTTGCCTGTGCATCTAGAACTCTTATCCAAACTGAAATGCAGTAGGCTCAAATTGAGAAGGGATTTTAGCAATTGTGTTTGCATGTTCAAAGTTCCATAATTATACCTATGGCTGAGGTATCTAAATAGAAACTGATTGTCAACCTCTACTCACTATTTTAAAGAAGCCTATGCATGCTGCTCGAGCAAGACTACAAAGAATGATGCTCAGATTACAAAAGTACAATTTCAAAATGATCTATACGAAAGGAAAACGTCTTTATCTGGCTGATACCTTATCCAGATCACCCAGAAATACCACAGAACAGCTTGATGCAGGGAATTTTGACTTTGATGTCTTGGAAGTGAGTCATTTTTCTACCAAGAGACTTAATGAGCTGAGAGATCATACAAAGACTGATCCTATTTTGCAAAAGCTCAACCACTTCATCAATGCTGGATAGCTGTCATAGCAATCCTGAGCACTACCAGAAGTGCAACCTTATTTTCCATACAAAGATGAGATGCTGATGGAAGATGGTATCATTTTCAAAGGCTGTAATATTATTGTTCCTACTTCATTACAATATGAATGCATTAAGATTTTGCATCGTGGCCTCCCAGGTTCTGATTCTTCCAAAAGAAGGGTGAGAAGACTAGTATTTTGGCCTTCTCTATCAAAAGACATTGATAACGTGCTTTCTTCTTGTTCAATATGCAACAGTACTAAACTGCATTTGCAAAACAACCACTTCAGCTAAGCCAGATTCCTGAACTTCCTTGGTCAACAGTAGCCACTGACATAATTGAATGGAACAATCAGCATTACTTATTGTTGGTAGACTCTTTTTCTAAATGGTTTGAGGTTGATTTGCTACCTAACCTAATGTCCAATGCTGGTATTATAAAGATGAAATGTCATTTATCAGACCATGGTAGTCCACACAAAGTAATTTCTGACAACAGTACCAGTTTGCCAGTCAATTGTTTCAATTGTGTCAATTGTTTCAGAGATTTGCAAAAGATTGTAAATGTATCCATGTTACCAGTACCCCCGAATACCCCCAGTGAAATGGCCTTGCTGAACATGCAGTACAGAGTGCAAAGCAATTACTAGAGAGGTCAAAATGTGACAATACTTATATTTTCTTATATTTTCTTGAATTTACTTAATCTCAGAAATATACCCCATGACAACCTACTTGGCTTGCCTGCTCAGAGACTTCTAGCTAGGCAAACTGGAACGACCTCACCTATCAGTTCTAGTTTGTTGGTGCCTAATGCTAAAAACAACAGAGCAATCAAAGCCCAATTTTTTTAGAAGCATTCCTTTCAGAAGTCCAGCTATGATAAAAGGAACAGATTTCTTCATCCGTTAAAAGAAGGAGAGACAATGAGGATGCAAATGGTGAGAGGCTTTGACCAAATTGGTGAAAGTGAGAGGTATATGTTCCAAGCCAAGATCCCACTCAGTGGAATCTGAGGGTATGGAATACAGGAGAAACCACAGGCATCTTCTTCCTGTATCAGAAATGATATTGCAGCATTGTACCTGTGATACAGTCTCTAGATCTCAGAGCAAGCCTGACAATGTTCATACCGAAGAACATGTCTCAGTATCCATTCCCGTTCCTGATGATGTCCCAGTTGTCCCCAAATTTGAGCATTCCTTGAAGACAGTCCTCATTGCTAGATCCAATTCTGACTTTTATGTTACATGATCAGGTCGT
The DNA here is from genome assembly GCF_019279795.1 of Protopterus annectens. Taxonomy (NCBI): domain Eukaryota; kingdom Metazoa; phylum Chordata; order Ceratodontiformes; family Protopteridae; genus Protopterus; species Protopterus annectens. Next base: position 1,422,820,338 of record NC_056728.1, read on the forward strand.
ATATCAAGACCTAGTGTAAAATACACAGCAACCTGGAAATGATTGTTTTATGTGTGTCTGATTTTGTATGATTGCACATCAAATAATTAGCTCTGTATAACTGCATGTCAAAAGATAATTTCTGTGTAACTGCATGTCATTGAATACTGTCATTTAGTATATGATCTATTTCTCAGAGAGGGAAGATGTAGAACAGAGAGTGTGTATGTACCTTTAAGAAGCATTTCCAGATGTAAGCACATGCATATAAATAGTGAGCATGTGCAGGCAGCAGTGCCATTTTGAGAAAACAGCCAGAGTATTAACATGTATGAGTCTGTTTATACGTTTATTTAAATTTAAGATACAAAGCCTCATTCCTGATGTGTTTGTGTGCAATAAAGCTGCTTAAACTGAACCCACGAATGTTCATCTGTTTTATACTGACCAGATGAGCAACAATATTCATGAGAATTATAACTAAAAGTTTAACAAATATGGTTGATAAGTTGTATTTATTATTTGTTTTTTTATGCATTTCCATTTGTTTACTGGGAGTGTCAATTGGGCCTTTTCAGCGGAGGCCTGGGGAAGAAAGCTCCACAGTTACGGTGAGTCACAAAACAATGAAAGTAGTACAATTTATATATAGACAATTTGATGAGATTTGTGAGGTATACAGACTATAGCAATAAAATGCATAGAATTAATAGGGCATTAACATGCATAAAATATACCAGTGATGTTAGTATATGGACATAGCAGGGAATTAGTAGATAACATTTGGTGTAAATTATCTGAAAAATTATCAGAAATATTACATGAGAGTGCACGATTAAATTCATATAGGATGTAGGTTTGAGCTAGAGTATATAATAGGGTGAAGGGGGAATTAAAAGAGGAAGGTATGATGAACTTGGGGACCAGCAGAGTGAGAGAGAAGAGAAGAAAAAGAGGTAAGAGGAAAAGGGGGAGAGGGAGTAACAGTCAGGGAGAGTAATAGGCAGAGTGTAGTAGGTGGGGCACAGGAGGCTTTTTATAACCTTTCAGTCAAGTTTGGTACAAGAGCAGAGCTACGAGTTCATGATGTGCTCCCGGAGTAGTTGCTTAAATTTAGAGGCATTGCTAGTATTGAGAATATGTTGAGGTATGTCATACCAAGCTTTGGCCACTTTGTGTGAGTAGACAGAATCCCCATGACAATTATTAGACTTACTGACCCTCAGAAGTAGTTTTTGGAAGACCTTAAGAGTCTCTTACTAGCATAGGTTTGAACTAGATTACTTATAGTAGGGAAGTTTTTTTTAGAAGAACCATGATGGAGTGAGTTACTACTAGCTGGTTATAAATTAGTAAGTGTGGAAGTTCGAGCAAACTGTATTTGGTAGGAAAGAAAAAGGAAATTAAGATTTTTTTATAGATTTTTAAAAGAAGTAATAGATGCCATTGTTAATAAAAAAAGTTGATGCAAAGATCATGATAGGAAATCTAAGTGAATCATTATGGGACATTTTGACTGCATATAATATAAGTAAAAAAATAACACATGTAATTAGATCAATATATGAAAGGAATTAAGTTAAATTTAATGTCAATGGATGGATAAGTGAAGAATTGAAAATAGAATGTGGAATAAGACAAGGCTGTCCAGCTAGTAGTATTATTTTTTTCCTTGGTTATGAATGTAATAATGAATAAGATTAATAAAATGACAAGTACTGCAGGATGCAAAATATCAAGTGAATTACAATTGCCTATAATGTACGTTGATGCAGATGTTATTGTATTAATCACCAGTGATGAGGAATGGATGGAAAAAGCAATTAAAGAATTAACAGCAACTACAGCACAAACCAACAGAATCCAGGGGGCTCTACTATGATAGAGAATAAATCCAAAGAATCCAGTAAAGCAAATAAATCTGTAGGAACCATGCTCCAGTTTCTAAAAAACAGTTTTATTGTAGTCAGACCGACACGCACAAGCGCTTTCACAATCAGCTTCCTCAGGTGAATAAAGTGTAATTAGATGAAACACCTATTTTATAGAAAATAAAAATATCACATGACTTGTAATACTTAATTTAAAGTGACATCTGCATTTCATAAAATAATCCTTTCAGTAAAGTGCATATGCAGTACTCATAAATATAAATATAAATACTCACATAAGTTCATACAAAGGTATAGAAACAATCATACACAAAAAGTACATATCAAATGCATATATCTAAAACTCATTAAAACATTAAAATTCATCTACGTAGGGGTCAAGCTTTTAAAATAGATCTCAATGGGATGTGGTCATTAAGGCCATGTCCCACATCTGCCCTAAACCTTATGATCCACTCCACTTCACGTGTTTAATTTCTTGTTCTGACATCACCTCCCCTCCTATTTTCAAAACATCTACCTATTGTCATAAACTTAAAATCATGATGTATATCCATGTCCTTGACATGTTTCGCTAATGCATTATGCACACCTCGCTTCCTAATGTGATATAAATGTTCCCTGATCCTGAGTTTAAGTTACCTATCCGTTTTCCCTACATAAAATTTGCAACACACTTGACAGACAGCTAAATAAACAAAATGGGAGCTATCACATGTTGCAGATACCCTAAAATGAAACTTCTCACCCGTATCTGGGTGCATAAAATCTATCTCTTCTGAGATATATTTACAGTATTGACAATTTCTGCAAGATTTGGTACCACCTGTATTCTGCATCCTAATATCATCTCTGGTAGTACATAACCTTCTCTTTAGAGATTTCTTATTTTTAAAGGTAAATTGTGGTCTTGTATCCAAATGTCTACTGACTTGTTCATCAAACATTAAGATATCCCAGTACCTATTAAAGATGTATGTATATGCCCTGATGCCCTAGGACCCTTGCTACCTTAGGTGCCTTCCCTTGTGGGGGGCTGTTTAAGTTGTATATATGTTCAGAAATATTTTTTTAAGATCAGTGTGTTAGGTTTGTACCTATTGATAGATATACCTCAATACAGAATGAGTGATATGCATACTTCAATGCCCATGTTTATGTAGAGGAAACTAAGAGAGCACTTAAACTTGACTGCAGGAACATGTAATAGATAATAAAAAGCTTGTGACAGACCAGTTTCTCTGCATTTTGAGTTACATCATGGAGCTGATCCTTCTGGTTTGCAAGCTAGCATTCTGGAACAAATATACTTAAAATATTGTGATGATACAGTACTTAAAACTAAGCTTCTATATAAGGAATCTGTTTTAAAGTATTGCACTTTAATTTCTTGGGATCTTAACACTGAATGTAACTGGGTAACTGTAGGTATCTGATTTAATTATTTCTTAATTATTTAATTAGATAATTATTCTTGTGTGTGTATATATGTGTGTGTGTGTGTGTGTGTGTGTGTGTGTGTGTGTGTGTGTGTGTGTGTGTGTGTGTGTGTGTGTGTAGTTGCTTATGTTTGCAAGTTTATACTCCTTGAAGGCTGTACAGTCAAGGTGCTAGAGTTTTGTGTGTGTTCTTCTTTGAATTGTATTAAACTTGGAACAGCAGTCTTTAGGTGTTTTTTTTAAAAGGAGACTGTAGAGTATACTAAAAAACTAAGATACATTTTAACAGTGCCCTATTGTGCTTCCTGGTGAGATAAAAGATAGGAATAAGAATTGTAGGCATATGGAAAATGGTTCTGTGCATCAGGTTGATAAACAGTAGGAAGTGGAAAAAATGAATAAGGAAGAGACTGAAACTAAAGGAGCCAGAATTTGGAGGATGTTATAACAACAGCAACAACAACAACAAAACAGCAACAACAAAACGTCTGTCTGTTATTAAATGTCTGCTGTATAAGACAGGGCAGCAGATTAATAAAAGTGTAAGAAATATCAGTGCAGGCATTTAAAATGAACAAATGAGAAACACAGAATCAAAAATTGTGAGGGATGCCAGTATACAATTGAAAATAAGTTGATGAGTTCTGAATCAGCAGTACAAGGCATGCCAGTATAGACATTGAATGAAATAACAGTCCAAGGCAATATGCATAGAGATGATACTGAAAGACAGAGAAAAGAGACAGACGAAAGGCCTGTGAATAAGGGCTGTATATATATATATATATATATATATATATATATATATATATATATATATATATATATATATATATGTATGAGTATATATAATGAAACAAGGAGGATAGAATTCTGAGCCTGTTTATGCTGGGGTAAGGCAGAAAACACAACTGAGGGAGCATTGTATGTCACTGGAATTTGAGACTCAAGGAAAAATAAAATTGATGTGTTTTATTCCTACCCTTTGAAGTGCAAGGGCAACAAAAGGAAAGAAAAAGTAATGAAAGGATGGCATCCACTTAAACCAAGGTAGAGAATGAAGCTGCACCATGTCACGTTTCTGAAGTGAGTAATTCTAGGTTATATCAGACTAGCCAATAAGTCAAACAGACTTTAAAATGATGAATTACTTGTGTAGTCATTGAAATATGATCACCAGAGACAGAAGTCAGAATCAGAATGACAGGGGAGAGGAATAGGTGACTGAGAGATTCAAAGTGCATAATAGTCCTGTGCTATGTAATGGGGCAAGACTGAACTTTATAGATGAAGATCAGATTAACATAAAGGGTATAGAAGCTTTACACACCATGACTCTGTTAATGATAGAGTAACAACTGTGAGGTCAAACAACACAACACCAAAGGTAAATGTTATGATGTCTGTCATAAAGTTAGCACTCGTGAAGTACAATAAACGTATTTTAAAGCATGCAGGAAAAATCCAAGATAATTTGGAGAACATTATAAAAAAGTAGTTTTAAGGTAAATGCCAGAAGGCAAATTGTTCTTTTAGACCAGAGAAGTTATTTTACCATTTCAGTGAAGTTGCAATATTTTTTTTTCATTTATTTTCCACAAATTGCACCCTTTTAAGCTAGTGCCCAGGGCAGTTGCCCCCTTTTCACTCTGCAACTTCCATGCTACTGCCATCCTTTGTTAACCAGATCAAATATCATTACAAATACACATTTGAAATATAATAGCACAGAACAAAACGAAAAGATCTGCATACTTTTCGTTTCATGTCTTGTGTATCTTGTAGAATACACAAATAACACTTAGAAACTTTACTTGCATTTGTTCTTCTCATGATGATGTTCATGAAGTCTGCCATGATGCATAACATTAAGGCCTTTAGTATGTGAACAGACACCCAGTGTAAGTGCAAATGAGTTTGTATGTGCTGTTGCACACCTGTGTTTGGTGTTTGAGTGTGTGTGTGTGTGTGTGTGTGTGTGTGTGTGTGTGTGTGTGTGTGTGTGTGTGTGTGTGTGTGTGTGTGCTCATGCATGTGTGTGTATGTGTGTCCACACATGTATATCCCCACATCTGTGTGTGTGTGTGATATGCAACATGTGTTTTAATAACTGTATTTCTGAAGTCACTGTATCCATGGATTACTGTCTGCTGCAACGTAAAAGCAAAATGCATTATTGCTTCTGATTTGTTAATAGAAATATGATCCTGAGAAGTCAATAAACTCTGTGTAGGCTTCATGCAAAGCCTACATGGAGTTTACATGTTTGCTTGATAAGCAGCACTGATCATGCTTACATGAACACAAGCAAGGTTTCGTAGCCAGCGACTGTGCTGCCAGTATGAAACCATGCTTAGCAGCATGGCAGCAGAAACATGAAATATTCTAGTACGGCTACAAGCAGTCTGCTCTGTGAGATTGCAGAGAAAGCCCCAATGATTACCGAGGTTGAAAATACTGCAATAACAGCAGTAATAACACAGCAAAAACAAATATAAATGCACTGAGTGCAATGTACACAACTACAATTATTTGCAAAATGAAAAAATGGAGAGGAGAAAAACAGCAAAGGGCAAATTCAAGGAAGCGCACACTAGGCAGTGAAAGTGTGCTGATAAAAATGGGTATAGACATGAGTGATAGGAATGACTAAAGAGGAAGAGAGCCTGGGAAATATGGGAATGTCCCCAATTAGGATATGTTAATATATGTACAATTTAATGACAAGTCAGTAGGATAACATTAAGGACGTACATAGATGGTACAGAACGTACTGCTGTTTACACCTCCTATGCAGGTATACTATATCATCACACATGAAAGCATATATGTGATGGTCGCACAAGGTTGTATGTCAGTGGAGGTGAATGTGATTGATATAAACATACTGACATGCTCACTGGAGAGGACATTTAGCAAACAAGGTACATAAAATAGGTGGTATGTGCATACTCTGAAGATCTGCAAAATTACTTCCTTGAATATGACTGACATGCCACCATGACTCTCAACCAGTCAGAGACACATAACAACAGACTCCTAGACAAATGTAAATAGATTAGCTCAAATATGCACCATGAAGAAAAGCCAATCTTCTCAGACAAGTGTAGAAATCCAAAGTAGAAAATATGACCACCAGAGCTGTAAAAAGGTACTAATTTATTGCAAGGTAAGCGCTTTTGTACAACACTTCATCAGACCATAGAATGAGCAAGAAGCAGCGATTTTTAAATACACATTCAATTAACTAATGAGCCTATCAAAACATTTCACCTCAAGTAAAATCACAGCTACAATTAATTTTACAACTCTGGCGGTCATATTTTCCACTTGGGATTTCTACAAATGTAAATAGAAACAGGCACAGTCATGGACACATTAAAAATACTACAACCATTAATCTACAGAATTGACAGAATATGTGATTATAACTTAGACATGTTCTTCAGGAACAGACATGCACAACTGTAACACTTGTCATTATTCTATAAGGGTAATTCACCAAACCTTCCCCAAAATTGAATACTTCTTGGAGGAATTAAGAGGGACAGGGTTAAAAGTGGAGTTCACATCATGGCAAGTCCTGGAAACTTGAGAGGTATACATAACACATTAGCCAGAATCCCCACCTGCAGGAATCAAACCCATGTCATCAATGTTGTCACTGACCTGTATATTTACTGGGTGCAACACAGAAAAATGTATCACACAACCATCTGGTAGAACACCTTAAAGGAAAGCCTGCATTGTCAAATTTTGATGGGTAGGCATCTCAAAGAAAAATTCTGCATGACCTACCAGATGTATGGGAGCTCACTGTGACAAATATGACACACGTGACTAAAGCATCCCTGTCTGACATAGGTATTGGCCATACAGAGAGCAAGACATACAAACAACAAACTGTTATGGGTGGATTTCCTACACACAGCTTGGTATTGCATACATCTGCCGATGTGTAATAGCAATGGATATGGTATGAAGCATCTGCAATTGATGTGTGAACTGAGAAATGATCCATTATAATGAATGGCACAGCAGTATGGGAGAGTGATGGCAATGCATCAACTATTCCCATGTGCACAGAAAGTACAGTAATGCAAAGTCAAGTGCCAGTGATTGAGGAAGCTCTCACACTAATATTGTACAGATGCCAAACAATACATGGAGCACCCTGTATAAGTACATGTCAAACCTCAACACATGCTACACAATCACTGTCCTCCTAACATTGCCAATGAAAATGTTATAGTGCCGTGAAATCCATATGTGTTTATGCAGACTGTCAAGTGGCAATACTGATTAATGTTGTGGTATGCTCATGATGTAGTACAGTCACACTCCAGCTTTAACTATTCTACAATAGGGCTTCAGGCTGTACATTACCTCCAAATAAAACCTTGGGTATGAATCACATGCGACATAGAGGAACTGTTACAATCATACAACCCTACCTACTTCACATCATTACATCAGTTATACAGTACATGCCTGTATAAGTTTATCAGAGCAAATGTGTGGGTGAGGGCCCTGACACCATATATGGACACATTACAAGTGATGTGGATGTAGTTCATGCAGAAAAGTTAATGCCACAAATGCTGACAGTCACACAATACTGGTGGGGAACACCTTTATAAACCTCGTGAATGGCAACACAATAGTGCATACAGTGAATTCCTCAAGGTTTAAAGTGAATCTCAAAATGTCATTGTGATGGTTGAATGAGAGCTGTGTGGAATGTTGATATACTCTTCTAAAAGAACACATGCCTTATTAAGACAACAATATACATAGTATTCTCCAGTATCAGCAGTCGTCAGGAGGCATATTACTACAGCTGTTATGGAAGGAACACACAACCAAATGGCAGCAGCAGGCATTGGTACATTAGCTCAAATCACAGATTGGAATACACTGTTGTAGGGCTACAGAACATCCACATCTCAACATAGCCCATGTGGCAGAGAACAGCATTGACATGTTCAATGTTCAGGAGGTCATAGGGCATAGCTAGGCTAACGGGCAAGAGCACATAAAACCTGAGTCATTATTATATAATTTAAACCCAGATCACTATATCTATGTGATGGAAGATAGTAAGGTTATGTGCATATGTGTGTATGTGTTTGATTTTATTACAGAGTATCTCTGTTCATAGGTGACGTGCACCACCCCATGACAGAATTATCAGTCACACATCCAGTGATCTGGAGATAGCTTGCAGAGGGTAATGGAGGGGCTCTGCTTCACAATGTATGTATGCAGTTTTGAGATAAGGACATCCTGAGTGTTCCACAGAAAGAATGCTATGTGAACAGATGGAGACAAGAGATGGCGGATTCATGGGTCTGTGTAGAAGGTTCTCCTGAGTGGGAGCCAAATGAAATGAAATCCAAAACATCATACAATAACCATAATATACCACCAACCAACCACACACACACACACACACACACACACACACACACACACACACACATACACACACTTTGGAAACATCAGTAGTGCAATGATGGACTTATGTGTCTTCATATTCAGAGGAAAGTATGTCCACATTAATTAAAGTTACTAACAATATCAACGGGATATGATCATGGATAGGCAGTGTCCAGTGTCACTATAAACCTATAACATATTAAACAATGCAGCTACACTCTGTTATTCTGGAGTCAGTTTGAAAATGGGCAAAGTCCTGTATATCATTTGCAAGTGTATTGCTGCAGGGCACACCAGAAAGTATGTGTATAGTCACGCACGCATCACTGCCCTTCTCTTGTCTTTATAAATGCATTTCCATATATTATAGAATTACAGCCCTGTAACCAGAACTAGAGATGGTATTCACAACTTTACAAAGCACTAATGATGGCAATGTATTAATGCATGCATGAATTAAATTTCAGGAATTCAACTTGTACTTATGAAGTAGCAGTGACCACTGGTGCTCATTGCCAAACTGTGTGTAAATAGGGATATACAGTAACTGACCTCATGGGGGTTAACTGCAAACTACATCTATTTGTTATTAATGTTTCATGTGTCAGGCTTGCAAGCTATGTTTAGGGAGAAATTGCTGGCAGTTACTATGATGTGTATGCCGTAGTATCTCTTTGAAATGTTGAGGCCAAACTGGAACCAACGTTTTATTATTTAAATCATTAGTGGCCTTGCTTTCCCTCTTTCTGTGCTGTTAAGCACTGAGCAAAGACAGTTCTCTGCTTAAGGAAAATAGTGAAAAATGTAATGTAGTAAACCTTCCGTTGTGCAAATAAGGTCAGTGGTGATGCATGGCCATCAGCACTCTGGACAGTAATTAGTGTGGAAAATACACCTGTGGCCTAGCTTTCTGTGTGACACATGGTGTAAGAGCAGTAAGTTCCTAGTCAGAGCACAGATGAGCCAGAGGATTCATTTTTTTAACAAGTGGTTTCAGGATGTCATTAGCTAAGTAAATGTAACTGCAAATGTAACTTTCAATGACTACAGTAAAGTATGTGTCTTCCCCAAACTGTATCAGTAATGCATGCCTCAATACACTTGTGAAGCTAGTACCTGTTTTGCAGGCCTCAAAGCAAATCACAAGTTAACTGAGTGTACAGCTTTCTCCAAAAGACATCTTTTGAAATGATTAGTATGACTCAGCAGATAACTATAGATAACTATAGTTAACTATTTGCATAGGGCTAGATATACCGGAAACTGTGTGCAGTTTACTACTTCACAGTAAGGACATGATCATTTTATCCATCATCATCTGAGTATGACACAAGGGGGATCCAACAGCAGATTTTGAATTCTTGCACACTACAGGAGCACTGATCACCTATTAAATCAAGGTAAAATGTTTGTATTATCCATCAGCATAGTCATGCCAGTATGCAGTAACTATGAAATGACCTGTAAATCCATCAATCCAACAGATACACACAGGTAAAGGGGTAAGAGTGAAGGGGTGAATACATGGATAGGTGGACATACATTGGTGTAATGGAACATTCATGGACATGTTTTGGTATGTTCTATTAAGCGGCTAGGCTGTATAGCATGAAATGACTGACATAGGTTTAAAAAAGGGTTAGGAAAGGAACAGCAAGCTTATGACAAGCAGGACAAGGTTGGATAAATATCTCACAGTTGTGGGAATGGATGTCACTTCAAATATTGTTTTTGATCAGTATTCAGTTTGTTTCTATGAGAACTCATAACTGTGAAAAATGTTAAGGTATGGTTGATTAAACATATCATAGACATATAACATCACAAATAAATGATGTGAGATGCATCTGGAATCAAACCCTTAATGGTAGGGGGAAAAATCTTCAGTGAAGTGATTTATGTTAATACTCCACATAGGAAGTTATACTTTATTAAATTCAGCAGTGTACGGGACCGTCAGTGTAACTGTTTTAAGGTAGTGCCTGTCTTCTGCCTTCACTCTGTATTCCTATATCGCAGCATGTTTAAGCACCTTTGTGTGAAGATAACCAGACTAGTGCAGTTGATGGCAAAAACTCATGAGATTTTATCATAGGACATGAATAGCCATTTACTAACTCTTGGAATTGGTGCATGATTCCAAGCTCTGCACAAATGCAGAAGACAAAAAATTTATCTTTTTGTTGGCTATTTCTGGCCACTTGTGTTGTATTTGATTCTAATTTTTGACCAGATTAAACATGTAAAAATGAGTTTGATAGGAAAGTGGTGAAATGTGATAGGGAGGCAAGCCAAGAAAAGAACAAAGGAGAAGCAATAAAGGAGTTTGCAGGTGGGAATTATGAAAGAACCATAGATATCCACTTCTTCAACACAGTTTCATGCGCATGTAGACAAAATTTGAGAAATTTGGACTGTCACCACAACATGGCTGGGTGAGAACAATGCAATCATGTTGTACAGCCAATTGTACGAAATCAAGTGTGTTGAGAAGCCACAGATGCAAACTGGAGAGCTATGTATGGGATAGTTTTCTTTTTTCAAAAGCAGGAATGTTGGGAAGAGAAATGGGGATGTGAGTGTCGGGTAGGTACAGTAGATGAAGAAGCAGGTACAAACAAGACAGACACAGGGATCATGATGGACACAAAAGGTTGGGAGACACCATGACTGGGGATTGATAGGGGATATTGGAAGCACATGCCCATCAGGCATGAGAACAGCAAGAATCTAGACCCCATCCTAAGATCTATCATGACTTTCCCCTTCCTCGCTTCCCTGTTAGACTGCTTGATGTGGGAGTCTCTTTTCTATTTCAGTGAGCAACCTCTCCTGGCAGCAGATGCAGGCACCATGACCAGTATCTATTAGGTCATTTACCATCCCTTGCAGCTCCTGTCAGATAACACAAACATCAACTCCTCCAATACTCCCAGAGGGTACCACTGCACCGGCAGCTGGGACAATGCTACCTGATGTGGATGGGCCAGGTAGTGGAGGGGCTGTGGAGGTAGAACTACCAGGTTGCATCCCAGAGGTTCTGGGTGTTGATGCAGCAATGGGTGGAGGCTTGGCAGGCCATGCTGCAGTGGTTGGACAACCTCCCTGTGTTGAAATGCATTTGATTTCTTGGCAGAAAAGTATGATATCAGATGGTGTGATTCCAGGTAACCCACAAAAAAAAAAAAAGGGAGAGAAAGATAAAGTTGGTGTGAGCAAAAAATAAAATAAAATATTTGAACCATGACATGTCACATTCATGCTTTAACAATACATGCTTTTCTTATTAAAGTAAGTATAGAGCTTTCAGAATCCCAAAAAGGATTAAGAAGTGTTAAAAGTAATCTTTGGAATATGCACATATTCCATATATGCTTTTAAACATACTATAGATTTTCTTAACAACAAGGCATTAAAGCCAATATTGCTGCATTCCAAATTTAAAAATGATATTTGTTGATCGTGACTCAATAGGTTACTTGTGGGAATTGAACTCACATAATCTGAGTGCATTATTACACTTGCCTAATACAATTACTGAAAGCTACAGAAGAAAGTGTGCATGCTTGCTGTTACTGTTAAGAGATGCATGCTGAATTTGATACTGATCTATGAAATCACAATATATTTAGTACATTAAGGGTTAGTTGTGCTGCAAACCTACCCCTTACCTCTATGAGTCTCTCTAACCACTCAGCATATGCCTCCCTGTTTGCCAAGATTTCCTCTGCAGCTGAAAAATCGATAAGGAGAGAAAAAAAGACATGAACGCATCATGCATACCAGTCTTGGCTATCTACAGCATTCCATATAATTTCAAGTTACCTGACCTGTATACTTACACAACTGGGTGATGTCAGCAGTTCAAAACGTATCCATCCACTAGTCGAGCTGTTTCTGCTTACACCTCTTCTGGTCATTACAGTGGTGCCTACAATGCTCCCCAGTGTGTGGTCTGCTAGTTGTATTAGATCAGCCTTGGCTAGGCTGTTCCTAGCCTCAGGCTTGTACTGAGATCCAATATAGTCGACCTGCAGCATCCTATGGCTAAAGTACTTTGGAAGGACTGCAACAAATATTTTTGACTCCTCCACAACCCACTTCTGTGTCCCGAATTTTGCATCATCCTTCCCATCTCCTGCCATGTCTGCAAGGGTCCTCCAGCAAAAAATGCAATTGTTTCCTACCAATTTGTGATATTGCATTTTATGACCAGTGTACAAACACACACAACCATACTAACCGCATTTTCATGATGGTAAGTGAAGAGAAACATTGCCAAATAAAAAGAAAGGGAGTTTATGAAACAGCAATGGTGATGTGAGATTTGGCATTGATTTAAGGCATGTGTGCTGCTATGGTCACACTTGGTCCAATGGTCAACATTGAAATGATAAATGACTTGGCATTAAAGCCATACCTTTAAATGGATCAGTGGTATGACTTAACACATATGTTGTGGGGAATTACACACTGTTAAAAGTAACTTGTACTATTTGGATTCAAAGCTATGTAAAAGTAAATACATACATTTGCACATAGGTGATCATTCCTCATTTTCACAAAAGAAGTGTTTGTGAGCAATGGTCATTACAGATATTCGGCTTAAAGAGTGACTGGGGCTGTACTTCAATTAAGCCTGTACGTGTGTGACATTAAAAGGTTCTGGCTCTTGCATTCTCAGCTGAGATGCAGGACTAATATCTGACAATATACTGGAAATAAATAGATTTGCATGTCTTTAGTAATATAGTTTGAAGTTATGATACATACATCACAATACATTCTGTCTTACAGTCATACTTCTGTTGTGGGAGGAGTCCAGATGACTGCCAGTAAGCTATTGTGTCCATCAGAGATATGCAACTGCATTATTATTACATAATCGTCATTGTTATGCTAAACTAGTTACGCACATAATACTTATAATACCTACAAAAGTATGTATAAGGAAGTAGTACGGATACCATTCTGTCAAGCAGCCTACTATACATAGCTCTTGGTATGTAGCATTACCTTTATAATCAAAGTTGTGTGAAAAATTGCAGTGGGACACCCTTACAAAAGAAGTGGAGTGTGCTGGAGTTGAACTCTGGCTCACCCATCTTTCAGGCTATAAACTGACTGCATTTACATTTGGTGCCACAGAGAAATCTAGGAAGCAACTCCGTTCTCCACATACAGTAATGTCCAGAGTGCTGATGGCCTCACCTCGCAAGTGAGCCTGTTTGCATTAAGAAAGGTGAGCTAAGTTAAATGTTTTACTTTTTTCCTTAAGCAGTGAAGTGTGTTAGTGCTCAGGAAGTCACTGCACAAATGTAAATGACAATAGCGAACATATATTACTTGTGTAAATACTTATTATGACCCCGTGGGATTCCAATCCTGTTTTTTTTAGCTCACTGTATTTACACTTTGTGCTACAGAGAGTTAGGTAGCAGGTGGAATTTCTGCAGTCATTACCATCCATGTTGCTGAACACCAAGAAATGCTGCTTAACATGTTTGCTCATTCTAAGGCAACTGAAATTAAATTTTCACTTTTTAAGCAACAAACAGTGTTTGCACTATGCCATGTGCTGCACACATGGTAAAGGCAAAAAATGGATATAAAAGGGAAACAAAGTCTGAACAATTAGGCAGCTCTGTATTATGCAACACAGTTGTAGTGGGTTATTTTGCTTTGCCACAGACATAGTTTTGCAATAGCAATCAAATCATGTGTATACAAGCAATTCACATTTCTTGTCCAGTATTATACAGTTCATATATTTGGACATTCTCAGTTTTATTTATTTTATTTTATTTTATTTTATTTTACATTTGTTTACCGGGCTAGTCCAACTGGATATATTTCCATTTTCAGCAGAGGCCCGGGGAGAAAAGCTCCACATTTGGGTTAGTACAACAAGTAATTCAATAAAAGAAAGCAAAAAAATACAGCGATTAATAAAAAAAGTACATACAGAATTAAGGTGAAAACAAAAATTATATGAGAAAGTTTATGCTAGAGAGGACAAATTACTTCTATTTACAGTATAGGAGTAGGGGAGTTACTCTTAGTAGGATATTCAAAGAGAGAAATATATATAAGCAAAAGAAAAAAAAATGTAACCAACTAGAATTATTAATTAACATGAAACAGAGACTAACAAAGGTATTAGGAGCTAGTTTTTCAGATGGGAGAGGGTCATAAGATTAGTCAGGATTGATGCATGGGCATAGCCAGAGAGTCTTTAGGTGTTGTTTGAGTTTTTGTTTAAAGAGGAAAGGTGATGTTATAGTACTTAGAGTGGTGGGTAGTGAGTTCCAGTGTTTACCTATGGTGTTAGAGAAAAGTGAATCGCCCGCAATGTTGTTGGACTTAGTTAGCTTCACAAGAGGTTTATTAGAGGAGCGCAGTGAATTTAGATTAGAATAGGGAGATATAAGATCTGAAAGTATGGGGGTATTTTCAGGTTGGTAAAATAACCTGTGTATAAAGGTAAGTTGGGAGACTAGTAGGGTATTGTTCAATTCTAACCAGTTTAGTTGTAATAGATTAAGACAGTGGTGAGTTCTAAATGGATTTCCAGTAGCAAATCTAGCAATGCTATTGTATGCATTTGCTAGTTTAGTAAGGTTTTTTTTCTTTAAGTTAGTGTATATGGGAGAAGCATAAAGAAGAGTGGAAATAAGATGAGATTGAGCGAGTGTAACTTTAGCCTGTGAAGATAGAAAGTTTTTAATTCTAAATAAGGAGCCAAGTTTTCTATTTACAGTTTTGATAGTGTTATTAATGTGGTTTTCAAAAGTGAGGTTATTGTCAATTGTAATACCTAGGAGTTTAGTGGTAGAGTCAGGGACTATGTGTGTGCCATTATTAGAGGTAATAGAGAAGTCAGTGAGGGGGGACTTCCTATTAGGTCTGAAAAGCAGGAGTTTGGTTTTGTTGGTATTTAAAAGTAGGCAGCGTTTCAAGAACCATGCCTCAACTATGGTAAATATGTTCTGTGTTAGGGTTTGTAGGTCAGAGGAGGTATTGGCAGAGCAGATGCGAGTTGAGTCGTCTGCATATTGAATGCATGTGGCTTGAGGTATTGCTACATGTAAGTCATTTATGAATAAAGAGAAAAGGAGGGGACCTAGGATGGAACCTTGTGGTACTCCAAGAGTGACTGGCAGAAGAGATGAAAGTGTGTTATCCCAGAGAACAGCCTGTTGCCTGTAACTAAGGTAGGAGGTAAACCATTGAACCGCATTGGTATCAAGTGAGAGAGAGTCAAGGGTTTTTAGGAGCAGATGGTGGTTTACCATGTCGAAGGCTT
The DNA here is from genome assembly GCF_019279795.1 of Protopterus annectens. Taxonomy (NCBI): domain Eukaryota; kingdom Metazoa; phylum Chordata; order Ceratodontiformes; family Protopteridae; genus Protopterus; species Protopterus annectens. The sequence continues at coordinate 1,422,836,393 of NC_056728.1, forward strand.
TTGACAGGTCTAAGAAGAGAGCAGATGTTAGGATACTATTATTGCGGTTTTTATTGATACACTCGGTAAATGATAAGAGAGCGGTGGTAGTACTATGAAATGGCCTAAAGCCATGCTGGCATTTAGCTAGTAAATTGTATTGAGTTAAATGGTGCATTAGCTGATGATGAATACATTTCTCCATTATTTTTGCAAGGGGAGATAGGAGAGCTATAGGTCTGAAGTTAGAATACTCTTTTGAGCTACCTCCTTTATGTAAAGGGATTATGTGGGAAACTTTCCAGATAGCAGGGATGGTTCCTTCTGTTATGGTTCTATTTATAAGGAGGGATATAGGATAAGCTATTGCTTCGGCTGCTTTTTGAAGGTATTCAGATGGTAACTGATCTGCTGATGGGGTACAGGGTTTGAGTTTTAGGATGAGTTTCAGGATGTAAGAAGTAGAGACAGGTTTTATTTGAAATATGGGGAGAGTTCCAGGTGGACTGGTGGGGGTGTGTGATTTGTCTATAGAAAGTTTGTTTGCTAAAGACCTAATGGTGTCTGTGAAAAAGGTGTTAAAGGCATTGGCAGTTTGGTCTGAGGTATACATTTCAGCTGCTGATGGTAAGGGTGTACTAGAGCGGCCTGGGTGTAGGAGAGAATTTACGGTTGACCAGAACCTCTTGGGGTTATTTTGGTGAGTTTGTTGTAGTTTACAGTAATAATTTTTTTTGTCCAAAAATACAGCTTTTTTAGTGCTATTTCTTAACTGTCTAAAGGTTTGATGGTCAGAAATAGTTTTAGTAGTTCTCCATTTAGCCCAAGATTTATTTCTAAGGAGTATTTTTTGTCTTGTCTCTTTGGACAGCCAGGGGGCAGGTTTAGATTTAACTCTGATGGATCGTATTGGAGCATGTTGGTCAAGGATAGCTAGGAATTTGTTGTTAAAGTAATTAGTAGCATCTTCAAGAGTTAAGGTTTTTAGAGGATTCCAGTTACAAGCTTTTAGTTCAATTTGGAATAATAATGGGTTAAAGTATTTGTTGCTGCATGAGACTCTGTAGGTAGGAGTATAATTAGTGTCATTTTTTTGTCTTATGATGTAAGTTAAGTAATGATCACTTACGTCATCAGGCAAAGTTCCTACTTTGTAAGTTTGTTGTAGTTTGTTAACTAGGATCCAGTCTAAAATACTTTCTTTGTTATTGGGTTTATTGATTCTTGTGGGATTATTAATTGTCTGAGTAAAGCCATGAAGATTTATATGGGATGAGGGGTTATTCGAATTAACAGAAGACCAATCACAATTAAAGTCACCTAGAATGATAGTTTCTTGTGGATAAGAAGAAGATATACAACTTAGGATAGTTTCAATTTTAGTGTAATTATTGTCAGGAGGAAGGTAGATACAGATAATATACAACGATTTTTTATTGTTTAGTTGAGGTTTAGAAGTAAGGATCTCCGCTTTATCATCATTTAAAGGGATGGCAGGTTGAGAAGAGATATTTAATACATTTTTAAATAGAAGCGCTACTCCCCCACCCTTACGTTTTAAGCGGTCCATTCTCAAAATATTGTATCCAGGGGGAAGTATTTCATTGTCTTTAGTACCAGGTTTCAGCCAAGTTTCAGTAAGACAGGGAATATCAAAGGAGTGGGTGTCTAGGAGGGCATGGAGATGGGCAATCTTATTATTAATGCTTCGGATGTTCAGATGCCCGATTAGTAAGGCATTAGAAGCAGTTGTGAGTGTAGGTGGGTTAAGGTGTAAAGTATTGTAGGTTGTATCAGAGAAGTTATTTGATGGTTCTGGGTTAGGGTGGATGTCACCATCACATAGGATTGGTATTTGTAGTTTAAGTGATGGTTTACATGTAAAGTCGGTTAGATATTTGAGCTTCCTTATGTTAGGATTATTAAAGTTAATGTGTGTATGTCTATGGAATTTGGGTAATAAGTAGTTGGGGGTACTTATAATGTTTGAGTGAGTGTAAGTATGACTAGGATTCTGAAAAGCTGTTTGTCTGTGGCAGGTAGTAAAGTGGAAATAGTTAGCTCTTTCATAAGATGTAAGGAAATAACAAAAGGTTAAGCATAAAGAGCATAAGTATAAGATTATTAGGTTATGTACTTTAGTTTTAGATAAAAGAGACATATTGCTATGAGGATATTAAGTCCTAGGAGGTAGGGTGAAAGGTAGGTGTAAGGGATAGTGGGAAGTGATTCAATTAGAATGTAGAGGGAGGTATAGTAATTAAAGAGTGGTGGTAGATAAAGGAAGCTAGGGAGGGACAGGAAATGAGTTGCTGAAATAAGTAGTTAAAGGTGATAGGATGGTTTTGGGAGGGGGTGTGGTTAGGGAAGTATAAGTGTAGGGACACTGGGGGTGGGTGGGATATGGGGGTAGGGTAGGGGAGCGGAGCGGGGCAGAACTAAATCAGTCGATTGTGTGGAGCCAATCAGCCCTTGCAGGCTGCTTCTCACTGAAGTGTAGCAGGCAGATAAAGGAGCACCCTAATGTAGGAGTTGTAGGAGTAAATATAGGCAATAGTTTGCTGTAAAAAGACAAGTTACCTATATTCTGTGACTCATAGATTGCAAAAAATACTGTCTTACAGATCCACTTCAGTGCAAGATATGGTGAAAAGCTCGGCAGATCTGTAAGTGAATCACAGTATTTTGCTGCCCTCTAGTGGCGTAAGGGGGGAAAGATTGCAAACATGTAGATAACATAGTGGAATGCATGATCACACAATATTTATGAATATGTTTGCAAAACCACAGCTCTGCCTTCTCTTCTGTTTATATTCTGGAAATCATTCCCTTATCTCTGTTTTACTATCATACGTGCAATCTTTAGTGCATATTCTCTCATTTTTCTTTCAAGGTGTGCTACAAATACATGACAGTTAACAGTTTCCAGCAAAGGCAGGAAACTGTTATTGTGCCAATCAAATATATATGTGGAGTGTGTTTGGTTTTGTTTAAAAGCTCACTGCAGTTAGTTATACTCTTTATGAGTGTATCCTAACTGGCACATCCATTTTATCTGTTCTGTTTTAGTCAGAGTGACCATTCACAGTTGCAAGCTATTAGCACCTAACAATGGTGTAGAGGCTACACTATGTTTGTCTGTGCTACATGAAGTCAGAAGTTTGGTATTCAGCAATTCTAATGAGTTCACACCTCATCTGCATCTTCAGCATGCTCAGAGGGCTGAATCTACACTGAAAGGCACACAGCCATTACATGGGGAAGTAAAAGTTGTGAGCATTGATTGGCATCAGTTTTACTGAATGTATGTGCATAGGATGAAAGGTGTACCCCTTAGGTAGTGATCATGTGTGCTATCTGTTGCCCCTTGGCCAGTGTGAAGGGATGTTGCACACAGCTATGTCTACCTACGGGAGCACTACATAATCCTGAAAACCTAAAATCCTGAAGACCAAAATCCTGAGACCAAAATCCTGAAAGTTCAAAATACTGAAAACTCAAAATGCTGAAAACTCAAAATCCTGAAAACACACAAGATAACAACAGTTTCTATATTCCAGCACAAGTACAAACAGAAACATATTACCCTTCAACTATATGCAGGGGGGCAACCCCCCCTGTGCCCCCCACACACTCTACTACTTAAATATATCAACTCTGAGATTGCACTTCACTACACTAAGTGCACTCTTGGAGGTGATATATTTAAGTAGCAGGGGGTTTGGGGGCACAGCCCCCCACATGGGGAGTGCAGGGTGGCTTGCCCCCCTGTTTATACTTTGAGAACACTAATACAGTTTGTGTTTTATTTGTTTCTGTATGTACGTATGCTGGAATATAGTGAGTGTTGGTATCCTGTGCGTTTTCAGGATTTTGAGTTTTCAGTATTTTGAACTTTCAGGATTTTTGTCACAGGATTTTAGTCTTCAGGATTTGGGGTTTTCAGAATTCTGTAGCGCTCCCCTACCTACACCTACACCAGCTGAGGGTTGCCCCTCTGACTTGTCACCTATATGTAGATGGGCAGTGGTGGTAGAATGCTTGCTCCTAGCCCTTGGTCTTCATGTGGCAGCTGTTTTTATAGGATGACATCATGTAAGATAGCACAAACTGTGATAATTTTGGCACAAGTACTGGAATCATACCGCATCACCCCCCTGATGTATCTAGACACTGAAAAAATTACTTCATCAGCCCAAACATATGCTCTGTGATATTTCTTGTTTTAGCATGTGCCTCATTATAGCATTCCGCCACGGGTGTGTTTGCATTACTGATGGGTGTCATCAGCCATGGTCTGAGTGCACAACCTGCATCTTCCAGTAAATGACCTTTTGGGACATCACCCCTGGAAAACCTCTGGTAGAGCTGTGAGTTGTGCTGGGTATGGGAGTCCTGGTAACTGTGGGGTTGCCAGCATACACATTTAGGATGATTCCCCTAACATTATGCATGACCTGACAGTTGATGGAGTGAGACCCCTTTCTGCTGATGTAAACCCTTCTTTGTTCCACAGGGGATGCTTTGATCTCAGTGCACATGCAGCCTATATAACCCAAGACTTCAGGAAGGGGTAGAACTCCTGCATTGTTTTAGCTATGTCCTCTAGAGTAAGGAGGAAATATATATAGTCAGTGGCATGCTGTAGTATAGTATTCAGGAATCAATGTAGGATCCTGCATGATGATGCCTGTAACATCCCCACCATGTCCCCTATGGGTCACTGAAAGGTTCCTGTAGCTAATATTCTCAGTGCTACACATTCCTTTGTCTCCTCAAGTATTGGTTCCCTCAGTTTGCCCTTGCTCTCAGGAGAGGATGACAAAGCTTGTAGAGTTCCTGTAGTTTGTCTCTATCCACCCTGTAGCCCTCTACTATTTACACATCATGCAGACCATGAGAAGTTAAACAGTGTCTAAATACCCTTCTCCTCCCTGCCCAAGGTCTATCAGCAGCAGTAGCTGTAGCATAGACTTCAGCCTGTTGCACATACATATGCAGAAGAGCAGCAACCCCTAACATTCTTACCCTCCAGTGTAGTTTCAGTAGCTTTATTCCAATAGGTTTTGGAATACAAGGCAGTAGGCTACACTAAGTGCACATGATTGCTTTATAGCTTGTTGAATAGCTCCGCCATCTTGGATTGGTTGATTAACAAACAATTCTGCTGCTTATGCAGTAATTAACATGGCACAATGTTTACCATGATTACGCAGATTTACACATCATGTACAGACACTTAATGAATACAAATCAGCACACTATTGTGTGCGAATCATGCTACAATGCACGCATTTCAGCGTTTCATGTAGGTTTAATTAAATCCCGCCCAATGTTTTACAAACCAAATGTCACCAAAGATGATGAGATAAGACTTGAATTTACAAGCACACAACAATCATATGACATTGATACAGTAACAATGGCACAATATTACATAATATTCAGAATCTAAAAATTTAACTTTGAGATAATTTCCTTTAAGTGGGGGGGGGCTGAACAACATCTGGCTATGTCCTATAGATTGTTTTATAAAGATACTGGTAAAGATAATTTTATATTTGATATAATCATAGTAGTATCCTGTGTGTAATTGCTACTACTTTTTTATGAAACAAATGGTAAGAAATAAGTTTTCAGTGCATCTGATTGAAGCAATCGAGTTTAAAGCACAAAAGTTCTGCAAGATTAGCTTATTACTTTGAAACTTGAGTTTAAAGAAATTCAAATTGGAATTGCAGATTCTCATGCAGAAGAACAATACAGCAAGTTCCGCTTTTTCTTTTTTCTTTTTTTTTTTTAATGGGAAAACCACTTGAGCTCCCCCAAACATTCTAGTTCAGTCTCTGATATCATATTATCTCTGAGAAATGCTGGTCATTAACAGGCAATATAAAGCAATTTTAATGTTGGAGGCTACAAGATTGGAAATATTATTAATGATATGCATAAGGGCATCAAGATCTCACTCTTAAATGCTTTGTACAAAACTAACACAGGTGTTTGATCACTCAGACTGTAATACTTGAACAACTGCAATATGAAATTGGGTAACTAGGCATGCGGCTGTAATCTAAGAGACAGTATTCATACAAGCTTGCCTGGTATTCGTTGTCCATGAGGTTCAGGAATACCAAACCCTTTGTGATAATAGTAGCTTTATGTACAATGCATGAGCACACACACATGATATGTATATCAGTATAAATGTACCTGTAGCTTTAAGGATGCAGGGCAATTATTATTAATTTAGCCTTTCTGTTAGTTCAGAAGAAGACATTATGACAGAAACAATGTTCTGAATATGCTACCATTTTATTCAGAGTTAAAGCCCATCATAACTTTGTAATTACATGGCTTTTGTCATTATAAAATACCACAGGCTGATGCTGCAACACCCTCCATGTAAATGATTTAATTCCTTGCCCACATTCCTTACTTAATATAATTATTTGGTCATTCCATTTCTGGGTAAAAAAGAATTTCCCTCATGCAGTAGAATTCTTGCCTTCACATTAATAAAGGTTTCACACAGTTGCCCTTCAGACTGTTGTCATTTCATATTTTCATCTCTTCATCAGACTGTAGTCTACTTACATTCAGAAACTACACAAGGTAAAATATTTAACCAAATATTTGTACTCTGCTTTAAAATATAAAATATTTACTTTGTATTTGCAGCAAACTCTTTTGTTCAGAATTATTTTAAATGCTGTCATCAGTGTCTAATAAAGAGCCACCATATTTTTTATACTGAATGCTAATTACTCATCCATTTTGCTATCTTAAAATGATTCCATTCAACATCCTCATCATTTGCAAACTGGCCAGAAAGGATTATATTTGACTTTATTTAATCCATGTGCATAACTTGTTACCTTGCCTGGACTGTAACTGGTAATCTCTCAACTGCAATGTTTCCTGACTGGAGCACCTCCACAAACCTCAAGAAATCCAAAATTACCCCTGCATACCTAAAGCTTATGTGTCAAGCTGAAGATCACTGCGCATCTGCAGATATGGGTAACAAAAAATCAGAAAACATTTTCATGTTTGTCAATATGGTATATTTATGGACAATTGCATTTGTGACACAGTATAGGAAAAGAATGTTAATAATATTAATCTTAGATTGCAAATTCTGCAAGTCAGCAAAAGTTCATGCAAATCAAATCATACATTATACCAAGATCATTTTTTCAGGAAAGATGAATAAATCTTTTAGTTGCCTTTTGCTGTATTTTACAGACAACTTGAAATATTGTCTGCTTTATTTAATTTGTGAGCTTCTACCACATAACGCCTTTACATCAAACTGCTTTTCACAATTATGTACAAACATTTCAGGAATACCCTCTGTTAATGTAATGGACTTATGAATTCAAAGGATATTCCATCCATTTTCAAAATAACATTTATGTTTGTTCCACCCATCATTTGCATAAAATGACAGTCTCAAACACTTTTATTGGTTTACAATGTCATTAACAGTTTAAGTTTCCTAGTGGTATTTCATATTCTTACTTTGGTTTATTCTGTGATTAAATGGATGAATTCACTGCAAACTAATACAAATCATTACCATAAGCCAAGTATCCATAAGCAATATTTTTATCAAATAGAAAATAAGAGTTTTTCATCCAAATTTTGATTAATAGAAAGATGTGTTCTAGCTTAATTTTTCTTTCTGGATAAAACCTTATATTTCTGAGTATGAAGATTTAATTCATAAGTATTAGTTTTACTGAAACGCTAAAGTAACATCCACTTCTCACAGATGTATTGATCTCACACCAGGTTCTCTAAGTTACAGTTGTGCATGGGTCACCGGTACCTGCATAATAGGTATGGGCAAATGTACTACACACTTAAACCCTGTTCTGAAGTACAATTGAAAGCAGACTTTTGGTGAGAAGAAAAGTTTTACCTAATTAGAGCTGTCAAATGAGATTCATTCTATTTCAGTTTAACTCAGAATTTAAGAATTCTGTAGCCACAAAGAAGGCAAAAAAAGATGTATGTCAAGCATAGATGCTGTTTGACATAGTCCTGGTCTTACTCCCTTATGAACATGTACTAGATCTGATGTGTTATATTAACTCTAGCCTTAAGCTTACCTGCTCAAGTCTACAAGTACCTTATTAAAGCTCATTTCCAACATAATTTTCCAAAGATTGTCATAAGTGATCAAATGTATGTAACAGAAGAAAGCATTAGTTCACATTATTAGAACATTGCATTATCTCTAGTAAAAATGTTTTAATTAAATGTAAAACTGTAAAATACTTAGTAATACTGATAAGACATGTCTATGGTCACGTCACAATACAGGTTGCTATTTATTGTGATTGGTGTCTTCCCAAGCATTTCCCATAAACTATGCTTTAGTTTCTTCAGTGCAAACATGAAAAGTAGCTGGAGGCTTCATGCCATAGGGACTTTTGTACTGGTTCCACTAGATGTGAGAATAAAAGTCAGTAAATCACTACTTTGTGACACTGAGATGTGCAATGAATGAAGACAGCTATTTAATAAAGCTGATAGAAATGACACTATAATGTTATACATGCATTGCAAATATAAAATACCCAAGGGACCATTTTGTTTTTCTTTGCTGAAATACAATCCCTATATTCCCTTTCATCTGTCACAATCTAAAAATAACATTCAGACAAATGCATTTAGCAAGAATCATTTTATTCATATGCACATTGCTTAACAAAATGTTTGCCATAAAAAAAAAACTTTATAAAAAAAATCAAATTACTGAAGAAACTGTGAGAACCTTTCCCAGTCAGGCTCTGTAAAACATACTTTATTCAAGTGTTCTAAAGATTTCTATAACACTAATAGGTCTCTGAATACATGCATTTTCTCTATCTGTGCAACATTTTAATAAATGGCATGCTTTATGGAGAATATGTATTTGTTTATTTACTTGCTTGTATACCTATTTATTACTGAGCTATGTAGACTGTACATTGTGTGAGGGGTTTGTTAGGTTAGTGAGTAAATAACACAGATACTTATTGGCTGTGATCAAGGCTGTATCCAGCACAAGGTGACGTAAGAAGCTATATAAAGTTCATTGTTTGCTAAAGGCCCTGGCCTGGCCCTAAACTCACAATAAAAAAAAAAATAAATAAATAAATAAAATAAGAGTAATCCCTTTTCACTGTTCTGTGTGTAATACTGTATTAGCCTATCAGTTGCTCTGTGTGTGACAACTTTGTGTATAACAGGTCCAGTATCTTTTTCTTTCAATTGCTCACTTGAGCTAACCTGAGACTTCCTGGAGCTCAAGATAGTAAGAGTGGGGAGAGAAAGAGATAGAGAGAGATGAAGTAGCTGCCATGCCACAACAGGATTTGGATTTGCTTTCCTATCTTAGTTTATTGGATTTTCTGCCATATTATCAAGGGATGAATTTGGAAATTTGGCCATATTATTTATCTTGGATTTGCTGCTGTATTGGAGGAGGAAAAGTCTACCAAGGATGAGGCATTTTTCCTGCTGGTACCATATTGTTTACTCAGTCAGTCTGTTTGTGTGTGTGTGGGGGAGGGGAGTTCTTCATCACTGAGGATTACTTTTCCTGACATTAGAATTTCGGTCATTATAGTTTCATAACTCTTATTCAGAATTACAGACTTTATAGCTTTATAATTTGTATACATAATATTCAACAAATGCCATGTTCTCTTTGCTAACCTTTTTTTTTCTATTTGCACCAGATCCTCTTTTTTAACTAACCAAGTCACAAGAACATTGTCTAAGTGATTTTCTCAGAATCACTATGCAAATGGAGCTAGAAAAAAATAAAACCCAGCATGATTGCCTTCAGGAAGAAGGCTCATTAAGAGGTTGGAGCCTTAAACCCCTGCCCTGACGGTCAGATTTTCAATAATATCATTTACCAATAAATCAGTGAGTATTACAGTCAGTTAATAATGTCAGTCATTACAATTTCTTAGTTGTTGTTCTGAAAATGCATGTTCCTGCAAATGATGTTGTTCTGTTAACTTCTCAAGAGAATTATAGTGGTTTGGCATTTAAGGCTCTGAGTTGTTGATGAACTGCTTCTAGCATTGGAAAGGCATAGGGTTTGAGTCCATCCATTTCTCTATTGTGTGACTTTGGACACGTCACTCAGACAGTACTTCTGGGTCACCTTATGAAGGGACACTTTGCCTAGTGAATTTACCTAGTAAACAAATAGATAAAAGCAAATAATTGTCCCCCTAATTAGTTTTGGCTTTGTCCAGAATTCTTGAGCAACAAAGCTGAGAGGTGTTTTGTTTGTTCCTTGTAAAATGTGTGGCTTTCTGGTAAACTGTTGTGAACTGCTGTCACTAAATAATGATAGGCATGTGAGTCTCAGACTTTCTATCCTTCCGAAAATACTTGCTAACACAATGTATGTTATACTAGCAGCTTTCTACCAGCTTGACTCACTCAAGCTTCTACATACCCAAATTATCATAGGCTAAGTACAATATGAAGGCTATAGATCACACTCTATAACACAAGAATCACATAAGACATACTTAAGTATAGTGTAGACACTCCACATTCAACTCAAAACCATATTTAAAAGCAACTCTACCTACCCCACTATAAACTGAGAATCATACATGACCCCCTGCCATGCAGGCCCAGAGATTCCTGGACTTTGTAAACTGCAATACTCTTGAAGAGATACTCAGTAAGCCCATTAGGTGCACTAACATGCTAGACCAAGACCTCAACAACATAAGGTAATGTTGAACCCCAACCCCAACCCCAACTATAAAGCTGTCACTTTGAAATAAAAATAAATCCTGGGATAGCAAGTAACCCTGGAACTTTTTTATATTATTCCAAGGCAAGCTTCCTACTTCTAAGTGACACATTGGCAAAATGTCAAGCTCTTCCAGACCCAGGGAACACCGCTGCCTATACTGAATCATTCATAAGAACTCTATACAATCATGTAAACAGCTGTACTAAGGATGTGGTGCTTACACTATATAAGTTAATGCCAAAGTCAAAAACAAGCTACCATGGAGGACGCACAACAGCAACAGATTTTATAACAAAAATAAGAAAAAAATAGGATGTGCAATGCCCAGAAAGGTTAGAACTCCCTCGTCAAAATAAATAAAAAACTCAGTGGACTAGTTAAGTCAACCAAAACCAACTCTGAGGTAAAAGTAGCCTCTTAGTCTAAGGACAAACACAAGACATTCTTTAGTTATCTCCATAACCTCAAAGTGCCAAACTAATTGTAAGTGGAGCTACCTATATTGAGCCTAAGAACATAGCAAACCAACTGGGTAATAAATTACGATTCAGTTTTGCCCCATTTTCACCCTCTGGTATATTTTTAAAAATACCCCCAACCATCGTACCCCTAACTATCAGCAGGGAACCGGTCTTCAATGCAATCTCCTAAGCAAAATCACTGCATTGATTGGACCTAATAATATCCTAAGATCCCTCCTTAATAGAATGAAACATGACCATTTGGGCCTCTAGAAGCACAATGCATTTGTGGCCTCCAAAGAGGCTTAGTGACAAGCCCTTGGAAGAATATAGCTGTTATCCCATTACAAAAAGGTGGGCCATCTGCAAACTCTGGAATTTAATGATGCATAAGCCTGAATATCTCATACCAAAGGCCTTGGAAAGAATGTAAATGATAAATAATGACATAGGAAACTTTCAGTTGCTGGATCCACCTTTGTTTGGAATCATCAAGAGAAGGACATTCCTACTCACACTGGAGATTTCTTTGAGGAGGTTGCCAAAGGAATGGACAATGGCAACATAGTGTATTCTGCCTGCCTTAACCTGGCCAAGGCATTCAACACAATTCCCCATTCAGACATTTTATACATGCTCATTGTATTAGGTATAAACCTTTTCTTTTCCTACTGGATAGCCAACTGGTTCATCACAGATAGGACCGAAGAAGTTAAAATAGGAGAGTCTACCTCCACAAGAAGAACAGCCACTAGTGGAGTCCCTTAGGGCTTGGTCCTGGGACTGCTCTTGCCTGACATCTACTTATCTGAAGTCAAGGCAAATGTCAAAGGCATCTGATTGACTAAACTCCTAGACTATTGCAGATTAGATGAAATCACTGAATCTGCTAAAGACACAGACATCTTCCAAGAGGGCCAGACACAGACTAATAACTTATGCCAGTGTCAAGGTCTTAAATTCAGTACTAAGAAGTGCATAATAGTATCCTTCAATAACATGGCCAGCCTTGCAAATTTACTACATCAGTACTACACATCTGAGAGTAGATAGAGTCATCAGGGATTTGGAAATGGATGTAGACAGTGACTTGACTTTTGACCACCATGGGTTTATAGAAGTAAGAAAACCATTCCATGTTGCACAACGTATAATCAAGGGTATGTCAGCCAGATCCAAATATGTTATTATTCCATTGTACTTTGCCCTTATAAGACCAAACATCCAGTACTATGGATACTTTGGCATGTACATGACAAGGCATATGCAACAAATGGAGTGACCACAGACGTTTACTCACAAAAAGAATAGACGGTATAGAAAACACATCCCACACAGACCACCTCAAAGCATTGTCCTTATACTCAGTGTCCTATAGAATGCAGAGTGGCAAAACTGATGCATGGCCTACAAAGTCTCCCCAATCCAGCCTTAATGGACTTGTTTCACATCTGTGAAACAAATAGCACCAGAAGCACCTAATCCAGGGTTTAATTCCCTGCAATACTGCAACATAGGACATGCTGAAGGGGCAGGTATATGTCTCAGAGGCTGCCCCTTCTCTGAAACAGACTTGAAACAAAGTTTGTCCCTGCACTTATTCAAACTAATCTTGGATTAGTGGATAGGGAAATGGCAAATTTGCCCCTGGTCTGGCACTCATGTCTCTATTAGAGAGAAGAAGCTTGTAAATTCTCAACCACTTGTGCCCAAGTTTATATACCCTGCTCCCACATAACTTATCTGATTAATACCTTTCTAGTATTACTGGAAAGCATGGTTAGGCTTAAAAGGCCTTTTATGGTCATTAGCCTAGTATTATTCTATGATTCTATAATTTTGTAGTGCAGGTTTGATTCCCTCAGCCAGCATTTGTCTGTGTGATTCTGACAAAGTCACTTCAGCAAACAGTGCTCCAAAAATGGACACTGGCATCCAGTGGGGTGTCCCAGGCTTTTGACAAATGTGTTGCACATTTGTCTTTTGAATTCCTGCTCCCTACACATAGCTGTTAAATGGAACTTCACTATATACTGTTTGGCAATAAATCCCAGCACATGTATTGCAGTTTAATGGGTTGCCATATGAATTTTCAATAAATGTGAGTTTCAAGGAAAAAGAAGTTTACTGTTGCTCAAGTTAAGACTGCATTGTGAAACACTTTTTTGTTTTCTTTAACAAATGGCTGCCAGTGTTTTTGCTGTAAAAATTGAAATAACATTTTTTAAATTACATTCAGATCTCTGTGATTATTGCAAAAGTAAAAAAAGAAAAAAAGTATGCATATAGACAGCTTTGAACAGTGTTTTATTATAATGTGGATGATTAGCCAAGTGATGGGATATTGGTATAGATATGGAGGAGGATGTAGAGGAGCTGTCCATTATCCTGCCTAAGTCTCCATTTGATCATGATCTGGCTCTGGGTGTGATTCATTCTCCAGATGAGGAAATAGAAAGGCTTACCATATGGCATGCCACTTCCTGTAGCAAGACAATTAGTACTTTAAGCTATATACTTCACATATGCTGCATTGGTACCATACCTCTCAACTTCTTAGCACAAGAAATCTGGACAAAGCCTAAATTAATGGGTGGATAAACATCAAAAGTAGAGACGCCTTTTAAATATTGCTCTTATAAACTTATAAAGTTGCCAGAACAATAGGTTTTGTGTTACCAATTATTTTCTGAAGGATATAAAGTCTGAAATTTCAATGTGTATCATTATTTAGTGACTTCAATCCACAATAATTTGCCAGAAATCCACATGTTTTATGAAGATCACACAAAATATATGAGATAAAAATCTGGATGTTCAGAAAACATCTGAACAGTTGAGAGATATGAATGGTGCAGAAATCATTTGTACCATGACCTAAGCTTCAGACATGACATGTCATGAAATATACAGAAAAACTGAAACATTTAAGAGGCATTGAAAGAGTACCTATGTTGCGCATAGCTTCTTTCACTGCAGTTCTATTGATTTATGTCTTATGCAATGGACCTGGTGCTTTCTATCCCATAATTGTTTGTGTCTTTCGGCTTTTCCTGGTTAGGGGTCGCCACAGCGGAACTCCGGTCCGCTAATGATTGGTAGTTGATTTTTACATGCCGAGTTACCAGCCCTGATGCACAACCTTCAACGAAGTTACGCCCATTCATGCATATATCCACGCAGAAGACGCTCTAGCTGAGAATCGAACCGGACAGCGTCTTATTGTGAGGCGACAACGAGAGATTAACACACAGTGCGCCTATTTTTTTCTCTCCTTGTATCCACCATTCAAAGTAAAGCCTGGAAGCTCATCTACTTACACCCAAGTGGACTATTGATTCTGTGATCACAAAAGCCAGGAATTTACAGGCAAGAGCCTGAATCCCACTTGTTCCTGCACAGGAATCTCCCATGAGCTCATTTGCTCATTGTTTGATTCTGGTGGTATAGAGTGGGACAACTTTCTGATCCTGAGTAGCAGGGGGCTAAAATCTCCCCAGTAGAGCACTCTCCTCCCCATGCAGTGGGTCTTTTAAGCTCTTTTATAGCTGACCTCTAAAGGGATATGTACCTGCACAAGCTGAATTCCCCACAACTCAAACTGTAACATCTACACAGCATTGTAGACTCAGTAGACTCATGCTCCATGGGTAGTTATCTTCATCTTTTTGTTGATGTCCAGATCTGCCTCCCAGGAAAGGACAGCCAAGAGTGGTCACTTGCTCCTCTCCTCCTCCACCATCTACTACAGGCACAAGAGCTACTTGTTGAATAAGAGGCAAGGGGCACCTACAGTGTAGTCAGTGCTTTATCCCTTTACACCATGGAGCGGCTCGGAGATATTATTTTTGGGCAGCATCCTAATCTTTCTCAGTCTTTCCAAGATTTCAGACATTATACATGGCTTACTTCTCCTATTTTGATTTCTGCCTATATGTTCTGCCTTTGTCTGTTTCTCTTAATACACCACTTTATCCTTTCCACTCTAAGGCTATGCCTCACTGTATTCCAAATTACTTTCAGATTCTAGTTTTCTTGCTTTGCAGCTTCTCTTACCCATCCATGTGCATGACCATATTCTACCAGTACCTCACCTCCCCTTTCATTAAAGACATTACCCCATTCATTGCCCAGTTGTATCACTCTGATCTTTCTAAAACCCAAAACAATCCTTTTTGCTACTCTTGTTTTCTCTGAATAAGAATTATCTTCTTGTTCCCTCATCTTTATAGTCTGGTAGTTATTAAAGAAGAAGTTTATCTATTAACTAACTTATTACATCAGATTTAAAACTTGATTTACTCAATTAGATAGTGCTGCATTCTAACTTGTGAACTTAAGTGACTCGTGCATGCTATGGTCAATGCTTAAAAAACATTGAAAGCATGTCACCTTCAGACAAACCATAATATCATTCTTATTTTAAATACAGTGCGAAAAGAGGTAATAGGGCAATGCACTGTAAAATGGGCAAAAGCTGTTTCTTGCCAATCCCAAATCATATCTCATTGAAGTAGACTCAAGCAATCCATCTGTAAAATTATTGATGATGATGATGTTTATGAGGATCTCTTTTGAATCTGCTTATCAAGAACGGCCAAAAGACTTATTTACATCACTGGTCCGTTCTCAGTCAGTTTCTAACTCAATCCCTCCCTCCCTCCTGTCAGCTGTCAGGCCACTTTACTGCATGTGATCATTTCCCCAGATTTCACTTCAAAGTGTTCTGTATAACTAATTTTATTAAATCACTCTTGAAAACAGATTAGATGCTCTTGATCTATGCTGCAGTAGCCTTAGCCATATGCCAAGAATATAACAGACAGCTTCCAAAGCTTCAGGGCACCTTCCGCATGCCCAAACTGTCAAGCAGCTCAAGCTGAGCTGACTAAAAGACAAGTTTGGGTGTAAAGCCCTTCAGAGTTTTCCTGCCGCCAAGTCTTTCAAAGATCGATGGTCAGCTTCTGCTTTCCTTTGCTGGGCAGGTAAGTTCCCTTTGGGAGAAAAAACTTCCATTGTTTTAAATTTACTGATATTTTATTACTTTCCTCTTCTGGAAAGTTATTTTAAAGCTAGGGGTGTTGTGTTTTAATTGACTGTCAGAAGATTGTAATGTACTTTCAAATGGAGCACTTATTTTTGTGTCAGTTTAAAAGTAATGTAAACTAAATGATAACATCATTTCTGTGGAGAAATTGTTTTCATTTTTCCATTCTCGGGCTACTGTCGTGTTTGAAAGTGCTTTTTATTGTGTTTTTTTCTGGCACAGATCTAACTTTTGTGGACTGGTAGTTTTACCAACATTTGCTGCTTGTCTTCCCCATGAAAGATGCACTATTTGCAGCTTGACCATGGTTCAGAGTGTTGGTCCCATGGTTGGCCCTTCTTCCAGCCACAAAAAGAAAAAGTTAAGCAAACAGCCTTTGCCACCAAAATAGGCTAGCAATTTGCCTCAGCCATGAGTGGGTGACTCTGCTGTTGTACATCAGACCACACATCTTTTATCCTGGATCCCACTGGTTTAGCACCTACAGCCATTATGGACCAGGGGTTTACCACATCCTCTGCAGCTGTTGGAGTTCCCTTAGTGGACAAGGGAGAGCCACTCTTGTCAGTCCTGTGAGAACAAACAGGGAATGTTTCCCTTTTGTATCAGAATGCTGTACTCATCCCTGGGAAAGCAGTAGATTCCATTAATAAAATGGTTGGCCCCATTTTTCCAGTCAGAAAGAAACAGGAAACCAAGCATGTATCTACTCCTCCTCAAATTCCTTTGGATAGGGGTAGTTTACTGGTACTGGCTCAGGGATTAATTAAAGCTGTTGGTTCTTCTTTTAGAGTAGTTTCTGGGAAAAGAAAGAGGGATGCCTCTTTTCCTGAAGAGATTCAAAATTCTGAATCAGAACAGGAAGATATAGGGATGCAGTCAGGTTTTGTCTTCAGATTTCTGATTCAGACTCAGAGGAGAGGTCAGTTTCTGGTTCTCCCTGTGGGGATTCTCTTTCTCTGAGACTATTGCTTGAATGTTCCAGTGTTTTTGGTGGAAGAATACTGAGTTTTTTCATCCCTTAAAAAAATATTGAGTTGTTAAAGAAGGAACCTAGAACCTATACCAATTCCTCCTGTTCTGTCCACTCTTGAGGTTATGTGTCTTACAGCCTGCAATTTTCCTGATAGTCAGCTGGCTGCCCCTACAAAGGCAGATAGTATATATAAAGTTCATCAGTCTTTTAAATTTGTTTACATTATTCCCAAACCTTGCCCAGAAGCTATAGCCTTGGTTGACTCCAATTCTGCTAGGTACTTTATTAATTCCAATCATACTCTTTCTAATAAGGATGGTAAAGTTATTGATAGGTATGGGAACAAAGCATATACTTCTGCAACTTCAATTTTCAGAATTTTTAATTGTCAGGCTGCTACGTTAAAGCCTGTTCTGACATATTGTGAAAGTATACGGAATGTTTTATCTACAGTTTCTTCTTGTGAATAAAAATTGGCTTTAAATAACTTAGTTTCTTCTGTTACAAAGGTCACTACTCATTGTTTACAGTGTGTGTATGACTCTGTTAATACATCTTCCAGGACTATGGCCACTGGTACTGTTTTGAAGAGGTTTGCATGGCTGCATTCTCAGAACCTCCCATATAGTGTAGAGAATGAGATTTTAAATTTTCTTTGGATTGAGATTTAGGACCGGATTTACGAAAGCTTGTATGGAGTGCAAGAAGAGTGTAGGAGCTCACTCCGGTAATATGTCTGCCGTGCGATCCAGGTACAGCCGGCAGGGGCATGCACGAGAGCTGCTAAAGCTACTCTTGCACGGTCAGCGTCATGGTATGCAAATTACCTAATTTGTTGGTGAAAGCCATGCAAGTGAGGTAAATTTGCGATCCAGGAAATATTAACCTGTCCGTGGAAAATTAGTGTTAGCTGCAGAAATGTACTCCATCGGTAAACGGAGTACCGTTCTGCAAATAGCTAAACGTAGCTATGACAGCTCCAAATAAAGGATGCATACAGTTGAGGAAACATGCCAATGGCCAAATATAAGGCCGTTGGCATTTATAAATGTTTAAAAATATAAAAATTTAACTTTTTTTTCCCTCCGATCTCTGATGTTTAAGCATAGCGCAGCACCGTGGAAATGTGCGGCACTTATAAAAACAAGAAAATAATAAAAAAAAAGTCAAAAATAGGCATTTTCACTAAAAAGCTTATTCTGCCATGCAGGTGAATGGCAGGCTGAAGACAACTTGGCCACTGAATAGTGGTTGCTAAAGGGGGGAAGCTCAGTGTGAGAGATGTAACCATGCATTAGTAGGCAATCCTATGCAAATGAGGATAAGGAAAGTGAATCCCAATTTTCCCCAGTATGTGAGCCATGTCCCAAGTGCGTAAAAGTAGGAGTAGGTGAGTAGTAGAGTAGAATACAGGTGACATCATGAGGGTGTGTGTCAGACAGGCTGTAAGCTAATTGGAGCACAGTGGCTTATGTTTGCTTTGAGTTGCTCAAGATTGCAAGAGGCATACAATTGTCCTGTTTGAAAACCTCAAACCAAAGGTGCACAGTGTTAAAAGATAGGAACCTCATTGCACACATGCACACAGTGTGTGCGCATGTGTGCGCACGTTTGTGCTTGCTTGTGCGGCGCTTTCTCCCAGTTGGAAACAGAAAGGCAAAAGGAAAGAAAAGAAGTAGTAGGAAGTTAACCAAGGAGAACTAGCAGAGCTGCCAGGTGAAATATATCAGAATCAGCCAATTACAAAGGCAGCAGTCTATCCCAGCCCAGCCCAGCACTTTAAACTCTGCAAACAGCATTCCACCCTGTTTTTTCCCAAGAACTCTGCAACACCGCAGTATACAAAGAGGGAAAGCTTAAAAAGCTTAAGTCAGACAAAATGTTAGAAGCTGCTCTTGCTATCATAAACCAACATGTGCAAGGTGCTGAGGGATGTGATGTTGTGAATGCTGATAAGCAACAAACAGTGAGGAGACAGAGAAGAGTATACTGGCCCAGGGAAACCTACCAGGGGCTACATGAGCTGGAGATAGTGGAGTGCTATGGGGTTGACAGAGACCTCCTACAGCAAATTGTTGAGCTGTGCCGGCCATGCCTCACACACAGAACCAACAGAGGGGAACCCATCCCAGGGGATACCAAGGTATGTGTTGGCCTAAGAATACTAGCTACAGGTAACTTCCAAAGACCAACTGGTGATATGATGGGGATTTCACAGGCATCACAATCCAGGGTACTCCACCAGTTCCTGGATGCCATGTCAGCACATGTCAGTGACCATGTATATTTCCCCAATTCCTGTGAGGCATTGGCCAGCAATATGCATCATTTCCCCCAAATAGCAGAATTCCCTGAGGTAGTGGGTGCAATAGACTGCATGCACATATGCATCAAAGCACCACCTGGTGAGCAGGATAGGGTCTACATCAACCGCAAGGGCTTCCCCTCCATCAACTCTCAGGTCATGTGCGATGCCCAGGGCATAATAATGAATGTGTGTGCTGGCTGCCCTGGAAGCTATCACAATTCCCACATCTGGCATCTGACACAGCTGTACCAGAGATTTTCCAAAGGGGATATCTATGATGGTCACCTAGTTGGGGATGCTGGATACGCACTGGAGCCGTGGCTGATGACACCCATCAGAAATGCACACACACCTGAACAAGAACTCCATAATGAGGCACACACACAGACAAGAAACATAATTGACCATGTGTTTGAGATGCTCAAGTCACGGTTCCGGTGCCTGGACACATCTGGTGTAGCCTTGCAGTACTCACCAACTACATGTACCCAAATTGTTATAGTATGTGCCATGCTACACAATATGATCCTGCAGAAACAGCTGCAGCAGGAACAGCATGGGGCAGGGCCAAACAGCCCCCCACCATTGCCAAGGCATGCACAGGCACAGTGTGACTCAGAGGAGGAACAACCTGAGCCTGCCCCAGTAGGCAGAAGGAGGCGTGCCCAGTATACCCTGGCCTTAGCAAAGAGGAAACGCATAGCACATATACTGACTCAGTAGGATCCCTGGAAATGCCACCTTTCTCTGACTTGTACATACAGTAAAAGGGATGCCTAACTTGACACTACCCGTTTTTAAACATGTATATGGAGTGTACTATGTGCATATGACATAGGCAGCCCTGGAGCACCACCTGAGGCATGATTGTCCTATTTTAAGCAATATAAAGCACTGCTAAGCACATTTTACCAGTACTGAGCATATTTAAATACAATTGGGCATAGCTGCGCACCACGCTAACCAGCGCAACGTCAGGCAATGTTGGGCAATGTTGGGCAAAGTCGGGCAAAGTCGAGCAAAGTTGGGTAAACACGCTCACAGCTGCTTTACTGTTCCTTAACCAGTCAGGTCGGTCCAGCAGGAAAATAAAAAGCAGTGACAGGGCTCGAACTCAGGATACTGTGCACTATAGTTACAGTACTGAACCAGTATGACAGCATTTCACTGGTACAGACACTACTTAAGTCACTCACACATACCAGTTGGGGGGTCACATACCTAACAGTCACAACCAGCAGGACAATTACAGACAAACACAAATACAAAAGAATGCTGTATTATGCCCTCTGAAGAGGCATATGAGTAACCTCCCCCCAGGCCTATGCAAACAGATAATTGCAGGCCAGGCGGTGTGATGTGGGTTGGGTAGGCTATGAAGTCACAAGCTAATATGCGTATAATTGGAAGCTAAGGTCTGTAGTACAGTGGTATGCCTCAAGCCAGTATGATAGGCAACAGTACAGACTGAAATGGAGTACCTGACATAGCAGTGAAGGCCTAGCAAATGTGAGTAAGTGTCAGGTGTACCCCTCATCCTATGTACACCCACAGTAACAATCAGGTGTGCCCCCGGGTAGAAATGTACAAATAATAGCTGTTCCCCCTTGTACGTAGAAATGTTGATAAGTCTATGCAAATTGACTCATGGAAGCCCTGCAGGCACAGCGTGCTTCCTGTTGATGTACAACACAAAGGTGAGCCCTGAAGTAAAAACCAACTTGAATTTTCACACACATATATAGTATATATATGCCCATAGTGGGCATGCTCACTCACTTAAACAAATTTAGCAAATGTCAGTCAACAATATACTGAAAGGTCATACTGGGCATGTTCACACATTTAAACAAACGAAGCAAATTTCAGTCAACAACATACTGAAAGATCATACTGAGCATGCTCACACACTTGCCATGTCTGAGTACAGCAGTGGGCCACACATATCTGACAGTTGCAATTCTTACTCCAGGCACATGTCACTATTCACCAATCCTGCCTTGCGCACACAGTGATATGAAAACAGACCCATATAATATATTGGACTCCTGTCATAATCAAACTATGTAATACGAGTACTTAAGTTGTTCAAAGAAAGTGAAAATCCAAAGAAGATCAATAAAACTCTGATCAGTATCATCAAGAAACAATGAGCACTTCTAACCTTATCCAAGCCATGTTCTGGCAAAAATATTGCCAAAGAGTCCATAGAGAACCATGAAGCTTTATTTAGCTATGTCATAAATATCAATGTAAACTCATATATGTTCTGAGTCAGTGCAAAGTGTAAATGAATACATGTACATGAGTGACATTGCCAACATCTTGTCAGACAGGTTCATACATATTTACCCCCACCCCCTCTCACTGACAAAAGGGCCCATTACCATACCTGGAGATTGTGAAAAGCCAGAAATCACATGTACAATGGTTAAACAGCTCTATCCAAACCTAAAAGTATGGTGTCTATGGGAGGACATGGTGTCCCTGGCTGTGTCATATGTGAACTCCAAAACAAACAGACCCTACACCTGAACAGTTTGTTGAGACTCACCCTCTGTACAGGATATGAAACTGTTGAATGGGTTACAGCAACGTTTGGCACACTCCACAAGTGTTGGTGCACAACAGACCATGGGAACTATTGTCTTATAAGCCTAATAAGCCTGATCTGCAAGGCCATGGAGTCTATTATTATGGAACTCGTAAACAGAGCTATTGGGAGCCTACAAACACCTAACCCTACCCATTTTGGTTTGGTCAGGGGCAGATTATGGTCCCTAAACCTGCTAGACAGTTTTCAAGGCATTTACCTAGGACATACATCAATGAAATGAGCTCCACATGGCCTACATAGACTTTTAAAAGCCCTTTTCCAACATCCCACACACATGTTGTATCCACAAAATCAACAACCTGTGCATAAACACATGTGTCATCTAATGGATTGCCAACTGGGGCACAGATAGATCCCACAAGGTAAGAATTGTGGTCTCTCTGTTGGACTATAAGCTGGTAACAACTGCTGTCCCCCATGGCTCAGTCCTGGGACCCCTCTTGTCTGGTGTATACTTTTCAGAAATACAGTCAAACACACAAGGGCTATGGTTAGCAAAGTTTGTGGATGACTGCAAAAAGGTTGTCATAATCGATGTTTGGGGCAACAGAGACATCCTTAAAAAAAGTCTCAGTCAGACAGATGTGGTCTCAAAATTATGGCCTCGAGCTACAGTCATACAAATAACACATAGGTGCCAACACCCTAAATATGGAGGTAATAATAAGGGATCTATGGACACATGTGGATAGTCATCTCTACTTCCAGAAACACATTCACAAAGTGGTTAGAAAATCATGCTATGTGTTCCCACAAATTGCCAAGGTCTTTGCATGTAGGTCAAAGGAGGTTCCCTGCACTCATCAGTCATCACACCCATCAGAGAGTACCACAACAAAGGTGCGATGAATCTGACTAGGCACCTTCAGCAGCTGGAAAGACCACTGAAGTACCTCAACAAGAGGATTACTGGCCTCAAGCAGTTGCCCCATGCAACAAGACTGAATTTAACTCAGTCTGTACTCTGTTGCATACTGTCTACTCAGGCGATCTCTGCCCAACAAACAGGTCCATGTCCAATGCAGAAATGATGTATATGCTCTATCTGAAGTAAACCCAAGCTCACTATGCCACATGCGCTAAGGATATAATCACCACAACAATAAATAGAACATACTGGAGGGATACATTACTAACTCACAGACTTCCCTTGCTTTGGAACAGGCTCCCCACCTACATTAAGCTGAGTCCCTCACTAACACTCTTCCAGAGGAGCCTTGATGAGTGTATGTGAAACTGAACTGGTACACCACGGATCACTTCATCAGCTCTACTACACAGAGTCATAGGGAACTAACCCCATGTGTGGAAATAGCTACACACTCTGGCCATACTTATATATATGCCTTCAGGCAGATAACCTATTAGCTACATATGTACCTGTATATATGTAGGGGGAACACAGTATAATAAGTCAAAGATGGATGGGCAGAGATGTGTATAAGAGGGTGACTATAACAGGGAGCCATCCAGGACTGTCCCACCCAGCAATCATCCAAATGGCACAAAAGACATGAGGTGCACATTTCACCCACTGTACATAATAGCCACCAGTATCTGTAAGCATTACAGTGTATGTGGTGCATGTGCCTGCTGTATATTATGACTGCACAATGAAGTACACATCTACTATCTGTAGACATGTACCTGTCACATAGGTTCATAGGTATGTAGTAAACTATCTTCACAAAGGCATATATTAGCCTAGGCAAGTTGTGCAGCTTTCACCACCCCATTGGTTAGTCTCCTAAGCCCTAGTTCTAATAGTTATTACCCTAAGCCCCTTTCTAGTGGGGCTGCTGATGTGATGCCTGGTGTGAATTGTCAATTTCCCATCCACTTATCAAGGTTCCTATTGAAGAGTGACAGCGAGGGGCTCTGTCTGATGTACATTGGGACTCTGTTCCACAGTAAGGCAAGTGTCTGGGATGGTACTCTATCCCACCATCATTTTGTATTCATTGTTGTGATGAGGTTCATATCCCTCGTGTGTGTAGTGTGACTCAATTTTGTTATCCGTAGATGTAGCATGTTCAACAGTTATGTGTTGGACACCTAAGGGAAAAACCCCCCGTGGTTTATTCTGAAGTTTGGGGTTAAAAAGGGATTTTAAAAGGGGGTTTCCCAAAGGGGGGAACATTTTTTTCCCTACCTTTTTAGGGGCCCAAATTTGGGAAAACCGGGGGCAAGGGAAAAAAGGATTGTTTTTTTCCCGTTTCCGGGAAAGGTTAAACCAAAATAAATTTTGGGATTTTTCCCGGGGTTCCCCTTTTTTAACCTCCCCCCTTTTAAAACCCCAAAAATTTCCCAAATTTTTTTGGGGGAAAAAAGGCCCCAGGCCCTTTCACACTTTCCCCAAAAAGGGCCCAACCCCTTGGGATTACTTTGGAATTAAAAAAACCCAGGGGCCCCAAATGCCCCGCCCGTTGAAAAGGGGAAACAGTTAAAATGTGCAATTTAAATTTTTGGGGGAGAAGGCCCCCCAAAAGTTTAAAAAATTTAAAAACAAATTTTTTAAAAGTTTTAAAAAATTTGAAAAATTTTAATGTGGGGCCTAAAAAATTTTGACGAAAAAAAGAAAACATAAACTGACTTTTTTTTAAGGAAAAATTCCAAAGGGAAATTCCTGCTTTTGTATTTCCCCTTTTGGTCCCCCTTTTTAATTTTTTAAAAAACCCCAGGGTTTTTTAAAATTGGGGATTTAAAACCCTCCCTTTAAATTCCGGGGGAAATGGGGGGGTGAACTTGATTTTAAAACCCTGCCCCTTTTCCAATTGATTTAAAAATTTGGTTTTTACTTTTTTTTGAAATTCAAATTTTTTAAAATTTGGGGGGTTTTTTGGGGGTTTAGCAAAAAAGATTTTTTCCCTTTTAAAATTTTTTGGGGGGTTTTCCTTTTGGTAGTTTTCCCCCCTAAAAAGGGCATTCCCCCAAAAAATAATGTACCCAATAAAAAACCCCCCCCCAAAAATTTTTAAAAAAATTTTTAAAATTTTCCAAAAAAAAGGGAAACCCCAACCCTTTGGCAACTTTCAAAAAAATTTGTTTAAAAATTTGGGGATCTCTGAATTTTAAAAAAAGTAAATTTAAATTGGGCCCCAAAGGGGTTTTCAGATTTTTAAATTTTAAAATTTTTAAACCAAATTTTTTGGGGGGTTTCCCCCAAATTTTTTCCCAAAATTTTTAAAAAACCTTTTTAAAAAAGAAACTTTTAACCCCCTTTCCTTTTGGTCTAAAAGGGGCAAAAACCCCGGGAAATTTACGTTCACGAAAGTGGGAATTATTTCCCCCTTTTGCCTTTTGGGTTTTCCCCCTGGTAGGTACCCTTTTGGTTATAATAATTAAAAATGGGTTCATTAAGGGGGTTTTTTGGGGGGGGAAACGTTTTTTTAAAAAAAAACCCCCCAACCGGGGCTACCCCTTTGAAAAACCCCCCTTGCCCCAAAAAATTGTTATTTTACACCAAAATGGTACCTTGGGGCAGTAAGAAAACCCAAACCCCCCCCGTGAACCCTTTTTGAATTAAATTTTATCCGGGGAAATGGTTTTTAAAAATTTTCCCCCTTTAGACCCCTTTTTGTAGTTTGGGGAACCCTTTTTGGGGGTTTCCCAAATTTTTAAAATTCAAAATTCTCCCATGAACCCATTTTTGACCCCTAAAAGGCAAACCTTTGGAAATTTTTTAAAATTTTTAAAAACCCCTTTTTTCATGCCCCAAATTTCCAAAGAAAAATTTTCCCTAACGTTTTAAAAATTTAATGTATAAATTTTTAAAAAAACCGGGGCCCCAACCCATTTTTTTTTCCCCTTTTTTTTAACCTAAAAAGGGGGTTTTTTTGGGGGTTGGTCTTTACCCCTTTTTTAAAAATTTAGCCCTGTCTAAAAATTTCCCCCGGGGGGGGGTTTAAAGACTTTCCCCAAAATTTTAAACCCCGGGTTTTAGGGGCTTTTTGGTATTTTTTAAAAATGTAAACATTGGGGGGCCCCCTTTGGGGGGGAAAGTTTTTTTGGGAAAACCGGGGGTTTAAAGGTTTTTTTTTAAAATTTTTCAAAACCTTTGGAAAAAGGGGTTCATTGGGGAAAAGTTAACCTTTGGTCTTTAAAAAAAAGGTCTTAGAAGGGCCCAAACCCAAAAGGTGCCCTTTGTAGGGGGGTCCCAGGTTTAAATTTTGTTTTTTTTAAAAGGGAAAACCTTTTCCCAGTCCCCTTTTCCACCCTTTTTTTGGGATTTTTTTAAAAGGGGAAAATTTTTTCCCCTTTCCCCCCCATTAAAAACCAAATTTTAAAAAAATTTTTTTTTTTTTAAAAAAGGGGGCCCCCCAAAAAACGAAAAATTTTAACCCCCCCCTATTATTTGGAAATTATAAACAAAAAAACCCCGCCAACCATTTTAAGAAAAGGGCCATGTTACCATATTGAAGTACCACAACAAAGGTGCGATGAATCTGACTAGGCACCTTCAGCAGCTGGAAAGACCACTGAAGTACCTCAACAAGAGGATTACTGGCCTCAAGCAGTTGCCCCATGCAACAAGACTGAATTTAACTCAGTCTGTACTCTGTTGCATACTGTCTACTCAGGCGATCTCTGCCCAACAAACAGGTCCATGTCCAATGCAGAAATGATGTATATGCTCTATCTGAAGTAAACCCAAGCTCACTATGCCACATGCGCTAAGGATATAATCACCACAACAATAAATAGAACATACTGGAGGGATACATTACTAACTCACAGACTTCCCTTGCTTTGGAACAGGCTCCCCACCTACATTAAGCTGAGTCCCTCACTAACACTCTTCCAGAGGAGCCTTGATGAGTGTATGTGAAACTGAACTGGTACACCACGGATCACTTCATCAGCTCTACTACACAGAGTCATAGGGAACTAACCCCATGTGTGGAAATAGCTACACACTCTGGCCATACTTATATATATGCCTTCAGGCAGATAACCTATTAGCTACATATGTACCTGTATATATGTAGGGGGAACACAGTATAATAAGCCAAAGATGGATGGGCAGAGATGTGTATAAGAGGGTGACTATAACAGGGAGCCATCCAGGACTGTCCCACCGAGCAATCATCCAAATGGCACAAAAGACATGAGGTGCACATTTCACCCACTGTACATAATAGCCACCAGTATCTGTAAGCATTACAGTGTATGTGGTGCATGTGCCTGCTGTATATTATGACTGCACAATGAAGTACACATCTACTATCTGTAGACATGTACCTGTCACATAGGTTCATAGGTATGTAGTAAACTATCTTCACAAAGGCATATATTAGCCTAGGCAAGTTGTGCAGCTTTCACCACCCCATTGGTTAGTCTCCTAAGCCCTAGTTCTAATAGTTATTACCCTAAGCCCCTTTCTAGTGGGGCTGCTGATGTGATGCCTGGTGTGAATTGTCAATTTCCCATCCACTTATCAAGGTTCCTATTGAAGAGTGACAGCGAGGGGCTCTGTCTGATGTACATTGGGACTCTGTTCCACAGTAAGGCAAGTGTCTGGGATGGTACTCTATCCCACCATCATTTTGTATTCATTGTTGTGATGAGGTTCATATCCCTCGTGTGTGTAGTGTGACTCAATTTTGTTATCCGTAGATGTAGCATGTTCAACAGTTATGTGTTGGACATGGCTCTGTATGTTAGGTGTAGTGTTCCTCTGAGGAGGCGGTACGCAACGGAGAACAGATTTAGTGTTACCAGTTGTGTTACATAACACAACTGTTTGAGGCCAGTAATCCTCTTGGTGAGGTACCCCTGTGGTCTTTCCATCTGCTGGATATGCTTAGTCGAGTACATCCAAAATGGTGCATTGTACTCAATGATAGGTCTGATGACTTAAGAGTAGAGGGCCACCACTACCTCTTTTGATCCTGATGCACACCCTTTGTTGATTAGGTGGTCCACATAGATTTCCTAATCACTTTGGCAACATGGTTGTCAAAGGAAAGTTGACTACCTACTTGTGCCCCCAGATCCCCGATTACCATGTCAGTTTTTAGGGGGTAACACCTATGTGGTAGTTTGTGGGTACTTTGTTTTCCCCAAATGGGATTACTATGCATTTTTTCACATTGAGCTAGAGACCATGATTCTGACACCACACATCTGTCTCATAGAGTCCCTTCTGGAGAATATTTGTGTCATCAGGGACTCTTTTATGGCAAACACTTTACAGTACCCAGCAAACTTAGTCACCACAACCCTCCTGCGTTGGCATGTACTTTTGAGAAGTCTATACCAAACAGGAGGGGCCCCAGGACTGAACCCTGGGGGACACCAGTTGTTACCAGTTTACAGTCTGACATGTAGTCAGCAACTCTTAATTTGTAGGATCTGTCTGTGAGCCAGTTTGCAATCCATCTTGTGATGTATGGATTTATGCCCAGGTTGGTGAGTTCATCTATGATACCTGACTGGGGAAGAATGGTGTCAAATGCCTTAGTGAGGTATAGGTAGGCTGTGTGGAGCTCCTTTCAATCATCTGTAGCCTGGGTAACTGTCTCAAAGAAATCCACCCAGTACAGGAGGCGTGATCTGCATTTGATGAAGCCAAACTGGGTGTGCTCAGCTGTGTGAAGGTTCCCAATGTCTTTATTGTTGACTTCCGTTATGATTGGCTCCATTGCCTTGCAGATCAGACTCGTCAAGCTCATAGAGCATGAATGCCAAGGGTCTTTTGTGGCCCTATCCCTGTGGAGTGTGAAGAACATTGCTGTGCAACATTCTATGGGTACATATCCTGTAGAGAGAGGTGTAGGTATCCTTGATGAATATGGATACATCCTCACCATATGTGCTATGATCCAGGTTCTGATGCTGGAAGGTATGGAATGAGTAGTATCCTGGTAGAGCTGGTGTGGTCTCTAGAGCCTTGAACTAGGTTTCTGTTACTGCACAGATATCAATATTCTCCATACTGCGAAGTGCCTCGAGTGTGTGCATTTGGAGGCTGAGACTTCAGGCAATGAGTAGCATTTAGCTCACCTTGTGGTTATTTGTGTTGGTTACGGGCTTTGGTTTGTCCTGAGTGACCAGTGTTCCACACCTGAAATCAACGCCTCATTGGTCCGATCTGAACATAAGCTGATTACCCTACATATCCACATTCTGCCCCCACCCCCCATTAAGGAAACCATGTTAAAAAATGTATCTTTTTATTTTTTATGTTATCGCACAAAACAAGGGGGGAGCCACCACGGACCTCGGGAACTAGCACACTTTAGCCTGATGAGCCTGGTCTGCAAGGCCATGGAATGTATCATCATGGAACTTATAAACAAAGACACTGGTAAACTCCAAACTCTGGACCCCAACCAGTTCGGGTTTGTAAAAGGCAGATCATGTCTTCTAAACCTGATAGACTTATTTGAAGCAGTCATCAATGCCGCAGACAAGGGTAAGGTGGTTCACACAGCCTATCTAGATCTTACCAAGGCTTTCAATACAATCCCCCACTCTGGAATTATAGATAAACTTAGTAAACTAGGTATAAATCCCTATGTCACAAGATGGGGTGCTAACTAGCTCCCTGACAGAACCCACACTGTGAAAGTAGCAGACTCCAAATCTGACTTCATACCAGTGACAAGTGGAGTACCATAGGGTTCAGTCCTGGGTCCTGTCCTGTTTGGTATTTACTTCCCTGAAGTACAGGCTAACACAGAACATCTTTGGCTAATGAAGTTCACAGATGACTGCAAACTAGGAGCCATAATCAAAACTACTAATGATGTGGACATCCTACAAAGGGCCTCACTGAGACAGATGCCTGGTGTCAAAGCCATGGCCTCAAGCTCAATGCCAAAAAGTGCATTGTCATCCCCTTTAGTAAAAACTCTGTACCCATGAACTACAACATAGGTGGTAGTATACTTAACACCAAAAGTGTGATAAGAGACCTTGGGGCACAGGTGGACAGTATTCTCTCCTTTGATAATCACATCGCCACAGTAGTTTTACTACATTCTACGTGGCACACCTCATCACAAAAGGTTTCTCATGCAGAAAAAAAGAGGTCATTGTTCCCCTTTACTCATCACTCATTAGATCCATTATAGAGTACAACGCCCCTTTTGTTATGTACCTCAAAAAAACTGGAAAGGCCGCAGAAATACCTCACAAAGAGGATTACTGGCCTCAAACACATGCCCTACACAGACTGTCTCAAAAAACTCCAGCTTTACTCCATCGGATATCGCCTACTCAGAGGTGATCTCTGCCTAACATACAAAGCTATGTCAAACCCAGAGCTGTTGGACATACTCTACTTAAAGATATCTGTAAGCATTACAGTGTATGTGGTGCATGTGCCTGCTGTATATTATGACTGCACAATGAAGTACACATCTACTATCTGTAGACATGTACCTGTCACATAGGTTCATAGGTATGTAGTAGACTATTTTCACAAAGGCATATATTAGCCTAGGCAAGTTGTGCAGCTTTCACCACCCCATTGGTTAGTCTCCTAAGCCCTAGTTCTAATAGTTATTACCCTAAGCCCCTTTCTAGTGGGGCTGCTGATGTGATGCCTGGTGTGAATTGTCAATTTCCCATCCACTTATTAAGGTTCCTATTGAAGAGTGACAGCGAGGGGCTCTGTCTGATGTACATTGGGACTCTGTTCCACAGTAAGGCAAGTGTCTGGGATGGTACTCTATCCCACCATAATTTTGTATTCATTGTTGTGATGAGGTTCATATCCCTGGAGTGTGTAGTGTGACTCAATTTTGTTATCCGTAGATGGAGCATGTTCAACAGTTATGTGTTGGACATGGCTCTGTATGTTAGGTGTAGTGTTCCTCTGAGGAGGCGGTACGCAACGGAGAACAGATTTAGTGTTACCAGTTGTGTTACATAACACAACTGTTTGAGGCCAGTAATCCTCTTGGTGAGGTACCCCTGTGGTCTTTCCATCTGCTGGATATGCTTAGTCGAGTACATCCAAAATGGTGCATTGTACTCAATGATAGGTCTGATGACTTAAGAGTAGAGGGCCACCACTACCTCTTTTGATCCTGATGCACACCCTTTGTTGATTAGGTGGTCCACATAGGATTTCCTAATCACTTTGGCAACATGGTTGTCAAAGGAAAGTTGACTACCTACTTGTGCCCCCAGATCCCCGATTACCATGTCAGTTTTTAGGGGGTAACACCTATGTGGTAGTTTGTGGGTACTTTGTTTTCCCCAAATGGGATTACTATGCATTTTTTCACATTGAGCTAGAGACCATGATTCTGACACCACACATCTGTCTCATAGAGTCCCTTCTGGAGAATATTTGTGTCATCAGGGGACTCTTTTATGGCAAACACTTTACAGTACCCAGCAAACTTAGTCACCCACAACCCTCCTGTGTTGGCATGTACTTTTGAGAAGTATATACCAAACAGGAGGGGCCCCAGGACTGAACCCTGGGGGACACCAGTTGTTACCAGTTTACAGTCTGACATGTAGTCAGCAACTCTTAATTTGTAGGATCTGTCTGTGAGCCAGTTTGCAATCCATCTTGTGATGTATGGATTTATGCCCAGGTTGGTGAGTTCATCTATGATACCTGACTGGGGAAGAATGGTGTCAAATGCCTTAGTGAGGTATAGGTAGGCTGTGTGGAGCTCCTTTCAATCATCTGTAGCCTGGGTAACTGTCTCAAAGAAATCCACCCAGTACAGGAGGCGTGATCTGCATTTGATGAAGCCAAACTGGGTGTGCTCAGCTGTGTGAAGGTTCCCAATGTCTTTATTGTTGACTTCCGTTATGATTGGCTCCATTGCCTTGCAGATCAGACTCGTCAAGCTCATAGAGCATGAATGCCAAGGGTCTTTTGTGGCCCTATCCCTGTGGAGTGTGAAGAACATTGCTGTGCAACATTCTATGGGTACATATCCTGTAGAGAGAGGTGTAGGTATCCTTGATGAATATGGATACATCCTCACCATATGTGCTATGATCCAGGTTCTGATGCTGGAAGGTATGGAATGAGTAGTATCCTGGTAGAGCTGGTGTGGTCTCTAGAGCCTTGAACTAGGTTTCTGTTACTGCACAGATATCAATATTCTCCATACTGCGAAGTGCCTCGAGTGTGCATTTGGAGGCTGAGACTTCAGGCAATGAGTAGCATTTAGCTCACCTTGTGGTTATTTGTGTTGGTTACGGGCTTTGGTTTGTCCTGAGTGACCAGTGTTCCACACCTGAAATCAACGCCTCATTGGTCCAATCTGAACATAAGCTGATTACCCTACATATCCACATTCTGCCCCCACCCCCCATTAAGGAAACCATGTTAAAAAATGTATCTTTTTATTTTTTATGTTATCGCACAAAACAAGGGGGGAGCCACCACGGACCTCGGGAACTAGCACACTTTAGCCTGATGAGCCTGGTCTGCAAGGCCATGGAATGTATCATCATGGAACTTATAAACAAAGACACTGGTAAACTCCAAACTCTGGACCCCAACCAGTTCGGGTTTGTAAAAGGCAGATCATGTCTTCTAAACCTGATAGACTTATTTGAAGCAGTCATCAATGCCGTAGACAAGGGTAAGGTGGTTCACACAGCCTATCTAGATCTTACCAAGGCTTTCAATACAATCCCCCACTCTGGAATTATAGATAAACTTAGTAAACTAGGTATAAATCCCTATGTCACAAGATGGGGTGCTAACTAGCTCCCTGACAGAACCCACACTGTGAAAGTAGCAGACTCCAAATCTGACTTCATACCAGTGACAAGTGGAGTACCATAGGGTTCAGTCCTGGGTCCTGTCCTGTTTGGTATTTACTTCCCTGAAGTACAGGCTAACACAGAACATCTTTGGCTAATGAAGTTCACAGATGACTGCAAACTAGGAGCCATAATCAAAACTACTAATGATGTGGACATCCTACAAAAGGGCCTCACTGAGACAGATGCCTGGTGTCAAAGCCATGGCCTCAAGCTCAATGCCAAAAAGTGCATTGTCATCCCCTTTAGTAAAAACTCTGTACCCATGAACTACAACATAGGTGGTAGTATACTTAACACCAAAAGTGTGATAAGAGACCTTGGGGCACAGGTGGACAGTATTCTCTCCTTTGATAATCACATCGCCACAGTAGTTTTACTACATTCTACGTGGCACACCTCATCACAAAAGGTTTCTCATGCAGAAAAAAAGAGGTCATTGTTCCCCTTTACTCATCACTCATTAGATCCATTATAGAGTACAACGCCCCTTTTGTTATGTACCTCAAAAAAACTGGAAAGGCCGCAGAAATACCTCACAAAGAGGATTACTGGCCTCAAACACATGCCCTACACAGACTGTCTCAAAAAACTCCAGCTTTACTCCATCGGATATCGCCTACTCAGAGGTGATCTCTGCCTAACATACAAAGCTATGTCAAACCCAGAGCTGTTGGACATACTCTACTTAAAGATATCTGTAAGCATTACAGTGTATGTGGTGCATGTGCCTGCTGTATATTATGACTGCACAATGAAGTACACATCTACTATCTGTAGACATGTACCTGTCACATAGGTTCATAGGTATGTAGTAGACTATTTTCACAAAGGCATATATTAGCCTAGGCAAGTTGTGCAGCTTTCACCACCCCATTGGTTAGTCTCCTAAGCCCTAGTTCTAATAGTTATTACCCTAAGCCCCTTTCTAGTGGGGCTGCTGATGTGATGCCTGGTGTGAATTGTCAATTTCCCATCCACTTATTAAGGTTCCTATTGAAGAGTGACAGCGAGGGGCTCTGTCTGATGTACATTGGGACTCTGTTCCACAGTAAGGCAAGTGTCTGGGATGGTACTCTATCCCACCATCATTTTGTATTCATTGTTGTGATGAGGTTCATATCCCTGGAGTGTGTAGTGTGACTCAATTTTGTTATCCGTAGATGGAGCATGTTCAACAGTTATGTGTTGGACATGGCTCTGTATGTTAGGTGTAGTGTTCCTCTGAGGAGGCGGTACGCAACGGAGAACAGATTTAGTGTTACCAGTTGTGTTACATAACACAACTGTTTGAGGCCAGTAATCCTCTTGGTGAGGTACCCCTGTGGTCTTTCCATCTGCTGGATATGCTTAGTCGAGTACATCCAAAATGGTGCATTGTACTCAATGATAGGTCTGATGACTTAAGAGTAGAGGGCCACCACTACCTCTTTTGATCCTGATGCACACCCTTTGTTGATTAGGTGGTCCACATAGGATTTCCTAATCACTTTGGCAACATGGTTGTCAAAGGAAAGTTGACTACCTACTTGTGCCCCCAGATCCCCGATTACCATGTCAGTTTTTAGGGGGTAACACCTATGTGGTAGTTTGTGGGTACTTTGTTTTCCCCAAATGGGATTACTATGCATTTTTTCACATTGAGCTAGAGACCATGATTCTGACACCACACATCTGTCTCATAGAGTCCCTTCTGGAGAATATTTGTGTCATCAGGGGACTCTTTTATGGCAAACACTTTACAGTACCCAGCAAACTTAGTCAACCACAACCCTCCTGTGTTGGCATGTACTTTTGAGAAGTCTATACCAAACAGGAGGGGCCCCAGGACTGAACCCTGGGGGACACCAGTTGTTACCAGTTTACAGTCTGACATGTAGTCAGCAACTCTTAATTTGTAGGATCTATCTGTGAGCCAGTTTGCAATCCACCTTGTGATGTATGGATTTATGCCCAGGTTGGTGAGTTCATCTATGATACCTGACTGGGGAAGAATGGTGTCAAATGCCTTAGTGAGGTATAGGTAGGCTGTGTGGAGCTCCTTTCAATCATCTGTAGCCTGGGTAACTGTCTCAAAGAAATCCACCCAGTTCAGGAGGCGTGATCTGCATTTGATGAAGCCAAACTGGGTGTGCTCAACTGTGTGAAGGTTCCCAGTGTCTTTATTGTTGACTTCCGTTATGATTGGCTCCATTGCCTTGCAGATCAGACTCGTCAAGCTCATAGAGCATGAATGCCAAGGGTCTTTTGTGGCCCTATCTCTGTGGAGTGTGAAGAACATTGCTGTGCAACATTCTATGGGTACATATCCTGTAGAGAGCATGTAGAGAGAGGTGTAGGTATCCTTGATGAATATGGATACATCCTCACCATATGTGCTATGATCCAGGTTCTGATGCTGGAAGGTATGGAATGAGTAGTATCCTGGTAGAGCCGGTGTGGTCTCTAGAGCCTTGAACTAGGTTTCTGTTACTGCACAGATATCAATATTCTCCATACTGCGAAGTGCCTCGAGTGTGTGCATTTGGAGGCTGAGACTTCAGGCAATGAGTAGCATTTAGCTCACTTTGTGGTTATTTGTATTGGTTACGGGCTTTGGTTTGTCCTGAGTGACCAGTGTTCCACACCTGAAATCAACGCCTCATTGGTCCGATCTGAACATAAGCTGATTACCCTACATATCCACATTCGGCCCCCAACCCCCTTTAAGGAAACCATGTTAAAAAATGTATCTTTTTATTTTTTATGTTATCGCACAAAACAAGGGGGGAGCCACCACGGACCTTGGGAACTAGCACACTTTAGCCTGATGAGCCTGGTCTGCAAGGCCATGGAATGTATCATCATGGAACTTATAAACAAAGACACTGGTAAACTCCAAACTCTGGACCCCAACCAGTTCGGGTTTGTAAAAGGCAGATCATGTCTTCTAAACCTGATAGACTTATTTGAAGCAGTCATCAATGCCGTAGACAAGGGTAAGGTGGTTCACACAGCCTATCTAGATCTTACCAAGGCTTTCAATGCAATCCCCCACTCTGGAATTATAGATAAACTCAGTAAACTAGGTATAAATCCCTATGTCACAAGATGGGGTGCTAACTAGCTCCCTGACAGAACCCACACTGTGAAAGTAGCAGACTCCAAATCTGACTTCATACCAGTGACAAGTGGAGTACCATAGGGTTCAGTCCTGGGTCCTGTCCTGTTTGGTATTTACTTCCCTGAAGTACAGGCTAACACAGAACATCTTTGGCTAATGAAGTTCACAGATGACTGCAAACTAGGAGCCATAATCGAAACTACTAATGATGTGGACATCCTACAAAAGGGCCTCACTGAGACAGATGCCTGGTGTCAAAGCCATGGCCTCAAGCTCAATGCCAAAAAGTGCATTGTCATCCCCTTTAGTAAAAACTCTGTACCCATGAACTACAACATAGGTGGTAGTATACTTAACACCAAAAGTGTGATAAGAGACCTTGGGGCACAGGTTGACAGTAGTCTCTCCTTTGATAATCACATCACCACAGTAGTTTTACTACATTCTACGTGGCACACCTCATCACAAAAGGTTTCTCATGCAGAAAAAAAGAGGTCATTGTTCCCCTTTACTCATCACTCATTAGATCCATTATAGAGTACAACGCCCCTTTTGTTATGTACCTCAAAAAAACTGGAAAGGCCGCAGAAATACCTCACAAAGAGGATTACTGGCCTCAAACACATGCCCTACACAGACTGTTTCAAAAAACTCCAGCTTTACTCCATCAGATATCGCCTACTCAGAGGTGATCTCTGCCTAACATACAAAGCTATGTCAAACCCAGAGCTGTTGGACATACTCTACTTAAAGATATCCCAATCCCTCCAAGCTACACGCTCTAGGGACCTAAACCTTGCCACCACAATAAACAGAACATGCTGGAGGGATAGATTCCTGTCCCAGAGACTTCCCATACTCCAGAATAAACTACCTATCTATATCAATCAATGCTCCTCCTTAGCACTCTTCAAGAAAAATCTTGATGACTGGATGGGAAATAGGAAATTCACCCCAGGGATCACATCTGTGTCTCTGCTCGACAGTGGCACAGGAAAATACATTTCTTGGGTGGCAAAAGCCAGGGTACCTTTTTGGCTGGGTTTGTTTAGGCCCCAGGGCCGATAGCCTAGTATCTACCTGTGAACCTATGAACCTTTGAGCCTTGCCTAAAAAAGGTAATATGGGGACAGCAAGAGCCTTGGCCAGTATTCAGAAGCATTGAAGCGACAGGTGCAAACTATCTGTAGTGAAGCAACAAGGCTTGTCTATCATGTCATCACAGGCAGACAGAGACTGGATCCCCTTTGAATGACACCAGAAGCTCAGCCAATTGTTGAAGTTTATCGTCTTTCTGTTATATTGCAGTATCATGTAGGTGAAGGTAAGATGGTACTCAAGGTCAGGGTCATACCAGCCTGGGCTACATGATCATAGAGCTACTATATATATCTCTTGTCATGTTGTCCTGGGTGGTATATCTCAGATCATTCACACTGACATGTACAAAGAACACATCATATATGTACCTGTTCTGGAGTGATGTAAGTGCTTGTGTTATGTGGCGGATCATAGCACCTGACAGACAACTGACAGTAACCTTCCCCTTGCCAGCCGAGTGAGTGGAAAATCTGTGTGCCTGTCTATGGAGTCACCTATTACTAGTGTGTTGGGTATGTTGTTTTGCCTTAGGGCCTGTTGTGAGGCACACTGCTTTGGTGTATTATGTGTTTTCTGTTGTGTTCTTGGAGGTGCATGTTGCTTGTTTGTCTGCTTAGGAGGACACTCTCTCTTTTTCAGATTAATATTTGTATTCTCCAAGTATGGCAATGTGTATTTATGTGTGTGTTTTGCTGGTGCTTATATTGTAGGTCTATGTGAGACGGTTGGTGTTGTGGTTGTATGACCCTACTCCTCTTGACTGTATTGTCCAGTATTGAGTTGACAGAGATTAGCCACTGGTTTTACCCTGTGTGTGCCAGCATGTGGTGCTTCAACCCATATATGATATGGTCATAACCTATACATAAAATACACTCACAATACTCCTAGTATGATAAGCCTGTTGAGGTTAGCAAATGAGAAAAAAACCTTTGGGTAAACTGTCAGCAAATAATGTCTGTATTGCACCCTGTAACTCCATATTGCTTGCGGAAGTGTAAGACGTACTTAGTTTGGATTAAGAACCCCGCACTTGCCAACTGTGTGTGTTTCTGTCTCTTCCTGGGGAGAGAGCAACCTTTTTGGAGACTACTCGCACCCCTTAAAAGTGGTATACTCATCTTTGTCAAGTCTGATGATGTCACCATCCTATATATATACCTGTGGAAAGATGAAATCCCTTTAATGTATATAGTATGTTGTGTAAAGGCATACTGCTGTAGTATCATAATGTAGTAAGGTAGGGGTTTGATTCCTGCACTTGCCAACTGTGTGAGTGTGTGTGTCTCCCTGGGGAGGAGCAACCTTTTTGGGGACTACTCAACCCCTTAAAAATGGTATACTCATCTTTGTCAAATCTGATGATGTCACCATCCTACAAATATACCTGTGGAAAGATGAAATCATAGCAATGTATGTAGTGTGTCATGTAAATGCATATTGCTATAGTATCATAATGTAGTTAGGTAGGGGTTTAATTCTTGCACTTGCTAACTGTGTGTGTGTCTCCCTGGGGAGGAGCAACCTTTTTGGAGACTACTCACACCCCTTAAAAGTGGTATACTCATCTTTGTCAAGTCTGATGATGTCATCATCCTACAAATATACCTGTGGAAAGGTGAAATCCCAATACTGTGTATAGCATGTCGTGTGAATGTGTACTACTGTAGTATCATAATGTAGTTAGGTAGGGGTTTGATTCCTGCACTTCCCAACTTTGTGTGTCATCCTCAGGCAAATCAACCATTTTGGAGACTACTCACACCACTTAAAAGTGGTATACTCATCTTTGTCAAGTCTGATGATGTCAACATCCTACAAATATACCTGTGGAAAGGTGAAATTCCAGTGATGTTTATAGCACCTTGTGTAAATGCGTACTGCTGTAGTGTCGTAATGTAGTTAGAAAGGTGTTTGAATATTGCACTTGCTGACCGTGAGTATGTAACACCGCTGGTCAATGTAGATTTGGTTTGATTTTTCTAGTGTATGACATATCACAATGAAAACTTTATGTGCATTACACATGTAAGGTAGCTGTGGGGCAAAGCCATATACACAAATGTGACCTAAATTATTTCATAGGTCGGTACTCTCTCCATAAAAGCATCTATCTTTGCCAGAGCATGCTGTTGCTTTCCAGACCTTAGGTCACTTCTGTATGCTCATGACAAGCTTAGCCACTGCAGTGATCCCTGGGCTACGTCTTCTGTTTCACATCCACGCATCACAGTTTCTATTGAAGAGTGTGAGTGAGGGTTTATGCTTGAGGTATATTTGAATCCTGTTTCAAAGCAAGCAAAGTCTGGCAAAGATGACTAATCATTATAGGTGTGCAACAACCTCTGTGGATCTGCATGCAAACCCTTTACTGCTTATGTGCTCCACAGAGGGATTTCCAAAACCCTTTGGTAATGTGATTATCAAAGGAGAGATGACTAAACACATGGCTCTCTGTATACATTAGTACCTGTTCCACATTTTGGGGGCTACTACTTATGTGGTACTCTGGGGATACTTTGTTTTCTAAAAGTTGATAACTATGCTTTATTTGTCTTATAGCTTTACAGCATGAGTTTGACACCAGGTATCTGTCTCTATGACACCCTTTTGGAGGATGTGTGTGTCATCTGGAGAATAAAGTATAGCCCACAGTATGCATTTTCATCAAATGTGGGCAGACATATTCCTACTGTTTTTGCTTGTACCTAAGAAAGCTATATGACGAACAGGAGTGGTCCCAGGACTGAGTGCAGGTGAATACCATGGATTACTGGCATAGAATTGTACATGGAGGCTGCAAATGTTACTGTGTGTCCTACATCTGTGCATCAGTTGTCAATCCATCATCTAACAATCGTTTATGGTCAGTCTGTTGAGGTTATGTATAATACCAGAATGTGGGATGGGTATGAATTGCTGGTGAGTTATAGCTTGACTATGTGGACCTCCCGTCCCTCACCTATAGCCTTGTTAACTGGCTTGAAGTCTACTAGGTGTAGGAGCCATGATCTGTCCTTTAGAGAACCTAAGTCGGTATGGTGCAGTGTTTGCAGGCTCATAATGTCTCTGTTAATGAGTTCCATAATGCTGTGCTCTATAGCCTTCCAGATAACATTTGTCTGGCTTATAGGGTGAGAGTTTTCAGGATCTGTAGAAGTTCTACCCTTAATCAATTTATGTTAACATTTGCACTGGGTGTGACAAGGGTGGACAGGATTAGGAAAAGTATATTAGAGGGTCAGCCTAGGTTTGAAGGTTAGTAGACCAAGACAGATAGACAGGATTACGTTGGTTTGTACATGTGCTGAGAAGGGATGCAGAGTATATTGTGAAATAGATGCTAAGGATGAAGCCGCCAGGTAACAAGAAAAGAGGAATGCCTAAGATGAGGTTTGTGGCTGTGGTGAGAGAGGACATGCAGGTGGATGGTGTGACAGTGCAACATGCAGAGGGCAGTAAGAAATGGAAACAGATGATCTACTGTGGCGACCCCTAATGGGAGCATCTGAAAGGAGAAAAAGAAGAAGATGTTGTAGCTCAACCCTTGTGGACTGTGAACACTATTCCTATGCGTCATTCCACAAGTATGTAACCTGTATAGAGGCTGCATCTGGACAGAATGTTTAGGTGAGTGGTGACTTCATATGTCAGCTTGTGTATGACACAGCCAGGGACACTGTCCAGTACCATTGCCACTGTGGTTTGGACTTTGGTAAAGAGATGCTTTAACTAGAGTGTCTGTGAATCATCAGGTTTTACATTCTTCAGGTCTGGAAATGTGGCCCTTGTGTAACGACAGGGTGGTGAAATCCGCATCCAAGCTGTCTGACAAGAAATTGGTAATGTCAGTCCGATAAGTGTACTTTGTCAGCATTGACATTAACTGTGACCCAGTCTGAGATTTCATCTGCAGATTATAAACAACACTAAAGGCAGCTTTAGTGCTGTCTTTGGAATCCTTGCCATTTTGTATTTTGAAGCTTGCCTTGTATGTTTAATGAGGGCTTGTATTTTCCCAATTATACTGACCAGAGAGGTTATCCCTTCTTGGTATGTAACTCTTTTTTTGGTACAACTTCACACATTCTGTTATATATTTAGTTTATGGCAGGGGACCATGAGACTAATGCACTTTTACTGTATAAGTGAGAATTCCTTGTGTTTGTGATAGCACAGACCATGCAACCCTGTAGGTGAACAGTGTGCATTACTAAAGGATTATGCAGCGGGGACAGTGTTAACCTTAGTAATGTAAACCAATGACACATAGCAACAACAGCATCACCCACAGCACAGAGTCTACCCGTGTCATACACACACATGCTTACTTAAGTTCCAGTATGTGTGTAGTGCAATGCATACTGGCCACCAATAGAAACTATGTAGTGTTAATACTGGCCAATACAGGGCATGTCACCCTGCCCATGTGTCCAATATGCATGTACATGCAGACAGTGCACCTCCACTATGTTCACAAATGGACACCTGCAAACATGTGTTGCACACACCCCACACTTACTGTCCACTGTATAAAGCATGCTATCACAACTACACACATCAGCCAAGTGGCACATGGGCAAACAAAACACAATTTCTAATTACAGCTTTAATGCATCATGCCTGCTCAGCTACACCTTCAAGGATATCATTACACTTTACTGCTGACAACATGTTACACATCCAACTATTGCTATACTTTATTAGAGTCATCCTGTGCATCAGAACCATGATAGCCTCTTCCTGCATCAATGTTACAGATGACAGGAGGTGGCACAGGTTTCATCATATGCACAGGGTATGTTGTTTGTTTGCCTGAGGCCTACACTGAGCCATTCAATCGACATGTGTGTGTGAGTGTATGTGTGAGGGCCATGAGTACTGTTATGGGCCAATGTTGATGTCATTTGTGCGGGTATGTGTTTGCCCTATGTTTCTGGTTTATGTGTGTGTGTGTGTCTGCATGTACACATTTCCACCATGTGGCTGCCATATACGGGGATTTGTGAGACAGCTACAGACTGTACCTGGCAGGCTTTACAGATCACCGTCTCTGGCCATGGATATGGAACCTGTGCCTGGCAGGGGTGCTACAGGCAGTATCAGGTACTAATCCAGATTGGGTACTATCCAAAGAGGATGACATATGTCCACTGGATCCAGGTCCCTGCTGGTATTGGCCAGAGCCACGTGCATGTGGTCTGCTATGATAGTCTATGGACAGCCCCCCCAACATTGCTGGGGCTGGTACTGGCACTACGGGAGTGGCTGTGACTTGCTGGACATCCACGGCAACCTCCAGCTAGTGATATTGCTGGCATACATCCACATCGACATCTCAACCATCCCGCACTGTCCTGACACATGGACATGACATTGTGGAGGACATCCAATGTTTCACCCCAACATCTATCAATAACCTCAGTGTAGTTACATATGGCACGTGCTAGGTCACGGATACTGTCATTTACAGAGGTGTAATGAGCCCTCTGTGCCCTTAGCCCCTGTCTGGTGTACCGTTCCATTCATGTCTGTGCCTTCATGACAGCCTGGAATATGCATGTGGTAGAAAGAGGTGTGGCACGTCTGCCAGGGGCATGATGACCAGCAGTGCTCTGATGAGAATCCCTGGGCATCTGCCTATCTGGTACCATTCCAGACATCTGGCTATGGTTGCT
The DNA here is from genome assembly GCF_019279795.1 of Protopterus annectens. NCBI lineage: Eukaryota > Metazoa > Chordata > Ceratodontiformes > Protopteridae > Protopterus > Protopterus annectens. Next base: position 1,422,879,195 of record NC_056728.1, read on the forward strand.
GTGTCCTGATACATGTGCCATAGATACCACACTGTCCTGGTCAGTGCCAACAGTACACTGTCCCTCAGCTAAGGGCAATGTTGATGATGGATGTACTGTGTGCATGGATGGGGTGGAGACTTGTGTACTGTCAATTGGTGGCCCAACAACAGACCCTGACAAACCTGCCTGTGCCTCAACACACCTATCCTCATCATCACTGTCTGTCTCAGTGACATCAGGTTCCCTGCTGTACTGAACCAGCCCCAACTCGCCACCTGTGAGAAGAAAACAGGAAACACACTTTAAGACCTGAACATGACTTCAGACCACATGCACACATGCGCACATGCGCACATGCACACATGCACACATGCGCACATGCACACATGCACACTCTCAAAACTACACTCCTCCCGAAAGCAGACACACACAACACAGCAATCACAGAACATACACAATAGCAGGTGATGGTGGGGTACATTATTACAAGCAAAACAGTCATATCACACATGTCAGCATGCAGGACATGTGTTTCTCAAAAGCATGCAGTGCAAGTGTAGTCAGTCGTTGTTACTAACAGTATACATGGCTTTGATGCATGTGTTTTGTTATTAGGTGATGGCCTTCCCCCTGGAACACAATACATACATGGACACAACATTGATGTGCAGGTATTCATAACCCTGTGATGTACTGCGCACCATAACTCACAGGTGTACAAACTATTGCTGGATGTGTATCTGTGTGCAGATAGGTATCCAGTGCTGATTACAGCCTCTGTGCCTTTAGCAAATAGTTGTGGACACATTTTTAGCACATGCATGATGAGTATTCACACAACATCATCAGTGGTGCATGGATAATTGATGGAATACCATTCGGCCACATACCCAATGTATGGTACTTATGCTGAGTGTAGATCATATTGTGGACATGCCAGTCTCATACATGACATGGCATGCTAAAACACAACCGCATATGTAAACACTACACATACCCGATATGTGTCATATGACCTAGCCACTCAATAGCATCACATGACATATATGTGTCAGTTGTGTAAATAGTGATTGGTATGCATACTGTTTAGAGGTGCATATGTGTGCACATGTGCATCATTATGGTGTGTAGCAATGCCAGCTATATGTAGTACTGTGGTTACAATAACTGGATGGGGTATAGTACCATAGGCCATTATCATGAAGCATCAGGTGGTCACTCAAGACTGCAAATGTTTCACAAACCAGCACTAATTATGCTGTGCCAGAACTGTACTACCTTGGCTAAATTTACCATTTCACAACCGTTGTTACGTGAGTTTGTAAGGAGGCCAATAAGGAGCATTCCCTGACATGAATATGTAGTATGTTGCAGAGTGTTTAAATGCCCCAGGATAGGTCTCTACCCCTCAGGTATATTTTGTGTAATGTGTGGATGAGATTTTGGATACTGGAGTGTGTCTTTACAGAGGGTCTGGGAATCCTTTATGTGAAGCATGTTAAAATGCTCTGTGTATGACATAGATGTGTATGTTATGTGCATGTTGAGTATCAACTGTGCCTATCCAATGGTCACTACAGTCTAGCCACATTTGTTTGACATAGTCTGGGCATTGCATGTGTTTGAGGCAGCTAATCACATTAGTGAGATATGCGTGCTCTTACACCAAACATGCAAAGCATGCATTATGGGTAGGTGTGTTACATGTGTACATGGCCTACACCTTAACTATGACATGTACTTTTTATTTACAATAATAAATGTAGAACACACTCACCAGCATCTGTCCACTGCCTTGATGTCACCCCAGGGGGACCTATGTAGAGATGAGACAGTTTGTCAGTGGCCACAACTGTGGCATTGCTACTGTGTGTTTGCAATCTTACAGTACAACAACAGTTTACATTCACAGGGCTACAGATTATGTTCCACATGATCAGTATTGCACAACAACAGGCTCCACATCTTTGAATGACACACTCCATATCTCACATATGCATGATCTACCAATACAGATAACAGTAGTCTACAGAGATGCTATTTTACATGCATGCTCCATGTTTGCTTTCTGAGTGGCTCCAACCTCCATCATGGTGTATGTCTGCTGCTGTTGCTGTTGTTGGGCAGGTGCCACCAGGCTCATGAGCAGCTCCTCCACTCTGGTGATGGGGGTGGTGGATATTAACATCACCTCCTGTTGCAAGCTGTTGTCTATGCACATCAGCGGCATGCTGACAGACATGTCTGAGAAGATCACTGCAGTGGTGGCATACCTGCTTATATGTCGGATTATGCAGGCCTACCTCATTGACCCTGCGGATAACATCTTGCCACATTGCAGTATGCTCCTGCTGGTCCTGGCTGGTTCGTGAGAACATGAGACAGTAGTGCTAAATCATACTGTAACTCAGTTTCCTGTGGTGGGCCATGATCCCTGGAAGACATAAATACAAAAATATATCTGAGCAAGTCATATCGCACATTTAACATTATACAGTACAGATATCACTGAACTGCCATAATCTAACCCAGAGTGAAACACAGTAATTGCCACTCATCACTGCTCACCCCACAACTGCTTGAAAGTGCCTTGCTTACTCTCCATCTAATGAACCATGTTCTGCACAGCAACAAAATAAAATCACTATATAAGACTATACAAGAGTACCTGGCACACTGTATGCAACAAAATGCACCAGCTAGCCACAACAGATATACATAAAGCTGATGTGTAAATAAATATATCATCCATCACAATCAGTGTAAGGTCCAGTAAATGTATTACTATTATACCACACAACTTGTTAATGCCGAACCTGTGGCCAAAATATGTGCACGATTGGGAATATAGGTCACATACTGCTGTAGTACACTATGAATGTTGCTAGATACGTAGTTATATGTATGACCACACATATGTCAAAGGACATTTTACAGACATACCCACACACACATCAGACATAATTACAGGACACAAAGGTATGACAACCCAGAAAAGCTTTCAGTGTGTACTATACAGTACTGTGTGTCAGTACTTACACAACCTTAATCTTGACAAATGTAATCTGTGATGAATACAGGGACCACACAAAACAGTGGATGCAAGCAATGCGGACATACACCATACTTTGCTGTACAGGCCCAAAGCTTCAGTTAGTACTACAGTACACACAGGATTTGCATTCAACATCGGTACCACTCAATAATCATAGATGTAGTGCTTTAGCCTCCAATTACACACCCTAGTTAAAACCAAGGGACTTAATCACACTGTATGCAATAGCACTTGTTCTGCCTAGCAACAGAATACAGAGCTTTTGCTAGGATCAAAGCAAGGACCCATAATACCATAACATAAACAGTTTCCCACTACGCTATCCCACAGATACATACCTTTGACGTATTTAAAACATATTGACCATCACAGTCAGTCAACAGTACAGAGAATCTATTGCAACAAGTAGATGTAGGTGTGTATGAGTATATATATATATATATATATATATATATATATATATATGTGTGTGTGTGTGTGTGTGTGTGTGTGTGTGTGTATGTATATATATATATATATATATATATATATATATATATATATATATATATATATGTGTGTGTGTGTGTGTGTGTGTGTGTGTGTGTGTGTGTGTGTGTGTGTGTGTGTGCATATATATATATATATATATATATATATATATATATATATATATATATATATATATATGTATATATGCATATACACACATCCATTTGTTTACATATACATATATATGTAGGCACATATACATTTCACCTTTCATAGTGAGAATATCAATTATACAAAGGATGTAAGGTGTACAGTAATGTAATAAAATCGCACAGTCTTGGGATAAATGCATTGAAGGTGTTCACAGCCCAGGTAGCTTTAGCAGGCCTTACTGGCTTCAAAATTGCAAACTGAACAAACCACCCACAGTGTTTAACCACCACATGTCATATACCAACACTGTATGCTGTCTTTGTTTGTCACACACTAAAACCTACATAGAAATATGTGCATACTAACCTTCACCAACATATATATCTCCCCCCTTCGCAAACAGTTGCAATATGTCCCCTGCTCTATGCACATATACAGATGTGAATATATATGACACATATATATTTCTCTGTATGTGTGTGGCATACACACACACATGGTCCACACTGTTGTAAGTCCCTGGACCTCAAAGCTGAACTGCTGGGCCTTGCTGCAACACAAACAGGTGTCACAAATGAACACAGACTAACATTAGGGTGGGTATATATGGCAACAGATGCTAGATAAGCATACTAGACTGCTACAGCAGTTGCCAATGCTAAGCTACACTTTAATATGACTATCATGCATGTGTTGTTCTGTCACACACATGTTTATATAATGTCAGCACTAATCCCCTGAACAGCCATTGGCAACACTACTGTACAGAACGCAGATAACATGGATCAGATCTTTGACATTTAATGCTGAGCTGCACATTTCACAGGTATGTCCCACTGCCCACAGGTACACACAGTATTGTCCATAGCAGTAGTTAAGCAGAACATCTGTGCATATAAAAGTACTGCTGCCACATATGAATGTTTCACATCATGTACACTATTCTTCAATAACATCTACATGCCAGTAAATACATATGTGTCACATACCTTTACTTTGTATAATTTGGTAATATCTCTTTTTCCTTTTCTTTGGCTCTCTCTCTCTCTGTCTCTCTCTGTCAGTCTCTGCAATAGAGTGATTGAGTTTGTTGGCAGAGATTGCAGCCTGCTTTTATAGGAATTTGCACATGAGCATGTGATGGCCTCTGCACGAATTAGTGGCCACCATTTGCTAACTGCATGCAGCCTGCTGTGTAGTAATTGCAGTAATCACTGTCATAGCAACCCAGTACTATAAATTGCTGACTCATGTAGGCATAACCCTTTCAGATTTTCAAGATGGAGATCATCCTTGTCTGGTGTGGACATCATTTTTTAAGACAGAAGGTTGATATAGTTCTTATATCAGAAGCCAGGGGTGTAGCCAGAGATTTATATTTTGTACTCACGCCTAATGTTGCTGCTACCAGTACTCACTTGTCAGTGTAGAAATGTACTCACCCCTCAAAATGCTACCGCAAGATACATGGGAAGATGTACTTTATTTTCAACTGTTACAATTAACTGCCATACAATGCTAGTTATAGAGATGTATTCCTTTGGCACACAAATTGTTTGTAAACTGCTATACTGTGAATATTCATTTACTCAGTTCTAAACAGTTTGTGCTTTTTTAGTGTTAACATTAGCACAAGCTGCTCAGAAAAACTGGATACATTTCAGTACTGTGAGTATGCTTACCTACATCCTTGGCAGACCGTGCACACACAGGTATATTCTACATTTGGGTAGGGTTGCAGAAGTAGAGAGCGTAAGTAGTATTGTGTGGATTGTATCTTGCTGGACGTACAGGGTGGCTGTGCACATGTTAGTTTATCAAGGCAAGTAGTCTGTCTGTGTAACTCCTAACTGTTAACCTATCCACATGATAGTCAGAGACTAGCCTGTTATTTTTTGTCTGTGCACCACACAGGTCTTTTCAGCAATAGAGCAATGGCATTCTTACAGTTCGTTGCTACCAGTACATGGCTACATCCATTTGTATTTCATAAGGGTATGCTTCCAAAACTCCTTTCAAAGCTATTTGCACAGTGTGTAACAGCAGAAAGGCTAATATGCCTTTGTGTTTCTGCCTCTGCCAGACCTCTCAACCAATCAGGTACATATTTGAACAGACTCAGGGAAAAGTCAAGAAAATGTCAGGGACAATCAGGGACACCTTTACAATATTAGTGTCTAACTCTTAATTATTGTCATTATTCATTAAGTGTAATTCCCACCTTTCTGGCCAAAGTCAGTAGTTTTAGGTGGGATTCATAGGGACAGAGCTAAAATTTGTGTCAAAATCAGGGACATCTCTGAAAATTAGGGACAGTTGTGAGGTATGGCCTCTGCCCTAAACAGATATGCCAGTGTTTATCCTGCTGTGATACTGTGTGGGGTTGTAAAGTGATGGTGTCACATTATTTCCTGCTAGAATGGCTGCTTCTCTTATCACAGTCATGTAATGTAATACCACAACAACTGTTGGTCAACATCCACAGAACAAGTTGTGTGGTATGGTATTCCTAATTTTCCTTGACATTCTCTCATTCTGATGCATGATATAATTATTTAAGCACCAACTTAATGTATGTCTATTGTGGCTTAGTGGTATTTCATGTTGTGTAGTGAGTGCACGGTCCGGGGTTCAAGACTTACAGAGGTATTTTATTTTGCTCCTGAGTAGAACAAGGCCCTCACATACAGAGTGACTAAGGCACTTCTAAGTAGTTGTAAGTGGGTTTGCGTGGGTTTGCGCATTGCTGTGCATTGCTTAGTCAAGCACAAACAAGTGCAAACTCACACAAACCCGCTAACTACTGATTAATAGTGCTTAATCCCGCTCACCCCCGAGCTAATTTCTTTGAAAGAAAAGAAAAATGGGGAGATAGGAAAGTGGTGAAAAAGGGGCACAAAGAGGGAAAAACAGTATGGAAAATAGCTCGGGATGTGCAGGATGGGTGTAGGGAAGGTCCATAGCTACCCATTTCTTCAACAGCAACAGCTGTGCATATGCAATAAACTTGGAGGTAGATATGAACCCTTCAACCCCTGAGAGAGGGGTGAGGACAACAAAGTATGTTGTAATGCCAATTAAATAACATTTCATGTGTCCAGTGGACATGTGTGCAAAATGGGCAGCTATGTATGGGGCATAATTTTTTTTGGGGAGCAGATTGCCTTTTTTATTTTTTTCAGGTAAGAGTGGAATGTGGGGTAGGGGAAGTAGGTATATTTGGGGAGGTAGGTTGGGGAGGTAAACAGACAAGACAAGCAAGATGCATACAGGGGTGGTATATGACACATGTGGTGGGTGAACACCTTTGATGGGGAGGGATGTTTGGAAATCGCAAGCCCATGAGCCCCCAGATGTAAACAGTAGGACTGAAGTCCCCACCCATGAGCAGTTACCACTGCACCTTCAGGGTCCAGAGGGTGGCTGTGCTGGGGACTGTGTAGGAGGGGCAGGCTGACCTAGGAGTTGTGCCACTCGGGCCTCAAGCTGGCATAGAGGTTCTGCAACAGAACGTTCAATCTCTCTCTACACACCACAGCTCGGACCATTTGAAGGGTGATAGGTGCCCCTCTGCCCATGCTTGCACAGGGGCTGAGCCCCATCCCCTGCAGTGCTTCCACCCAAAGGTGGCACAGGGCCAATGGAGGAAGAGGTCCCAGGCTGGGCACCAGATCTGCTGGTGCCAGGTGTCATGGCCAGCTGAGGTGGGACAGGTGGGTCCGCTGGGACCGACCTTCCCATACGAGCTATGTTTTGGAGAGTTTAATAAAGATATGGGTTAGTAACAGTCAACAACATTCCCAATTAGTTATAACAGCATGCAGAAGTATTCCCATTAAACCAACACACCAGAATTACAACAGTTGAAAAGCAAGCATAACACATGCATATATATAGAACATTAGTGGACATTACAACAGCATGCAGGTTGAATTGATGGTAACAGGCCACCAATATTGTGGTATTTTAACAGGGCACATGCATAGAAATAAATGCATATATTTATAAACCAATAGGACTTATGTCCCAACAAATGTTTTGAGGTTAGACATACTGATTGAGGTGTGGAATTGCATTTTTTATGCACATACAGTAGGGTGGGAAAAGATAGCTCAGTTAACAACCTATATATCTTTCTAGTTTTCACTACATTCCTATTAACCACAGTTATATGTCCCTTATATGTATTATTACACTACCCAATGTCCTTATATTGTGCAACTGGATTTTGCTAGATCATTGTATACATGAGCTGTATCTTGCATACAAACTGTCCAAGATGCAGATGTTACTGCAACATATTTTGAGAGTTGCTCACACACACTACTGCTAAGATGGTGCACTGACAGATCTACTTTCATATAATTATCTAGATATGTTCAGGTGAAAGTATCAGTTATATGTTAACAGCTCCCTACATTTCTGGCAGCACACTGACATTTCTGGGGAACACAATACCAAGGTACTCATGTGCCAGATTAACTTGTACATGCTGGCCAATAACCAACAGTTGAGGGCTGTACATATGCATACAAGATACTGGCACTCCCTTCATCCACGTTATATGGGCCTACCCAAGTGTGGGTTGACACTGCTTAATACAACACTACTATTTGTAGAATGCAACAGTACAACAACATATCAAAGAAAATGACACATACACACTCCATGAATCATACATTTCTTAAAGGATTATTACACCTTTATTTATTGGGTTAAAAGACTTTTTGAAGGCTCTCTCATTTATTTTATTTAACAGTACATGCAGAATAATTACTAACCTGCCTCATGATGCAGCCTTTGCAGCCTATCTTCATGGGCTTGCTGGTTCATAGCCCGGACACCTGCAGCTGTGAAGTAAATGCAGTGATATTGAGGCATACCTGTCCATAGTATAGACAAGCATAGTAATTCTTAATTACTTAATGCAATGGCTACTTACTCAGTACTGGGGCATTAGGCATTGTACAGGATTCCTGGATCCACTGGTCCAGTTGATCCTCCCTACATCGCTTCAGGTCAGAATAATGGTGCCTGATCTACTCACCAGTCTAAGGAACACCAATGGCACGGGTGAGATCATGGGCAAGACTGTTCCAGGCCTCCATTTTATATTGGGTACCCTGGTACTGGCCCCGCAGGAGTCTTTCCTCATGATTGTGGACAAGGAGCCAAACCATTACTTTGGACTCCTGGATGCCCCAGCATTGCGCTCTAAATCAAGTGCCTTCTCCAACACCAGCCATGCTCACTGCAGAAGGAAGCTACAGCCAGTTATAGCAAGTATTCCAGCCTGTGGAGCTTAAATATGCCTCATTTCCCTCCCATATTTGTGATTGGCCAGTTTTGGAAAAACTCAGCTGTAGGCATGCCTGCTTAGCTGATGTTGGCAATGTTTAAAATTCCCTTGATAGATATATGTCTGTTGAAAGTGCATGCTTGTGAAATGCTGTCATGGCTTAGTAGTTAAGTACTGTGACTATAGTGCACAGTATCCTGAGTTTGAGCCCTGTCACTGCTTTTTATTTTCCTGCTTGGCAGACTTGACTGGTTAAGGTACAGTAAAGGAGGTGTGAGTGTGTTTAACCGACTTTGCTCAACTTTGCCTGACTTTGCCCAACATTGCTCAACATTGCTAGACGTTGCTCAATGTTGTCCGACAGTGCGCAGCTCCACGTAATTGTATTTAAATATGCTTAATAATGGTAAAATGTGCTTAGCAGTGCTTTATATTGCTTAAAATATGGTACTCTTGCCTCAGAATGCATAACCATTTCACCTTTATATATATATATATATATATATATATATATATATATATATATATATATAATTTGTTCACTACTACGTTTAACATTTAAATGCTTTTTACAAAACTTACACATAAAAAATGTTAGGAAATATTTTTGTATACAGATTTCCTACAGAAAATGGAGCGTGCAGTAGTGGGACTTAACCGGGAATACCTCCTTTTTGTGCGAAGGCTCTAACCACTATGCTATTGTTATTTTGCTTAATTGGCATATATTTTTCATATTATCCTCTTCTGGTGTCTAAGCTGTTAACTGTAGCTAAGCAATGGGCAAACCCGTGCAAATGCACACAAATACAGGTAGCTATATCGGTAGAAAAAAATATTCTTTTTATTTTTAATTTTGTCAGTTAACATATAGGGGGAGTGTAGTGTTACACTGTGCACATGTGAGCGGACTCGCTCATGTAACTCGAAATTGCGGCATTTCTTCATTGCAGAGGTGTGGATTTTTGGACTGCCCGGCAGTCCGATAAACCCCCTACACTCATCCATGCTCCGTGTAAGTTTTAGAGTTGAGGCAGCATGCCCTCATTAATATGCATGGGGAGCTGCCATCATACTCTTACACTGGCACTTCCGTGTAAGACTAATCTAGTCTTACACAGAAGATTAGTAAATCCGGGGATCACTGTTTGGTCTCTGTGCTGTGGAGGTGATCAAAATTGCAATAAAAGGAGAAGAGTTGGGAGGGTGGCCTAATGGTTAAGGTGTTTGCCTTACAAACACAAGGTGCAGGGTTTGAGCCTCACAAGGGATAATTGGCTAGTCTTAAAATGGCTTGCGAGAGCAGTCAGCCTAGTACTAACCTATGAATCTCTAAGATTGTTTAGCCCTCCTTTTACAAATTTTGCAAGGTATTTTCTTTCTCCTCATCTAGTTTTGGCAAAAAAAAAAAAAAAAACAAACAAAAAAAAAAACGAATAAACAGACTAAACAGAATTTACATAAACAGACATTTAAGAAGAAGTGGTGTGGGGGTTCCAAAAAGAAGTCTCAAACCTTCCAAACAAAGGACAGTCCAGCAAGTCTGAATGACTATTCAAGAGACCTTATAACCTTCTCCCACACTTGCCCCTTTTCTCTTCCAGAAAGTCTGAAACTCCATTTTCTCTTTGGCAGCAAATTGTTTCAGAGACCTGGATTAGAAAAATCATTTATCAAGGTTAAATATGGCACTGGGAGTTAATTCCTCCTTTCTAGAGGGTCATTCTTCATCCTGCAGGTTAGACTGTTTTTTTTCACCTGTTCGTCATTGCATGCTTCACAAAGAAACAGTTCCTCATTCCTAGGTAGGGAAGGGTTTTTATTCAAGGGTGGTTTTAGTGCCAGAGAAAGAAAATGCTTGCAGACCAGTTCTGGATCTTTATTTCCTAAAGTTTATGATAGTGCCCAAATTCAAAATGATGTCACTTCATAATTTGTTACATCTTCCTCTTTCAAGTTTCCTGGTAATATTAGACTTAAAAGATGCTTATCACCACATCCCTATTCATCCAGACTTCAGGTGTTTCTTAAGATTTTGTGTGTCTGGATCACAGAATCAATTTTCTGTCTTACCCTTTGGAATATCCACTGTACCAAGACTGTTCAAAAATTGTCTAGCTCCAATTATACTTCATTGCAAGCTGCAGGGTAGCCACATTTTCCATATCTGGATGATATGCTTATCCTTGTAGAGTCTTTTTTTAACTATCAGAAATCCCTCTCTTGGTTGTGAGAGCTCTTGAACAAGCTGGGAATCCAAGAGAAGATGCAAAAATCTTTCTTGACACCCTCATGCAGGATTGTGTTCCTAAGATGTGTACTAGGCACCTTAGTTCAAAAATATTTTCTTCCACAGTAAAATAATAGATCTTTGTTTAGATCTACTTTTAAGGTTTTCTATTCAGGCTTTAATCACTTTGAATTACTCAGGATTTTGGGTCTCATGGCATCTGTGATTTTCATGAAACTCCAGACAAGACTCCAAATGAGAAAGATTCAAAAGTATCTGAAATCTCTTTGGTCCCAGCATAAACACCCTTTATCTTTTCAGATACCTGTACTTCAGTTTGTCAGAAGAGAAATTTTTTGATGGAAAACATATCCTTAAATCCAAGTCTCCCCTTCCCCCTCACTGGTCCAAAGCAGTAAGTCAGCAAAGATTCTTTGAACTTTGTTTGGAGAGTTTCAGGAGGGATGAAGCTGTTGGGGGTGTGGGACACCAGGAACAGTTGCAAGTACATAAATACAAAGGAGATACTTACCCTGATCAAGGCAAGGTCTATATCATAAGCACAAAATGGCTGAAAAGTGAACATATAATGTGCAACACATATTCATCAAAATGTATTTAAGCAATTTGATGAATATGTCATAGGCAAGGAGGTAGTTGGCCAACTACATGGTGGTGTTGTTTCCTTCACTGCAGTGTGATCTTGGAGTTGGTATATTTAGTTAGGGGGATGTGGAGGGCACAGCTCCCCATTGATTCGGGTTTCTAACTTTTTTTTTTGCGAACAGTCGCATTCATTTTTTCGCTAGGAAAAAATTGAGGATGTGACAATTTGCTGTTTACAGCATTTGTGTTTTATGTGTAGACATATATAGGTTCATAGGTTCATAGGTTCATACTAGGCTATCTGCCCAAGGGCATTTATAAGCCTAGCCAGAGTTTTGTGGCTTTCGCCACCCCATACTATGCCCATTATTTTGCTGTGTCTCTGTCAAGCAGTGACACTGAGATAATCCCTGGGGTATATCTGCGATCTCCCATCCATTGGTCAAGATTTCTCTTGAACAAAGCCAGCGACGTGCTCTGCCTCACATGTACTGGGATTTTGTTCCACAGCATAGGGAGTCTCTGGGTGATGAATCTGTCCCTCCAGCACGTCCTATTAATAACCGTGTCAAGGTATATGCTGTCACACATATGATCTTTCATGCTTGTGCTATAGACCCATCAAGGCATTCAACTCTCTAGAGCATCTTTGGTCTTCAGCACTTCTTCAAGTGGTTGCAGACAATAGCAAAGTCATGTGGTACATCAACAAGAAAGGGGGGCCTCATTGTACCTCCTTTGCGGATTGACCATGTTAGCTTGGGATATAGCTTCACAGCCACATTTCACTCTACAAGCCTCCTACTTTTTGTCAGAACAAAATTGTGTGGCAATTCAAGTAAGACCATGGCAGACCTTCACAAATGGAAACTAGATTAGGGGTCTTCAAAGATTTGATCCATTTGAGGGAAGTTCCTCAAGTAGATCTCTTTTACTCCTCTCTGAACAATCAACTGGCAAAATACTATTCCAAGACATCATGCAAGAATGCCTGGAAGACAGATGCATGACTTTTCATCCTTTCTAACAATATCCATGGTACTTCTGAAGATTCTAAAGGAATCTCCCAAGATCTTTGTGGTGACTTACATCTGGTCCAGATGACCATGGTTCTCCCTTCTTTTAGAAAAAGCTAGGGGGAATTACCAGAAGCTTCCTCACAGAATGAATCTACTCACACAAGAACAGAGGTGTTTTATATACCCCAACATCAATCATCTTCAACTGACTACTTGGATGATAGGGTCTTAATTCCATTTAGACACCTGTTTTCTGAGGCTGTGCAGCAGGTACTAATGGGGGCTAGAAAGCTACCAATAGAACATCTTATATTAGTAAATGGAAAAGGTTTTCTACTCGGTGCCAACAAAATAATCAGCACCCATTCAGGGCTAGCTGTTCTCTGAGTTTACAATACTTGTGTCAGTTTCTACCCTAGGGCCTTTCTTATTTTTTTGTCAAGGTTCATTAATCAGCAATTTCAGCAAGTCTGCTCATGGATACTCCTCTTTCAAGGCAATCTCTTCTGTGGCCTCCAAGTAAACCAGTGGCTCCTCCTTGGCATCTTAGTTTTGAGTTAGAGAAACTAACACTTGCGCCATTTGAGCCATATAATCTGGCTGACTTGAGATTCTTAACAAAGAAAATAGTTTTACTGATTCCTCTGACCTCTGCAGGAAGAGTATCTGAGTTGCAGGCTTTTATGGTGCATCACCTCTATCTCATTTTATATAGGGACATAGTTTACTTGAGAACTAATCCTCCTTTTATGCCTAATGTGGTATCCAAATTTACTTTAAGCCAAGCTATCCATCCCACCATTTTCTTTACTGAACATAAAATTAGGGAGAAAGGATACTCCATACCTTGGGTGTCCAAAGACAACTCTGGTACTTTTTACATGGAAAAAAATATTTCAGAACTTTGTATCTGTGAAGCTGCCAGCCCAGCTAGCTAAAATTTTGTAAATAATTCTATGCCATTTGTAAATATTAATATGATCCATAGGCTTGTCATACAAATGTAAATAAACTATATGTTATTTGCTGAGCTTCAAAAATGTAACCACAATGCACCCTACTGGAAAAGAGCAAAACTCTAAGAAAATAAGTTGAATTGTTTATAATGATGGATATCTCAGCTTGGAGACAGAATGTCTGCAGGTAGTAATTCTTTCTATTGTCTGGAAACAGAAGTAATTACAGGTTTCAAGGGTAAACATATTTAACTGGTTTTATGACTACCGGTTCCAGGCAGCTTCTTAGGTATAAGTATTTTTGTATACAGACGTGTTAATTTTAAAGTTTATGTTAGCCTGGGAACTAAAGGCAGAAGTGACAAGAATGATGTAATCTGAGATAACCCAGCAGAAATGTTTGATAGTAATTTAAGAACTATCTCAGAGAGTGAGTCTGTGTATTTTGTATCTTGTAAGCGATCTAGAAACATCCTCTCACCAGCACTTCTGCCTTGCTAATAGTAAGTACTAGATTGCAGTGATTTATCTTAGAGATAGATATGAATATAGCAAGATTATTTTGGATGTTTTCCGCATTTATGTGAGCCTGTCATGCAATGTTGTTTTAAAATATTTCCTGTTTTTCTGAACTCTATATTGAGTTATTGAGTATTATCTTGTGCTTTTATTATTTATTATTGTTATTATTTATTATTTATATGATATCACCAGAGGAATAGAGACAAATGCCTTAGCCAGGCATGTGAGGGACCATGATGAGTCACACAAATTTTTATTTTTAGTAATAGATAAAGTCTATACCAACAATAGAGGTGGAGATGTTAAGAATAGAGTAGAAACTAGAGGACTAGAATGGATTATAAGGCTATGAGCTAACATTGGGGTAGGCCTGAATGACAAAATTAATATTAAACCCATTCTTCTAAATAGAGATTTAAAGAAATAATAGGTAGTACCACCTCCCCCCTCGACCTTTTATACTTTTTTATACTTTTATATTGTATGTATTAAGTTGTATGATGTGATATGCTGTTTCTATTGTCAAGCTGTTTTTAATTTTAAGCTTTTAAAATGTTTCACACTAGGTATAAAACTTTTTATACTAGGTATATGGTTTTAAGGATTAATTGGGTAGTTGATGGCAATGATAAGCTTGGTATAAATGCTGTGTTTTACTCTTCTTTGATTGTCTGATGAAGTGGCTGGTGCCACGAAAGCGCTCACCTCTTTTACTAATAAAGCTGTTATTCTACATTGCCGTGGCTGCTACCTCCTGATTTGTTTTTTACTGTTCATTTCATTGTTGTTGGAGGTAACTCTGCCACCTTACTGCTCTTACTGCGGATTCATTTACATTACGAGTGGTGCTGGACATGGCAGAAGGAAATGTCTCTATTATTGAACTGGATTATGCCCCTGAAAAGGGAAATTGAAGGAATTTTATACAAAGGAACCTGCATGAACTTCTTGAGGTCAAAAACAACTCCTTGCTAGAAGTAGAGCCACTAGTGCAAGATCTGCAGCAAGAAGAGAACAGTGACTATGTTGTTGCTGCAATGAGAAAAGACTTGTTTAAAATTGAGAATGATTTACGGAAATTGAAATGGCTTCAGTCACAGAGACTTTATTTTGAAGCCTGTCTAAAGCTTAATATAGTCCCTCAGAGCTTAAGGGTACTGAAAATGCCCACATATGGAACTATGTATAAAGATTTATTATTAAAGTGGGAACAGATTAACTTAGAAACCACTCGCAATTATATGCAGCTACTAATAGATTTCTTTAAGCCAGAAGAACTCACTATATCATCTAATGTCTGTAAACTGCAAGCAGAACTCTATGAAAAATATCCACATGCTATTGTTGATTTAAAATTAGACTATGTCTTGGAACTTATATCTGTTTATGATCAGCAACTGATGGGCTATAAGAAAAAGAAAGTGCAAAAGGACTTACAAGATTTTTCTTGTGGGCGTGTCTTTGCTTGGCCCAGAGACCATAACAATGCTGTGAATAGCAGTAGCTCTACTCAGCCCATTGAATCTCAATTGGTTCCTAAGCAACCGACTGAGCCTGCCAATTCTCTTGTTAGAGATACACTAGAGAACTCTAATGCTGTAATGCCACTTCCTACCACACCTCCCTCTGATTCCACAAGAAGCAGTGAGATACAGAGGCCTGAGAGAGGTGCTTGCAGCAAATTTGCAGAAAGAAATGTATCTACTAACTTTAACAGTAGCTGTTTGTCATCAGTTCTATCTGATAGCACGGCTCTTTTTTCACCGTATCCCATACGAATTACAAATTTTCTGAACCACTCCATGAGCAGAGGAAGGATGAAATGGAAATCGTCCATAGAAGAGGAACAACTTATGATGCTCAAGAAAATGTGGCAAAAATCCAACATCCATTAGTATGGAATATATCATGGTGGATTTTAACTGATTCTGAGATAAGAGTATTGAACAAAGGGAAATCCTTTGTACCGGCAAGTAAAATGGATATGACTGACAATATTATAGAACTTAAAATATTTACTAGGAATCTTATGCTTAAATCTCAGTTTGGTGACAATAATACGAGTAATAGCTGTGTGAACAATTTTAAGAAACCAAGTAGCTATATTCCTGTAAACAATGCTGCTATTGAGACATTCGAAAAAGCATGTATAAAAGAAATATATAAGATGCATGATAGTGGTATTTTTAAGAAATGCTTTTATAATTTAAACAGAGAAGAAAAAGAAGCTTTGGAGGTTTTGTGTAATGATCGCTCCATCGCAGTGAGACCAGCTGATAAAGGTGGTTCTCTAGTGGTGATGGATTATGTTTTTTATAAGGAATCTATGCTGACAATGTTGAATGATGACATTTCTTATCAGAAAGTAGATATTCAACAGGTGCATATAAGCAGCATGTTAATATACAATGCATTATTTGAATGCTTACAGTGTCGAGTTATTAGCCAAGAGCTATTCAAGTACTTCATAGTAGACAAACCTGTTCTATCCATCATACAAGGACTCCCTAAAATACATAAGCATCCCAGAGTGCCACCATGAGACCCATTGTATCAGGGAGGGGCTGGTGTACTGAACCTTTGTCCATTTTTCTGGAGCACCACCTTAAAACTGTGTTGAAAAAGAATGTATATATATATTAATTGATACAAAACATTTTTAAAAGATCTGAATGCATTTTGTAAGAGTATAGCTGTGGAGGATAGATGGTTCATGATTATGTTGGATGTGAAATCTCTATTCACAGTCATCCTTAATAGTAAAGATGTTGAGCTCTTCAAACAATATTTAATGGAAGACGAAACATATGATGTACAAGTTATTGATTTATTATCACTGTTGATGGAACTGATATTAGAGAACAATATCTTGTTTGAAGGAAATTTATATAGACAAAAGGATGGCGTGGCCATGGGCACTTCATGTGCAAATGGCTATGCAAATATTGTTATGGCTATGTGGGAGAAAGAATTCCTGCTGACTGAGATGGGGAGGCATCTGAAGTTCTACAGGAGATTTGTGGATGATCTCTTTATTTTATGGGGAGGTGATGTAGCCTCATTTCTATCATTCTTCCACAAAATAGATAATAGTACCAGCTTCCTTAAGTTTTCAATGAAGCATTCCTATGATGTTATAGATTATCTGGATGTCAGGATACTTCAAAAAGATAGAGGTGTTCTGGAAACTGATATCTATAGGAAAGAATGTTATAGGAATAACTATCTCCATAGACAGAGCATGTACCCGAGACATATATTAAATATATTAAGAACACTGTAAGAGGCCAAGGTCTGAGAGCATCAAGACTCACAGCTAATCAAACTAAGCATGAGGAAGAGATCAAAAACATGAAGGAAATGTTCATAAATAGAGGGTACAGTGAAAAAGAGATACAACAGTCATTAGCGGGTCTATCTGAGGCAAGGGAAGGAACAGGGAAGCCATACTTTTCAGAAATGGATACCATCATAGATGGAGGAACTGTTAGTAAGAAACCTATGAGAGTACAAGTATCCTACTCGAGTAACATTAGATCTTTACAGGAAGTATATAAAAAAACTGGAATATACTATGTGCTGATGATGATGTTAAAAGGCTGGTAGGTGAGACCTCGAGATTTGCTTTTAAGAATAAAAAATTTATAAAACGATTATTATGTGGACCATAACCCATGGAAACAAGAATAGAAAATGCAGTCAGATATGGAACCTCCCCTGTAATAAATGTAATTACTGCACCTTCGTTGACACTGGAAGTAGATTTCTACATTCAGATCTAAAGAAGGAGTTTACCTTCAGAATATTAGCTAACTGTGACAGTATGAATATTATATACTTGGCACACTGCACAGTCTGTCCTGCTTTCTACGTTGGAATGACAACACGAAGGCTGAGAGACCGGGTGAGGGAGCATATATATGATATCACCAGAGGAACAGAGACAAATCCCTTAGCCAGGCATGTGAGGGACCATGATGAGACACATACATTTTTATTTTTAGTAATAGATAAAGTCTATACCAACATTAGAGGTGGAGATGTTAGGAATAGAGTAGAAACTAGGGAACTAGAATGGATTATAAGGCTACTAGCTAACATTGGGGTAGGCCTGAATGACAAAATTAATATTAAACCCATTCTTCTAAATAGAGATTTAAAGAAATAGTAGGTAGTACCCCCCCCTCGACCTTTTATACTTTTTTATACTTTTATATATTTATATACTTTTATATTGTATGTATTAAGTTGTATGATGTGATATGCTGTTTCTATTGTCAAGCTGTTTTTAATTGTAAGCTTTTAAAATTTTTCACACTAGGTATAAAACTTTTTATACTAGGTATATGGTTTTAAAGATTAATTGGGTAGTTGGTGGCAATGAAAATCTTGGTATAAATGCTGTGTTTTACTCTTCTTTGATTGTCTGATGAAGTGGCTGTTGCCACAAAAGCACTCACCTCTTTTACTAATAAAGCTGTTATTCTACATAGCTATGGCTGCTACCTCCTGCTTTGTTTTTTACTGTTCATTTCATTGTTGTCGGAGGTAACTCTTGCCAACACCATTTGGTTTTTACTGCGGATAAATATATTTAAACCTTTTAATTGTGGCTGGTTTGTTTAGAGATAGTTAAGCTTTTAGTGTACTTGCATAAATATTTGGTAACACTGTACAGGCCACAAATAAACAGCCTGGCTGTTGATCACACTTACCATTTGGATAATGGTACCATTGCACGGTAGAATTGTTCACCCTTTGGGAAGGGCCTTATAGTAGCTGATAAGTAGTGATTGGTGGCAGTGATTCTTACCTTATAGTCTAAGCAGAAGGGGGCATAGCTAGTGAACCTGTGCCCACCTTCCCCTGGAGTGTCTGTGTCTTTGTATATAAATTGAATCACAAAGTGTGTGTGTGCCTGTGTATGTGTCAACTACTTGGGCAGGGACACAAAGCACTGGTTGGTCAGAGATGGTGCTTGAGGTTTTGGCTTGACCACTCAGCTGAGATCTGAACCCTATAGCTGTCCCAGTGGGGAGTCTTATTGGGTCTCTGGAGAGAGAGAGGGAGGGAGAAACCAGCCCCAGACTGACTGTGATATCTGTGTGCTGTTAAGTGAAATTGTACTTTACTGTGTGTGTGTGTGTGTACTTGTCATCTTCCCAATGAGCATATCCCTCAATGATGTTAGTGGTAAGGATTGAGGCTCCTTAATTACTGGGCCAGTGCAGGTGCATCAGATATTAATTGTCTGGCAGGGGTGGGCTACCCACATCACATATTAATTGGTTGATAGTGATGGGTTTGCCACATCACAAATGAATTGGCTTGTAGTGGTGTGGATATTGAATTCCTGTAGCTTGTGTACAGTGATCACTGAAGTTGTTTTTGTACTCTAAATCAGCCATGCAGTGAACATTCAGAGTTAATATCATAATTGTTTTATTTCTTTTGTTAGCTTAGTTGGTCAGGAAGACCAGGCAAGCATGTCAGCAGAGGAGTATGGCAAGCTGACAAGGAGCCAGATGGCTGAGATATGCCAGGCTAAAGGACTGATGCATGCCAACCTGACTAAAGCAGACTTGATTGCAGCTTTAGTCACAGCTGCATCAGAGAATAGCAACTAGGAGGACAATCAGACTGGCCATGGAGATGTACAATACTCAGAAAATGGACAGCTCAACCTTTCCACAGAGGACTTAATAATCCATCTGGAGTTAAAGAGACCTGAGTTGGAGATCAAGCGTTTGAAAATAGAAGCAGCGGAGAGACCGAGGTATCTCGAGACTGAAGAAAATGAGAAACTGTGATGCCTGGATGCTGAAAAGAAGAGACAGAGGCAACATGAAAAGGAGTAGCTGACTCTTCGCCAGGGTCATTGAGGTAATGGGAAAGGGAGTAACCAAACCCCAGAAGCAACAAAGGTCAGTAAATTTCTTCCACAATTTACAAGAGGGGGATAATTTTGATAGTTTCATTCATACGTTTGAGAGGGTATGTAAACAGTATGATGGTTCCTAACCCCCTTACTTCATGGTAAAGCTGTAACTGTTCTTTACAAATTGTCTGATAATTACTGCTTAAATTATAATATTGTAAATAATTTTTTGCTAGAATTTTTTAAGTTAAAACCCAAAGCTTATAGAAAAAAGTTTTGGGAGTATAGACGCAAGGCAGATGAAAGTGTGTGTGACTATGTTGCTGAACTAAACACTTATTTTCATAGGTGGGTGAGTGGATGTCAGATCACCACTTTTGAAGGGGGGCAGACCTTTTGGTGAGGGAACATGCCCTTAGCACTTTGCCTGGGAACATGAGAATCTGGTTAGCTGATAGACAATAATTTACTGTAGATGAGTTGGGGAAGAGGAAAGAGCTATACCTAAGAAGCAGGGCATCACAGCACAGAAAAGGGATACCCATTGCTGCTCATGGGTCTAAGGGAACCCATGCTGGGCAGCCCAGAATGCTCCAACATAGTCTGTCAGTAGCAGGGGAAGCCACTAGTCCAGGTACATATCCAGAACCTAGGGTTAAATGTTTTAAATGCAACCAGTGGGGCCATGTAGCATGTAGATTTCCATGGAGGAATGTTGGGGAACAAAAGATGGGAGAGTTAGTAAGTGGGAATGATAAAATGCCAACAGTAGGTTATTTTGAGACAACAAGGGTACCAAACTACCACAAGAGGTTATATCCTATTTTACTGAATGGGAAAGAGGCCATCGCTAAGAGAAACATGGCCTCTGACCTAACCATTGTGAAGTCTGCAATGGTTACAGAGGAGCACTACTTGCTTGGGCAGTCTAATCCAGTCAGAGCTTTAGGTGGGACCCCATTCCAAATACCTTTGGCTAGGGTTCACCTTGACTGGGAGGGCAGAAAAACAAGCAAGCAAGTAGGTGTGTTTGACGATATCCCTGCAGATGTTCTGATAGGGAATGAGTTTGATAATGCAGTACTGTGTGTTCATGCAGTTACACTGTCAGGCTTGGAGACAAGCATGTGGTTCTGGTGAGCTGGGGGAAACCCAGACAGACTGCACACTTGCAGCCAGGATTGGAGAGGTGGTTACTTCAAGGAGGGTGCTACCCTGTAGAAGTGAGACTGAAGGTGAGCCACAGCTGCTTGTGAGTACTGATGTTCCCTTGGACAGAGTGACTGCAAGGGCAGAGGTCAGTAGTAGTACCCAGGCTGACAGTGAAGCACCGCTGTCAGAGGATACCAAACGTCCTGTGGAAGGGGAACTGGGAATGGTTACAAAGAGAGAGTTAGGACAGGCTCAGCTATCATGCCCTACATTACAAGGCCTGAGGGAGCTAGCTAGTTTGGCAACTGATTCTCAAGGGAATGGGGAATCTGTATACTGGGACAAAGGGTTACTGTATAGAAAGTGGCCCCTGAGAGAGGGCTAGACAGTGAGAGAATACAACAGTCGGTAATGCCCAGAGCCTACAATCTGGCACTTCTATCCATAATACATGATATTCCCTTTGCAGGCCTTATGTGCATAAAACATATGACAATACATATTATGCAGTACTTATATTGGCCTGGGATTTCCAGGGATGTAACATGGTACTGCAGGACCTGTGAGCAGTACCAAAAGGTAGGTAAGGCAGGAGACAAGGTGAAAGCTCCTTTGATGCCTTTGCCTGTAATTGAGGAGCCATTTCAGGGGGTAGCTATAGATATTGTGGGGCCTCTGAGCATCCCAAGTTCAACAGGGAAAAAGTATATCTTAGTGGTAGTAGATTATGCAACCAGATAGCCTGAGGCAGTGGCTCTGTCCTCCACTGAGGCAGAAAAGGTGGCAAATGCTTTGTTAGAGATTTTCAGCAGGGTAGGTTTCCCAAAAAGAAACACTGACTGACAGAGGTGTAAGTTTTATGTCAGACCTGCTGACTTGTCTGCAGAAGTACTTTGGTGTGATGCCCCTAAAGACCACCCCCTACCATCCCCAGACGGTCTATTTGAGAGATTAAACTCTGCACTCAAGACCATGCTATGGGCATTTGCAGACCAGTTTTAGAGGGACCAGAACAAATATTTGCCCCATCTGTTATTTGCTTACAGTGTGGTTCCCCAAGAATTCACAGGTTTTTCACCCTTTGTGTTGTTGTATGGGCATAGGGTGAGGGGACCTCTAGATTTAATTCGAGATGAGTAGGAGGATGAGTGTGAAACCCACAATGAGTATGTTGTGGCATATGTCCTAAACCTCGGACAAGGCTCAGGGAGCTCATGCACTTGGCCCGGACGAATCTGGCAGAAGCCCAACAGCACAAAAAGGTCTGGTATGACAGGAATGCTCGAGAATATGCTGTAGGACAGCAGGTAATGGTTCTCATTCCTGTCAGACGCAACAAGCTGCAGGCAAGTTGGGAGGGACCCTATAAGGTGGTTGGGAAGGTCAGTGATATTAACTACATGGTAGAACTGCTAGGCAGGGGCACAAATTGTACCATGTTAACATGATAAAGCTTTACCATGATAGGGAGGCCCTTGTACTGAGTATTTGCAATGGATTGCAGGAGAAATCTGAGGGAGATCTGGTGACTGATCTCCTCAGTGAGGCTCAGAATGACACCTCAGTGGAAGGGGTAGCAATGTCCCAGCTATCTCCTACCCAGGTTTGAGAAATCCAAGCAGTGTTACAGGAGTTTGGGGACATGTTCACTGGGAAACCAGGGTGCATCCATCTGGTGCAGCACCATGTGGATACAGGACCCCAAAGACCTATTAGGCAGGTCCCTTATACTGTGCCTGTGAGAATCATACAAACATTGAAGGAATGAGATACAGGAAATATTGGAACTAGGGGTAATTCAGGAGTGCAGCAGTCCCTAGGCCTCCCCAGTGGTGCTGGTACCAAAGAAGGATGGCAGCATCAGGTTCTGTGTGGACTACAGGAAATTAAATAGTCACACACAGTCAGATGCTTACCCCATGCCTAGGACAGATGAAGCCCTAGAGCAGCTGGATGGGGATAAGTATCTTACCACCATTGATCTTATCATTGGTTACTGTCCGGTGCCCTTGACTCCCAGTGTTAGAGAGAGGTCAGCCTTTGTGACTCATTTTGGCTTGTATGAGTTCACAAAGAATGCCTTTGGGATGAAAAGTGCCCCAGCGACTTTCCAGAGGATGGTGGATCATATCCTAGCAGGAGCAGTAGATTTTGCTCTTGCTTACCTAGATGATATTACCATCTACAGCCATTCCTGGCAAGAGCACCTTCAGCATGTCAGTGAGGTACTGGCCAGACTACAGACAGCAGGGTTGACCATTAAGTCCAGCAAATATCAGGTGGGTATGGCATAGGTCTCCTACCTGGGACATAGAGTGGGGGTGGTAAGATCAGGCCAGAACCTGCCAAAGTAGAAGCCATTCAGGCATCCCCTGCACCTGTTACCAAAAAACAGATGAGGGCATTTTTAGGGAAAGCAGGATAATACAAAACGTTTGTCCTGAATTATAGTACCATCTCTGCTAACCTCACAGACCTGACAAGGAAAACCAGGCCAGATAATGTAGTGTGGACCCCAGCATGTGAGCAGGCATTCCAGAAGCTTAAAGTACCTTTGTGAGGACTTCCTGTGTTAGCCAGTCCAGATTACAGAAAATAATTTGTTGTGCAGGTGGATGCTTTAAACCATGGGATGGGGCTGTACTTAGCCAGATTTTTTTCAGAGGGAGAAGAGCACCCAGTGGTTTATCTCAGTCATAGGCTCCAACCCAGGGAGGAATGCTATGCAGCTATAGAAAAGGAATGTCTAGCCATAGTGTGGGCACTGCAGAAACTTTAGCCTTAGCTGCATGGATGAAATTTCACTGTAGTTACAGACCACACCCCCCTAACATGGCTACATCAAGCCAGCAAAATGCCAAGTTACTAAGCAACGTTTCTCAAGAGTCACTTGAAAAACTAGCTTGAGCTCTCGTGGGGGGGGGGGGCATGTGAAGCTGCCAGCTAGCTAGCTAGAATTTTGTAAATAATTCTATGTCATTTGTAAATATTAATGTGATCCATAGGCTTGTCATACAAATGTAACTAAACTGTTTGTTATGTGCTGAGATTCAAAAATGTAACCACAGTATTACCTACTGGAAAAGAACAAAACTCTAAGAAAATAAACTGAATTGTTTATGATAGTGGTTATCTCCACTTGGAGACAGAATATCTGCAGCTAGAAATTCTTTCTGTTGTCTGGAAACAGAAATAATTTCAGGTTTCAACGGTAAAATTATTTAACTGGTTTTACAGCTTCCAGTTCCATGCAACTTCTTAGGGATAAGTATTTTTGAAACAGAGGTGTTAATTTTAATGTTTTTGTTAGTCTGGGAACTAAAGGCAGAAGTGATAAGAATGATTTGATCTGAGATAACCCAGCAGAAATTTTTGATAGTAATTTAAGAACCATCTCAGAGAGTGAGTAAGTCTTTGCATTTTGTATCTTGTCTGGGATCTAGAAACATCCTCTGACCAGCACTTATGCCTTGCTAGTAGTAAGTACTTGATTACAGTGATTTCTCTTAGAGATAGGAATATAGCAAGATCAGTTTAGATGTTTTCTGTATTTATGAGAGACTGTCGTGCAATGTTGTTTTAAAATATTTCTTGTGATTCTGAACTCTATAGTCACTGTGTTGAGTTATTGAATATTGTCTTGTGCTTTTATTATTTATTATTAAATATATTTAAACTTTTCAATTGTGGCTGGTTTGTTTAGAGATAGTTAAGCTCTTAGAGTACTTGCATATGTATCTGGCAACACTGTAAAGGCCACTCTTAAATAGTCTTGCTGTTGGTCACGCTTACCATTTGGATAATAGTAACATTGCACAGTAAAATTGTTCACCCTTTGGGATGGGTCTTATAGTAGCTGATCAGTAGTGGTTGGTGGCAGTGATTTCTACCTTATAGTCTGGGCAGAAGGGGGCTTAGCTAGTGAACCTGTGCCTGCCTTCCCCAGGAGTGTCTGTAGGTTTGTATATAAATCAAATCTCAAAGTGTGTGTGTGTCAGCTACTTGTGCTGTGACACAAACCACTTTTTGGACAGAGAGGGTGCTGGAGGTTTTGACTTGACCACTCAGCTGAGATCTGTACCCTATTGCTGTGCTAGTGTGGGTCTTATTGAGAATCTGGAGAGAGGGAGAAACCAGTCAAAGACCGATTGTGATCTCTGTGTGCTGTTAAGGGAAATTGTACTTTACTGTGTGTGTGTACTTGTCATCCTCCCAATGTGCACAACCCTCACTGGTGTTAGTGGTGAGGATTGAGGCTTCTTGATTACTGGGCCAGTGCAGGGGTGTCACATTATTAATTGTTAATTTCTTGTGACGGTAAGAAAAAGAGACAGCCTGTGTCAAAACAAACAATTTTCAAATGGCTGTCTAAGGCTGTTACCTTATACTAGCCATGACAAATCTATTTAATTCAGGGTCAAGGCCCACTCTACCAGGACCATGTCTTCATCTATGTTTTTTTGGAAAGGGTTGTAATCTAGAAGTATTCTAGAAGCTGCTACTTGGTCCTCTGTACATACTTTTATAGAACACTACAAGAGTGATTCCTTCTCTATGTCTCAATCAAACACTGATAGGACCAATCTCCAGGGACTCCTGGGCCCTCCTCTTCCTCCTCCCAAATAAAGTTACCTATGTCAATCTAATTATATAGTTAAAACTACTGTAACAGTGATCATTGCAAATAATATAGTGTAGTTGTGTAAGATGAACTTATCATAACAGTAGATATTCGAATGATTACTGCTGCAGTTGCATCTCTCTCCCTCCATCCCCCTTTTAATGTATATGCTTTTATGCCAGGGTGTGGACATTTGTTTTTGTTATTCATACCATTGTACTTTCATGGCTCAGCCTCCATCTTTCTGCTGACAGGAAAGCTTTGAAGGGCTCTGCGCCCAAACTTGTCTGTTAGTCAGCTCAGCTCAAGCTGCTTGACATTTTGGTTGTGTAGTAGGTGCCCTGAAGCTTTGAAAGCTGGCTGGCTGTTATATCTTTGACAGGATATAGCTTATATAGCTAAGGCTACTACAGCAGTGAGCATTTAAACATCTACTTTTACAGTCATTCTGTTTGATTATTGCATATTAAACTCATAAAATGGCTGCAGCATGTATATCCAAGCCATTCATCTAACTTTCTAAAGTATTTCTTCATACTAGGTTTGTATTATATTATAGTGTACATCTAAGGTTACCCAGTCATCTTGTACAGTACTAACAATGGCTGTAGGCACTAGCATTCAAAGTTAAACTACAACTTTAATATTGCACAAAATGGCATTATAGCATAAAGGCAGTTCTTCTCATGTCTTTAGCTGTATTTCTGGCACACTAAACTCAATTCTTTATAGGATTAGGAAGCTCTTAAAGACTCAGAGCTATATTGCATGTCTAAACACATGCAGACAAAGTCATGCACATAATAGGTATATAGATACAGATAACATTGTTAGATATAAAACTATAGATATATATACATACACATATATATATCTATATATATATATATATATATATATATATATGGGTCTAGAACTATTCACTGAAACACATTTCACTGTGCACAAGTCACTGTAAGCTCAATTCACTGAAAACACAATTCACTGAAACACATTTCATTGAAAGTTATATATGGCCTTTTCCCCACTGTAGTGTGACCCTGGAGTTAGAATATATAGTAAGGGGGTGTGTGGGGGGCACCACTCCCCACATTGGGGTGTGTGGGGGTGTAGCTCCCCACCTATTTTAAATATTTTGAAGTATACACATGGATGCTTGCAATTTCAGTAAATTACTCTTTTCTAAACTTTATGTATATCCAAACTATGTGGGGAGCTATGCCCTCCACCAATATATATTCACATACATGTACGCTAGGAGCTGTACACACATTTTATAATCACCTCTTACCCAAGGAAAGCTATAACTTTCATTAAACACATGATAAACAACAACTCAGTGATTGATGTACATATTTAACATTCTTGATTATGATGCAGAACCTGTAGAATGGATTTTAAAACTTTTTTACATAATTTCAACAAGCAGTTATTATTTCAGTAGCAGCAATGAGCTACTTGAGCAATTCTCGACAGTTATATGCAATTAGTTTCATATGCAAAAAAGGGGAAATTATTCAATTATCTACCACTTCGGCTCAATTATACTCTCTAAGTTATTGACAAAGACAGACTTCACCATGACTGAGTTGCTCACTGCACATGAACCAGTCAGTTACAATAGTTAAATACAGCAAAATTGCAGAAAAAAGGCACTCAGACCCCAAAGACAAATTAATAAATACTGAGCTACATATGGCTGCACCAGAACTGTAAGCCAGTCCAATTGTATAGTATAACAAATAGGAATACCAAACTTTCAACAGGATACAAAACTGCTTCCAGTTTATTTAACTCTTTTGTCTCTGTAAGGTCTGAGACTTCATCAGAATAAACCATAACCACATGCCTATGGTTATATAATACTGTTAATCAAACAATTAAACACATTTATAGAAATAAGACATTTTTTTAAAAACCTCAAGAAAAAACCTTGAAGAAAAACATACAGTTCCATAAATATATATATATATATATATATATATATATATATTTTCAGAAGGCAGAACTGTATCTACCTAACCAAAGCCTTTGTTTTTAATATTGGTAAAATTGAAATGTTTTCACTGATGCCAGGTTCTACAGTCACATTTAATTGAAGTTGCCATTTGAGTTCACTATGTTCTATTTGAAGTTCCCTCCATCCCCCTCTATTGGTCTGCTGGATAACTTCCAAAATTCCAAACTTGAACTTAAACTGCCTGCATTTAACTGAATGTTTATATAATGTATTATTTTTGTTATGACTCCTAATAGCATAAGTATGTTCATAGATGCATTTTCTTGATGATCTTTCTGTTTTACCAACATAATAAAAATTGCAATTCTGGTGCAGCCACAGTTAGCTCAGTACAATGCTTAAATAAGTAGTGAAGATATTTAATAATATTCTGTCCAGTACCTTTTTTTGGAGCAGCCAGGGCAGCATCAGAAACAGTCACTTTTGGACTAGTGATACTTGGATTTAAAACAGTCTGTATGACTTTATTTATTTATTTTATTTTACATCTGTTAACCAGGATAATCCAACTGGACCAAGTCCATTTTCAGTGGAGGACCAGGGAGAAAAGCACCACAATTAGATAAATTAAGTAACAAAAATAAACAAGCAGACAATGATAGCACATAGACATGCATAATAACAATGGTGAGCTTAAATTGTCCAAATAAACCATGAAATAATTACAAGTCTACAAGTCTAGACCTTATAATCTTGTGTTATTTCAACAGTAGGGAGATTAGGAAGGAGGCAAAGTGGAATAAAAAATACAGTCATCTTTATGTTATACATGGGCAAATCCAGGTTTTCCTGAGGTGTGATTTGAGTGATTTTTTTTTTTGAATTGTGTGATAGTAGAGGAAAAAGTTATAGAAGAGGGTAGGTTATTACAATTTTTAGCTATGGTATGAACACATTTCAGGTTTGGAACACCCTCTTTTGTCTCAAGTGTCAGGATGTTGTAGAGCCTTTAATGAAATCAGAATACTCTTCTTAGCTAAACTCTTCATCAGCATTCCCTCAAGCACCTGAGGACATCTCTCTGATATTCCACATTCACTGTCAGACTCTTCATTAATAGGCAGGATATGTCTCCAATTGCATCTCACAATGGTGTTTTTTTTTAGTTTTCACTATATCAGTTTTCATATCAGACCACTAGCCACCTCCCACCTTCAGTTCCCCTCAAGTCTAAGGATCACTAGTTGGTCTGGTTGAGCAATATATCTAGTTTGGGTGGAGTATTGTCTGACGTAAAAATGCTTATAAGAGGCTTTTTCTGTCTGGTTATTTCTCATTATGGATTCAAACCAAGTAGTTTTTTAGGCTGGGATTCCAACAACAGTATATTATTTCAATCTTGTCTTCCAGGCATTAGCTGTGCAGGGTGACTCCCGTGGTACTGTGAGAAGAGGCATTGTAAAATATGAAAGCTCAGTATAGATCAGATTGTTGAAGAATCTTTTTTAGACATTGAGGATATGACATAGTATTTACAAAGCCATAACTGTCAAGAAAGCATTTATAATTCAATAAATATGAACTATGTACATTAACTATAACCAACTCAATGGGTATTCCATATTTGGTAAATATGGTCTTGAATTTAGCGATGATTTATTACATGGCTGTTACATGCAATATCTCTATTTTTAAGAGTAATAGCCCACTACTACAGTGTAGTTATCACCTTCAAACTAACACATAGAAAGTAGCTGTTTTTTGCCAAAGAGCTTATAATAAAGTAGTTGGCGGTAATGGTTCTCTCAGTTTAATTTTACCAAGTCTTTTGGGTTTCTACTACCATGAAAGGAATGGACTCATTTCTAAGTCAAAGTAATATTAAATGTCATGATATTAGTATTGTTTCAATCTTTGATTTAGACAAAAGTCCTCATCGCCACACCAGCAACATGTCCAGAACTGACTCCTTATGTAATTCATATGGAGTTACATGTATCAGTAGCTTATCTAGATATGCCTGTAAATTCTTTTTATAAAACCTATTGCTCCTACTATTGGTACTGTCTGGGTATCCTTCTTCTACATTGTCTCATTTCTGCCTGCAAATTCTGCTATTTTATGAATTTGTCTCTCTCTGTACAAAAGACACTGTAATCAATGGGTGCAGCAATTTCAATGATTAATGCCGTATTCGTCTTCCATTCATGAACTACTATATCTGGTTTTCTTGCATCTATTTTGTGAACCCTTGGTCATGGGTGTCTCTATATGATATAAACTTCAGCATTTTTTATAATACTGTGTGGGTCAAGTTTACAATGCTTCTCAGCTACTACAATATGGTAATGTTTGCACAAGCCCCAGTGCAACAGTCTTGCCACATTATTATTATGCCTTTCAGTATACAGGCCCTCTGCCATTAGTGTGTCACACTCAACAAGATGTGCAGCTGTTTCCAGTTTGTTTTTCTGAACCTTCATTTGTCTGTTTCTCCCACATGTTCAATGGACTTTGCAAATGAACATGTACACAGTCCACTATCCTGGACTGCCAATATTAACCTTTCAACTTTTGATTTAAATTCACATTTCCTTAATCATTCCTGCATCAGATCCTGATCATCATGAGGTTGTTTCAGGAGTTTTATGTACTTCCAACTAAAGTTATGCCTTTTTCACATTTCTTGTCTTCCCATCTGATCCTTCTCCTTATATTCTTTCTGTTGGCTATATTTTATGTAAATTTTATGTAAACTATAAATATTTTGGCAGCCTAAAACAAAGAACTTTGTCCACTATAATAGCTCCATTTTCTTAGAACACAACAGTCCCATTAGGTCTTTCTCATTCAAATGTACTCAAGTGATTGTTTTTAGCCATTTACTGTCTCCCTTTTTAGCAGTCCACTGTCTCCCTTCCTTAAGTTTATTTCTTATTTGCCACAGATGCTTGTATAAACACTTTCAGTTCTGAGACAATATTTTCCAGAGTTGCAGTCCTGCATTTTGGCTTACTTTTTCTCATTGCTTTGCTGATTCTTGAGGGGGGGGGGCTTTTGACTTTGCATTTCAAAGTCACTAGAAACCTCCTTACCAATACAAAGTTGTTCAAACAGTCAAGTACAATTTTTACTGCTATATATCACCATTAGTCAGGTCAAGCTGATATTGGACTAACTCTCCTACTAAAAATGTGTCCTAGAGCAACAGAATCAAGAGTTTCATCTACTGTCACAGAGACCTTTTAAACTTCATTGTTTTTTTTACTTATGTGTCTCAGCAGATATGTGGATGTTTAAGGTCATTCACTGATTGTTTTTGTCTTTTTGCTTAGTTTTCAACCCACTTCATTCCCCCTCACTAATTCTCCAGCTCACTCAGTTCCTCTACCCTACCCCCAATTCCCACCAACCCCTCTTATTCTACATTTAGACTTCCATAGCACTACCCACATATCTCAAAAAACAATACAATCAGTTCCCTCAAAAAATAGAATTACCCCAATAGTAACACCCACTCTAGTTTTTCACTCAAGACTCTGTCTCAAACTGTCCTATTCCTTGCCCCTATAGCTGTCACATGACATCTCTACAATCATCCCAGTACCCTCCTAACATATTCTAATCCTAATTTACAGCAAAAGTAGAACCCAAGTTAAATAAGATGCCCCTAACTGATTATTTTACTATTCCTCATAATTGTACTAGCTTTCATCGCCAATTATCAAATCCATCTCCTTCCAATACATAAGACTTCAGCCAATCTTCACAAAGAATTTCAACATCCACCCAGCTCATCTTTCTCCATGGCACCCTATCTCTACAAACAAACTACATCTGATGTTTTATCTACAAATATCTTAAAGATAAGTACCCAAATTTATGATCAAATGCCAAACCAGGATCAAGTATAACTGGCCACAGTCTTCCCTCTGTAAAATACCAACGGAAGAAATTAACAGAGATATTCATCCCAGACCAGTTCTCACTGTTCATAAGAACATCACTTCCAACCCCAAAATAAACCAGTCACCTAATACCTCTCTCAAAAAAAAAAAAAAACAGAGCCCAATGTCACCTTACTAAATATGAACTTAAGAAGCATGTGCAATAAAATCCATGACATACATGCCTACCTTGCTAAATACACTGCTGATGTAGTCATAGCTACTGGAACCTCATTAAAAAGACATAAAGGATAATGACATGACTCCCCCAAGATATAATATACTCAGGCATGACAAACAAAACAACCATGCATGCAGGCAGTATAGCAATCATCTATAAAAATACCCTCACCATCACTTTACTCCCAAAGGAAATACCCAAATTTAACAATGCTGAACTTCCAATAATACTCCTAAAAATCAACAACAGGAAATCTATATGTTTAGCAGTAATTTATATATCACCAAGGAATAACATTGATACTGCTGAAAACATCCTGTATTGGATATCACAAAAACTGACCATGAAACTATAATATTTGGAGACCTTAATATAAACTAGCAACTCATAAATTATACTATCCCCTCTGAATCCACAAACGTATAGAACTTCAAACTACTAATAGCCACGCACAATAAAATCAATAAAACTTCAAGGAGACAATCACATTAGACTGGATCCTTACAAACAAATCAAACACACTGACAAAAGTAGGCTGCCTCTTAGATATCATAAGTGACCACATACCAATGCTTGTGATTAAAACTCACCAAAACCTTGATAAACATATTCCCAGGAATTCAATAAACTCTGTGTAGGCTTAGCACAAAGCCTTCATGGATTTCATGTTTTTGCACATTAAGCAGCAGTGATAATTACATATGCATGCCAAGTATCATGCTTACACTGATACAAGCAAGGTTTAATGGCCAGTACCAGTGTTGCCAACTGGTAAACCATGTAAAGCAACACAATAAAACAAGCAGACAAGTTTACCTACCAACAAACTTGTTCTGTGATATTGCGTGGGCAGCCACAATGACTACAAGGGCTAAACTTAATGTAATGCATGCAATAATAACACATTATAAAAAAGTGTACTCAGTGCAATGTACACTACAAAATGTTTTTGGCATACTGAAATAAAAGTTTTGTGGTGAACATCAAGGGTACATAGAGTGCAATATAAATACACTAGTCTGGGGATGTGTGCTTATTGAAAAGGACCACAAACATGAATGGTAGAAATGAAAAAAAGAGAAAGAAAACATGAATCATGGGAAAGTGCACAGATAAGGGCATATCAATGTATGTACACCCCAAAAACAAGTCAGTAGCATGAAAACTAATCACATATGCACATATTACAGTACGTACTTCTTTTTACACCTCCTGTGAGGTATATTCATATCAACACACAGTTATTGTATATAATGTGACTGTCACACAAGGTCACATATCAATGGAGATGACTGGTTGTGATATAAACACCCTGACATGATCACTGGAGAGGACATTTAGAAAGGAAAGTATATAAAATAGGTGTATGTGCATATTATGAATGTGTGCAAAATGAATTGCTTGAATATGACTAAAATGTCAGCATAGCTCTCAGCCATTCATGGACACATAGCAACAGGCTTATGGACACCAGTAGACAGAAGTAGGTACAATCATGGGCAATATCAGAATGACACCACTATTAATCTGTGACATTTACATAAATTATGTGATTGTGAGTTATTATACATGTTCTGCAGGAAAACACTTGAACAACTTTAATGATTTGTCAGCAATCTCTAAGGGGAATCAAGAGCACACCTTCCTCAAAAATGACCACTTTTGGGAGGTGTTAAGAGGGGCACTGTTACACCTGTAGTTTAAATTAAGAGCAATCCTGGATAATTAAGAGGTTTGCATGACACATATGACACAATCTACACTTTGCAGCCAATGCCATCAATATGCTGTCAGTGAGCTGTATATTTACTGGATGCATCACCAGAAGATGTATCATACATGCATCTTGTAGAGCACCTTGAAGGGAAGTCTGCACTGTCAACTCCTAATGGTTATGCATCACAAAGAATGCTTATGTATGGCCAAAAGTGTATGGAAGCTCACTGTGGCAAAAGTGATACATCTGAGTATTTCATCCCTTGGAAGACATTTATCAGCCATATGGATAGCAACACTTAAAAGCAACACATTGGTATGAGTGGATTCCCTACACACAGCTGTGTATTGCATTCATCTGCCACAGGTAATAGCAATGCATATTGGCTGCAGTATCTGCAGTATCTGCAAGTGACGTGTGAACTATGAAGTGATCCATTATAATAAATAGTACAGCAATATGCGAGACTAATGGCAATGCATCAGTATGCCCGTGCACAAAGAATGTACAGCACAGCAAAGTGTAGCATCATTGAATGAGGATGCCGTTACTGTAATACTGTTCACATACCACACAATACATGGAGCACACTTTCTATCAGCACATATCAAACCCAAAACATGCGCCACACAATCACTGCCACCCTGACATTGCCATGGAAGCATTTACACTGCTATTTAATTCTGACATACATGCATTACTGTTTATGCACATTATCAAGTGGTACTGACATAATTACATCTGTGATGCTGTACAATCATACTATAGCTGATCCTAGGATACAACTGAACATCATAGGTTTATAGGTGCATAGGAGAGTATTAGGCTAAAGTACTAAGATCCCATAAAAGCCAAGCCATGTGTAACATGTGTTTCACAATTTTAAATACCTATGTGAACAATGTTCACACAGGTATGAGTCTATGCTACTTTATCTAGTACCATCTGCCTCTATCCATGAGGGAAATAGCTGCAACAACAGGAGTACAATCACGGTTAACCATACATTGATCTAGGTTGCAAATGAAGAGGGTCAAGCAAGGCCTTTGGTTTATGTGACTGGGAAGCTTTTTCCAGAGAAAGGGTAGTGTCTGACAGTTGTATCCATCTCTACAACATGATTTAGTATGTCAGTGGTTCAGTTCCTTGGAGCAACTGACCCTCATGCAACTTGCATTATCAAAGTGTAACATTGCCATCAGGGCCAGATCGAAGACTTCCCTGTAAGCCAGATAGGTCTATATTATAATCACATATACTGTCTTTCGCAAATACATTTTTATCAACACATAAACATTGAAGAACAAGAAGAGCAAAGCACAAAAAGTGAAATGGAGAACGCTGAACACATTCCCAGAAGTAACAGTGCCATACAGGTAAGGTAAACCTAACTGTACAAACCTTACTTAAAACACTTTTTCAAACATTTTTTCAGGGGGCAAGCCCCCCCTGCACTCCCCACACCCCCCTACTTATATATACCAACTCCGAGACCACACTACAGTGGGTAAAAAGATTAATTTCCAGATCATCACGATTATCCTGCTGGCCAAGAAAATCTATTTAGCATTCTCCATTTTGCTCTTTTGGTACTTTGCTGTTCTCGTTCTTTGATGTATACGTGTCGATGAACATGTATTCACGAAAGACAGCTTTTGTGATTCTGATATAGACCCAGCCAGACACAGATCAACCCTTAATAATCTGTTGGAGGGATAGGGCTTTCAATCTCTTGGCATAGGACTTGTTAATACCATTTATTTTCTTTGTGCTATAACTCTGGGGTTGTTCCAGCTGTTGTAGATGTATGAGATACATGCAAACAGATGCATTGTACTCAATTATTGGTGTGATGAGGGCAGAGAACAATAGGCTTAAAATGTCCTTTGATTTAGATGGCCTAACCATACCTATAAGTTGTGCTACATACAAGGAATTGTGACCACTGTGCTTGCATGCTGGTGGAAGTTCCAATTACTATCTACCTGATTACCCAGGTCACATACCACTGGGTTTACTAATAGAGGTATACATTCTATGTTGAAATTAGCGTGGGTATTTTCTTTCAAAAAGGAAATAATTTTGCTTTTTGGTTCATTTAGTGTATCTCCATGTGTATGGCAACAATCTTTTTTTATGCATTAATACTTTATGCAGTACATCAGTAGTTTACTTGGATTCAGTGATAATCCATTATTTGCAGTCATCCACAAAGTTGGTCAGACAAAGACTGTCTACATTTGTCTTGACCTCTGATAACTGAATACTGAACTGGGAAGGGCCTAGCACACAACCCTAATGTACAGTCCTAGTCACTGGCCACTTGCTAGAAGTTAATTCATACAATTTGACAGTATGTGTCCTTTCTATGATCCATTTGTCTACTCACTCGGTGATGTAGGTGTTTTTTCTCACTTGGGACAGTTTCTCTGTAATACTTGAGTGTGGATTTTTATCAAATGACCTGGCCAGACAATGGTAGGTAGGATGCCCTGCCTTTTTCTCATCCATGCCATTGGTGACCTTCCTGAAGAAGTCAACCAGATTTAACAGTCATGATGTAGTTGTAATGAATCAAAAATCTGTTGGCTACATATGCGGGAGATAATTTGTGTCCTATTTAACAAGGTGCATGATGACTCTTTGGTCTGTGTCACAGATGAGGTGAGTCAGGCATATGGGTCTATAATTCCCTGGCTCAGGGGATATTCCCTCCTTGTCCATATGAATAACTGTTGAGGTATACCCTTCTGCCAGAACATAGGCTTTCTGGAGACTGTGTTTCAGTAGGGATCCAACTGTCTGCTAGGTCAGACTTTAAGTTCTTGGGAAGGCAAACTGAGATGTTGTCAGGGCCTGTTCATGATATGTTATTAGCCTTACAGAGATCATAGATGAGCTGCTCTCCTGAGAAAATAACCTGAGTAATGTTTGCATGTATACTATCTCTAATGGCCAGTGGAGAAGGGGGATTTGAAGTTTGATCTAAACTGTCAGCTAGCAGACTGTTTATTTTCCCCAGATGAGTATGGTAGGTGGCATCCACGAACAGCTCTGCACTTAGTTGTGTATTCCCCTTAATACTTCATTCTTATTTAAAAAATGATTTGTGGCAACACCTCCAAATACAACCTTGAATTTGCATCACATGCCACACAGCAGTACCCTTTACACAACCATACCACTTTACCTATGTCATGTAATTTCACCAATTGTACATCATATCCCTATATGCTTTACATTAGAATGCTTTGTGTGATTGCCCTGATACCATACCTGGACACATTACAAATAAGGTGGATGTGGCTCATGAGACACAGCTACTGACACAAACACTGATAGGCACAAAAGGTGCTGGGGACCCCTCTGTAATACTTTGGAATAGCAACACAATTGCACATACAATGAATTCACCAAGCTTGCAGTTGAATCACAACTTGTGATATGTTTGTGTATATAAAAGCATTACAACATGTCGATGAAACAAGAAATATGTGCCCATGAAATCAATATAACATTATATTGATGTATGTTGCAGATCATTTAATGATGGCAGGTATACACATGTATACCTGTGTCATACTGCAGGTGTTACAGTGATGGTTGAATGAGAACTATGTAGAATGTTGAGATACCTCGCTACAAAAACAAATGCATTACTAAGCCAACAATATACATAATATCATCCCATGTCAACACTTCTCAGGAGGCATATTACTACAGCTGTTATGTGCAGAACATGTAATCAAATGGCAGTAATGTACATCAATACTTTACCTCACATCACAGATTGCAATACCATCTTGTAGGCATGCTGTACATCCACACCTCAGTATAGCATAGCACATGTGGATTACAGCAACATTGACATGTGCAATGTTCATAGGGTCATTGGACATTACTTGGCTAATGGCCAACATCACATGAAATTGTAGCCATTATTATACCATGTAAACCAAAATCAATATATCTGTATGAGGGACGATAGTAAGTGTGTGTGTGTGTGTGTGTGTGTGTGTGTGTGTGTGTGTGTGTGTGTGTGTGTGTGTGTGTATGTGTTTCATTGTATTACATACCGCCTCTGTCCATGTGTGGCATGTGCACCATCTCATGACAAAATTGATAATCACACATCCAGTAATCTGGAGATGGCTTGCAAAGGATCATAGAAGGACTCAGCTTCACAATGTGTGTATAAATCTTTGAGATGATCCTCCAGTACTATGCAGGAAGGCTGTTATGCTGACAGTGAGAAACAGGGGATGTTGGATTCATGGAGCAAAGATAAAGGTTCTCCTGAGTCGTAGTTAAATGGAAAGAGATTAAAAAGATCATTCAATGACTGAAATGTACCACCAACCACACACACAGCAGTTTTATACATGTGTAGATATAAAATCTGGATTCCACACATAGCAAGAGTAGCACCACGATATATGTCTGACTTTAACAGTATCACAGTGTTCTTTATATAGTATGATAGCATCACTGTATGCTGAAAAGATGTTGGGAAGAGTGTCTGAAATAGATGTGGAGTCATATCATGGTGTAAAAGTGTCTCAAAAATATTACCTTAATGAACACACATTCAAGTTGGCTGCTGTGAGATTAAAACCCTTAACTACCTAGGTACAGAATCTGGAGAACACAGTACTTAATGCATGCACCATAGCTCAAGTCTGGCTTTCATAGTGTCAGACAACACTTTATAGATGATGACATCAGCAGTGTCTGTTGAGAAGAAGATGGTGGTAGGAGTGTCTCACATGCTGTTCTAAAATGGTCTCCCAAATGTGAACTAACTAAACACAAGCAAGCCTGCTGACCACACTGAGACTAGAAGTCCTAAATTACTGTCTACAACACACAGTGTTCAACACAAGTGTCATAGCACAAATCTAACCGTTGTAGTGTGAGACAACACTTTATAGCTGATGACATCAGCAGTGTATGGTGAGAAGAAAATCATAGTAGGAGTGTCTCACATGCTGTTCTAAGATTGTCTACAGATTCCAAACTAACTGAATATAAACACACAATGGTTGACTGCTGTTAGACTAGAACCCCAACATAACACAGCACAACATATGCACCACAGCACAAGTCTGACTTTCATAGTCAGACAACAATTTATAGCTGATGATATCAGCTGTGTCTTGTGAGAAGATGTTAGTAGGAGTGTCTCACATGCTATCTTAAAATTATCTCCACAATGTGAGTTAATTGAACACAAACACACATAAGTTGACTGCAGTGAGACTAGAACTTATACTTAACTATCTATAGAACATAGTACTTAACACAAGTACCACATTACAAGTTTGAAATTCTGACTGTAAGACAACAATTTATAGCTGATGAATCAGCAGTTTATGTTAGGGAGAAGATGTTAGGTGACCTGTATGAAATGGCTGTGTAATCATGTAGGACTGGAGATTTTTGTTCTCTATGACACTTGATCATTGACAGTAAGATACACACTTATGGTCTTCTGACTATACACTTGAGTTGATGAGAGTGAGATAAGAACCAACTACTTAACAAGTTACACAAGCTAGGGAAACTAGTAGTTAATGCATGCATGCACCATGGCACAAGTCTGACTTTTACACTGACGCTAGACACTTTATAGTGGATGACATAATTGTTCTATTTTTAGAGAAGATTTTGTGAGGTCTGTATGAAATGGCTGTGTATGCATGTACAACTGTAAAGTTGTTTGTTATCCATGGGACTGGATAGCTGTCAGTAGGATACAGATTCAAGCTTTACTGACTACACACACACACCTACCTAACTAGATACACAAGCTAGAAAACACAGTATTTAAGACAAGCACCGCAGCACAATTCTGACTTTCATACTGTTGCAGGAAACTTTATAGAGGATGATATTGTCACAAAAGGAAATATTGTCAGCCTAGCTATCTGGAATTTTGTAAATAATTATATGTCATGTGTGAATATTAATATTATTTATATAGAACTGTGACAGAAGATACTGCCATCCCAGCTATCTGGAATTTTGTAAATGATTATGTCAGTTGTGAATGTCAACATGATTCATATGCTTGTGTTACAAACATATTATAACTGTATGTTATGTGTATATCAAACAGCTGATACAGAAGTATGTGTGAAAATAGTTTGTACAGTATTGAGCTTATAGATGTATTTACAGTGTACTCTACTGGAAAATAACAGAAAATGTTTATAAACTACTGTAATTGTATAGATTTGTATGTTTGAACAGTGAGAATTGGCACATAGAAGGTTAACTTGCAAAACACCACTAAAATATTTGAAATTAAATTGTTTTGTAACTGTGCCATAAAAGAGATGTTATCTTTCAGTTTTAGTGAAGCAAGGAGACATGATGTCTAAAACTAGGGAGCCTCCTGCATTGTTTTGTAAGTGTTTTAATGTTTTATGTCTTCCAGTAGTTGCAAACATCTGAAGGCTATGTATTTTCACAGAGAGATGCTAAATGCTAGCAGTTTCTAGCAATGGTCGTTCAACCTTGGAACTGAAGTCAGGTGACAAAAATGATGTCATGCTGCAAGTATCCCAGCAGTAATATCTGATATTAATTTAAGAACTCTTTGAGAGAGTGACTGTGCATTTTGTATTTTGTCTTTTGATCTGGCAGCATCCACTGGAAACATCCACTCACCACATCTGCCTTGCCTTGCTGTAAGTAGGTTGACTAGGGTACAGTGACTGGGGTACAGTAAACTCTTTTAGATATAATTAGGAATATAGTGAAGATTAATTTAGATGTTTTCTGTATTTATTTGAGACTGTCCTGCAATGTTGTAAGTATTTCCTGTGATTTTGAACTCTGAAGTTACTGTATTTTCTTGTTCTTTTATTATTTATTACTAAATATATTTAAACCTATTTTTGTAGCTGATATTCATGAGACATATTTAAGCTTTGAGAGTACTTGCATATTTATTTTATACCACTGTGCAGGCCACTCCTAATAAATTTGCTCTTGGTCAGATTTCCATTTGGATTAATAGTAACATTATACAGTATGATTGGACACTCTTTGTTAAGGGCCTTAAAGTAGCCAATAAGGGGTTCTGGTGACAGTGATAACTAACATATATTCTGGGCAGAAGGAGGTATAGCTAGTAAACCTGTGCCAGCCTTTCCCCATTGCTTGTGTATGTCAAACAAATCTCCAAGTGTGTGTGTCAGCTATGTGGGCAGGGACATGAAGCACTGGTTAGACAGAGAGAGCATTGGAGTCCTCGGCTTGGAACCTTAGCTAAGGACACAGCTCTATTGCTGAGCCAATGGGGATTCTTATTGGGGATGTAAAGATAGATGAAGAAACCAGCCCCAGACTGACTGTGGTCTGTTTGTGCTCTTACAGGAAATTGCACTTTACTGTCTGTTTATTTGTCACCCTCCCAGTGTGTACATTCCCCACTGTTGCCAGTGGTGAGGACTGAGGCTCCTTAATTACTGGGCCAATGTTGGGGCATCACAGACATCATCACTGTATGTGTGGGAGATGATGTTGGGAGGCCTGTATGAAATGGCTGTGTAGGCATATACAGCTGTAAAACCTTTTGTTCTCAATGAGACTGCAATGCCGACAGTAAGATGAAGACGTGCTCTTCTAACTTCGCATACACACCAGTTGACTGCACTGGGATTAGAATTCCTACCTATCTGATCACACAAGCTAGAGAACACACTATTTAATGTAAGTATCATGACAATGTCTGACTTTTGCTGGACACTTAATAGTGGATGAGATCATTGTATGTTTTGTAGAATATGTTGGGAGGCCTGTAGGAAATGGCTGTGTAGTCATGTATGACTGTAAAAAATGTTTGTTCTCTATGAGACTTGATTGCTGACAGTAGAATACAGACTCATGCTCTTCTGCCTATGTATACACACACACACACACACACACACACACACACACACACACACACACACACACACACACACACACACACACACACACACACACATAATGTGGCTGTTGTGGTAAGTTAACTTCTATCTAACAATTTTGTTCCCATCTGTAAAAAGAAGTAGTTAATATTTGCGGCATCACAGAAGTCTACTTTTTCCTTGTTATAGTGTTCTTTATAGCTGTTAACATCATCATTATATGATGCAGGCAACATATCCTATTATGAGAGTTTTGTGCAAAGTGCGGATTTTGGATTTTCTTTTTTGGTTCCAATGTCCAGATATACTTGAAAAGACAGCTTCTCTAAGGTTCATAGGTTCATAGGTTCATACTAGGCTATCTGCCCTAGGGCATTTATAAGCCTAGCCAGAATGTGTTTGGCTTTCGCCACCCATTTTAAATTCATTTTGCTATGCCCTTTTTTGAGGTTAGTATACTGTGCCTCTGTCTAACAGTGACACAGAAGTGATACCCGGGTTAAACCTATGATCTCCCATCCACTCATCAAGATTCCTCTTGAAGAGAGTCAATGAGGGACTCTGCCTTACCTGGACTGGGATTTTATTCCAGAGTGAAGTGAGCCTCTGGGTTATGAATCTGTCCCTCCAGCATGTCCTATTTATTTCAGTGCTGATGTTCAATTCTCTCGAGCGAGTAGCTTGATGGGATTTGGATTTTCTGAGGTGCAGCATGTCCATTAATTCCGGGTTGGACATGGCTTTATACGTCAGGCACAGATCGCACCTAAACAGGCGGTATGCCACTGAGTAGAGCTGGAGTTTCTTTAACCGGGCAGCATATGGCATCTGTTTGAGCCCTTTGATCCTCTTCATGAGGTACTGTTGGGGTATTTCCAGTTGCTGCAGGTGTCTGGTAAGGTACATCCCAAAAGGGGCATTGTACTCAATTATGGGCCTGATGAGGGATGAGTAAAGAGGCACGATGACCTCCCCTGATCTAGATGTGAATCCCTTCATGATTAGGTGGGCTATATAAAATGTTTTTCTAACCACTTTGGCCATGTGGTTGTCAAATGAGAGACTGCTATCAACTTGGGTCCCGAGGCCCCTAATTACTTCTTCTGTACTTAATGGATTACCACCTATGTGGTAATTTGTGGGCACTTTGTTTTTGCCAAAGGGGATGACTATACACTTTTTGGTGTTTAGCTTGAGGCCATGGCTGTGGCAGCAGTTGTCTGTTTCTATGAGGCCCTTTTGGAGGATGCTTGTGTCGGCTGGAGAGTCGATTATGGCGCCCAGTTTGCAGTCATCTGTGAACTTGGTCAGCCACAGTCCTTCCGTGTTGGCCTGTACCTCCGAGAAATATATACCGAACAAGAGAGGTCCCAGGACTGAGCCGTGTGGGATGCCACTTAAAACTGGTTTGGAGTCTGACATGGCTCCAGCAATTCTAACCATGTGGGTTCTGTCCTTGAGCCAGTTTGCAATCCATCTAGTGACATAGGGGTTTATATTTAAGCTGGTGAGCTTATCTATAATGCCAGAGTGGGGTATTGTATCGACGGCTTTTGCGGGGTCCAGGTAGGCTGTGTGGGCCACCTTTCCCTCGTCAATCACCTTGGTGACTGTTTCAAAGAAATCAACCAGGTTTAAGAGGCAGGATCTGCCCTTAACAAAGCCGAACTGGGTAGGATCCAGTGTCTGTAGGTCCCCAGTATCTTTATTTATGAGGTCCATGATGATCCTTTCCATAGCTTTGTAGACCAAGCTAGTCAGGCTTATGGGGCGATAGTTTCCATGATCCGTTGAGGCACCACCTTTGTGGAGAGGGACCACTGTTGTTGTACGCCACTCTTTGGGTACATATCCTGTAGTAAGGCTGAGATTGAACAGTAGTTTTATGTTTGGGTTTAGCTCGTCTTGGAGTTCATGTAGGACGCAGCCTGGGACACCGTGTGGTACCATTGATGCTGTGTTTTTTGCTTTGGAGAGGGCGGCTCTTACCTGATCATCTGAGATGTCAGGGGGGCAGCACTCTGCTGGGATAGATATTTGTCCTTTTGGTGGGGAGGGGGGGGGGGGAGTTTGCGCTGAACCTGTCAGCTAGGATGTTGGCAATGTCTGTGGGTTCGGTGTATTTTTTGTCATTTTGGGCTAATTCTGAGCATATCTGGGAATTCCCACCCAGGTTCCTAACATAACTAAAGAAAGCCTTGTGATTATCCTTAGTGTCCTGTGCAATTTTTCTCTCGAAGCTGGCCTTAGACGATTTTATGAGTGCCCGTAGTTTTTTTGCTAATACTGATCAGAGATGCCTTCCCTTTTTCAAATTTTGCTCTATCATTTAGTAGCTTCCTCCTTCTTTTGTATAGTTTGTTTATGGCTGAGGTCCACCAGACAGGACATCTGCCTTTGGAGGATTGGGTCTTGGTTTTATTTGGGATTGGATGATCCATGCATTCCTGAAGGTGTTCATAGAATGCATTTATAAAGGATTCTGCGGTCTGGGCCATATTTTCCACAGGCCCGGGGGCTTTGAAGGATTCCACCTCAGTTTTGAGGACTGTGAAATTTGCTTTAGAGAATTCTTTCACTGTGGTTTTCTGGGCAGGAGGTGGGGTCGGGATGTGAATATCCAGTGAGATTAGTTTATGGTCTGATCTTACCAGTGAGGGATATACTTCTGGTCTGGAGCATAGAGTCCCCATGTTGGTGATGATCAGGTCCAGTATGTTTTCCCCTCTTGTGGGAGTGGTAACAAGTTGTTCCATAGCATTTGAGTTTATAAATTCTAGGAACCTTTGGGCTAGGGTGTTGGAGCTAGAGTAATGCTCCTAGTCTATGTTTGGGTAGTTGAAGTCGCCCAATATAATGGTGTTTGGAGAGACCTTCATATTTTCCAGTGTTCTCAGGAAGGCTGAGTGGGGTTCCTGGGTTTGGGAGGGTGGTCTGTAGCAGGCTATAAACTGGAAGGCAGTTTTATCCACTGTTAGTTG
Source organism: Protopterus annectens (assembly GCF_019279795.1). Lineage (NCBI taxonomy): Eukaryota > Metazoa > Chordata > Ceratodontiformes > Protopteridae > Protopterus > Protopterus annectens. Next base: position 1,422,923,844 of record NC_056728.1, read on the forward strand.
CACATGGATAGTCTCTGATGCTTCGTGTTGTGCCACCAACCTGGAGGTGTGGGTATCTTTGACGAATATTGATACTCCCCTCCTTTTGTGGTTCGGTCCAAGTTTTGGGGCCGAAAAGCATGGTATGAGGTATAACCTGGTAGTGCTGGGGTGCTCTCGGGAGCCTTGAACCAGGTTTCTGTTACTGCACAGATATCGATGTTCTCCATGCTAAGGAGAGTTTTGAGTGCATGCATCTTGAGGTTTAGACTTCTGGCGTTGAGTAGCATTACTCTTAGTTTCTTATCCCTTGTGATACCTATGGAGGTGGGTTTGTCTTTTGAGCCTTGCCTAAAAAAGGCACTATGGGGGTAGCAAGAGCCTTTGCCAATATCTGAAAGCCCAGGGGTGACAGGTGCAAGCCGTTCCTAGTGAAGCATCGTTGCTTGTTGAGCATGTCATCCCAGGCTGTCAGGCATTGGATCCCCTTTGAATGACACCAATACTTAAGCCAATTGTTGAAATTGATCATCTTGTCTTCATATTGTGGCATCATTCTTGGTGAGGGTAAGATGCTACTCAAGGTCAGGGTCATACCGGCCTGGGCCACATGCTCAGAGAGCTTCTCTATATCTCTTTTCATGTAGTCTAGGGAGGTACGTCTCAGGTCATTCACACCAGCATGGACAATGACTGAGTCATATTTGTACTTGCCTTGGAGTGACCTGATGCAATAATCTGTCAGGAATGAATCTGCTGAACTGAGACATATGTACCTGTATCTCAATATATGTTGTACATTACACACTTACAGTCACATACATATACATATTTTGTGATCAGCATGGATGCAACCATTGATGCACGTGTTCATATCTGTGATGAACTGGTCTATATTAAGACACGTCTAAGACAATCTCAATATCAATTGTTTCTTGTTTTTTTAATCTCTCCAAATATTTTGGGTTTCTAGTACCATGATGGTAATGGACCTCATCCCTAAGTCAAAGTGCGATTAAAGTTCATGAAATTAGTATTGTTTCAATCTTTGATGTCAGCCAAAAGTGCTCTTTGCAGCACCTGCAATGTGCTCAGTAATTACTCCTTCTGCAATTCATACAAGGTTATATGGATTGGTAACATATCTAAATATGATTGTAGATTCTTTTTTATAAGACCCATTGCTCCTTCTTCTATTGGAATTGTCCAGGTATCTTTCTTCCACATTGATCTCGTTTCAGCCTGCAGATCCTGATATTTTATGACTTTGTGTCTCTCTGTATGCAACACACTGTAGTTACTGGGTGTGGCAATTTCAATGATCAATGCTACTTTTGTCTTCTTTTCATGGATCACTATATCCAGTTTTCTACCATCTATCTTTTGAGCTGTTGGCAATGGGTGATCCCATGTGATATAAACTACATAATTTTCTATGATGCCTTGTGGCTCATGTCTATTGTCAGTATAAAGTTTTAGATGATGTAGCAATGTAACTCTGCTGATTATTTTTCTAGTGTAGTTGACAATTGGGAACTGTTACTGACATATCCAATTTCAAGTGCATTGGTGTAGGGCACACATGAGTCTGAGTAAAGATTTCTTCAGTCGCTGACAAGTCCCTTCCCTTTGGTAGTGTTTCTACATGGATTTTAATGGGATGAAGAGTAACTGGGCAATAAACATAGTAATACATGCCAATCAGCTCTTTAAATAGTGTACTACCAATCAAATGGTTTGCCCATGCAATGGCAAAGTGTTTGTGCATGTGAGATTCACATTTAATGAGTACAGCTTGAACTTGTGAAGGACTTGTGTACATAGGCTATGGCAGAACTAGCTGACAGATACTATTGTGTTCAAACTGTAGTTTATATTGGAAATGTTGTGTCATAACCTTTAAGCCATTAAAGAACATTGCCATTGCATACCCCAACTGTATGGGGTTAAGGGATAAGCAAATGCGGTTCTCTACTTAAACATGAAAATAGTAATGTTTCTATTAGTTCACTTTCCTTCACGCAAACATGCTAATTGGCAAGCTGCAGCCATCGGCATTTTGGACAGTGCTGAGTATAAAACATACCCCTGCTGCCTAGCTTTCCCTGTGGCAGCAGGTGTAAGGGCAGTGAGCTCATGTTTAGAGTATGAATAACATGGGGATAGAATCCAGCATCATCATTTCTTTTTACAAATGTTGTTTAGGATGACATTGCATAAGTAAATGTGATAATTCCTGAAAATGTGAGAGGCAATGACTGCAGTGAAGTAGTGTATAAAAATAAACATCAGTCAAGTGATTTATGTCAACAGTACACATGTGGATTTACATTTTTATATATTCATCAATCTAAGTAACTGTTAGAGTAAATGTTTCTAAGTACTGCCTTTACTCTAATTCTATGTTCATTTGGCACAGTGAGTTTAAGCAGCATTGGGCAGAGGTAACTGCACTAGTGCAGCTGATGCCATAGGACATGATAAGCCATTCACCTTTGCTCAGCATTGGTGTGCGATGCCAAACTTCACTCAAATGCAAGTGAAGAGCTTTATTAGGGAGCATTTTTGCCATGTGTGATGAGTGATTCTATTTTTTTGACTAAGTTAAAGGTATGAAAATTGGAGCAGATAGGAAAGTGTTGAAATGGGGGTAAGCATGGCGATGAGCAAAGAGGAAGCAATATAAGAATGTGCAGGAGGGAATTAGGAAAGAACCATATCTATCCACTTCTTCAACAGTGTAATATGAATATGGACAGCAAATTGATTGAATTTGGACTGTGACCTCAACACAGATGAGTGACAACAATGTAATCATGTTGTATAGCCATTTGGACCAAATCAAGTGTGTCAAGAAGACATGTGCAAAGTAGAAAGCTATGTAGGGGACAACATTTCTTTTGTGCGACAGGTGACCAATTTTTTTTTTATTTCAAAAAGAGAGGAAATTTGGGGAAGGGATGCAGGTATGTCAGAGTCAGGTAAGTCGGGTAGATGAGGAAGCAGGTGCAGACAAACAGGACAAACAAGACAGAGACAGGGATAATGAGGGACAAAGAAGGTTGAGGGACACCATGATTGGGGATAGGAAGGGAACATTGGAGGCACATATCTGGCAAGCATTGAGACACTGAGAATCTAGTCCTCACCCTAAGAATTGTCATCACTGTCCCTCTTCTCAGCTTCCTGTTGGAATGCTTGATGTCTGTTTTTTTTCCCTGCATTCCAACAAACAACATGTACAGATGGCTAAGGCATACACCAGTGGTACATTCTGTGACCTCACACACTATGCCTGCCAGCTCCTGGTGAGTGACAAAATCCCCACCTCCACCAATACACCTGGAGGGAACCACTGCACCAGCTGCCAGGGTAATGCCACCTGATGTTGCGGGCCCAGGTAGTGTAGTGGCCGCAGAGGCAATACTGCCAGGTTGCATCCCAGATGTGCTGGGTGTTGATGCGGCTACCACTGGAGGGGTGGCAGGATGAGCCACAACAGTTGGCCTACCTCCATGTACTTGAATTCATTTTTTCAAATTTACAATGTAATATGTCCAATTTAAAATTTGATGGACTCCAAATAGGCACTAAGGTGCCTTTTTTGGATGTGCTTTTTGACATTAGTACTGAGCAGAACCTTAGAACTACTGTTCATAGAAAATTTCAGGAAGGGGGTACAATATTTACAAGCCCATATTTGCCATCCACCTCATGTCGTACAAAATTTACATTATGGGGAATTTTTGAGGATTGGTCGACTGTGTAATAATGAAACAGATTTTTTAGAGGAAAGTAACAATACAATAAAAAATGTTCATAGATAGAGGTTATAATGAAGACGTTGTTTGAACATTTTAATACTGTGAGAAGGTTACCTAAAACTGGACACTGGAGAAAGGTTGTAAGTAATAATGATAAGTGCAATAATACACAAAGAATGTGTTTTGTTACGAAGTATAGTGTATTTAGTTCTGAACTGATAGATTTAGGTCAATTTTATTCATCTTATTTAGAATCAATCAAAGATTTTTCAGTATGGGGTACCACAGATATGTTATACAAGAGGTAAAAGCATCAAGGACTTTTTGGTTCATGGTAAATTTGTGGCTGCAGTGAATAACATTTCAGGTGCTGTATGCATTAAAGGTACAAAAAGTTGTGGAAAATGCAAGCGCTGTAAATATATAGTTAATCAGTTCCCTATAATTAATGAGATAAGATTTGAGGTTAAGGGGCTGTTTAACTGTGACTCTCAGGGTATTGTATATGCCCTTAGTTGTCCCTGTCCTGAGTATTACATAGGAGAAAGTAAAAGGTCATTTAAGGTTAGACTTTTAGAACATATATGCAATATAATCAATGGTAGAGTGGAAAGCCCTATAGCTGAAAACTTTAAATATTATCATCAGGGTAAAGTTGAAGGTTTACAAGCCACTATACTGGAGCATATTAAAAATTATTTTTATGATGAAATTCAGTTGAAAAACAGATTATTGTATAAGGAATCTGTATATATTTTGAAATACAACACATTGGTTCCACATGGCTTAAATCTAGAATGTAACTGGAGAGTTTTTATTTAATTGATAGTAATTGTTTAATTATTTAATTATTAAATTATATAATTATGTCATGATTTTAATATATTTAAGGCAGGTTTATTCTTAATATGTTCATACTCCTTAAGGCTGCTTAGCCGAGACGTCAGAGAAAATTAACTTCTTTGGATACTGATGAACTTCTTTGGATACTGGTTGGTCATTTATTATTTGTTCCTGCTTCTGTTTTTCGTGGTTTGTACTAGGATTCATTTTGTTGGCTGTAAGAAAATCATAACATTAGAACTGTGTGATCACACATATAAAGATAAAAAAGAGAGATAAGGGGTGGGGTAAGAGAAAAAAAAAATAATTAGAACCATTATATGTCACATACAATACATTACTAAAATACAGATATATTTTTAAATTTACATTGACTATACTTTTTTTTAATCCAAAATAGGACTGAGAATTGTTCCACATAATCATTGCAATATGCATATTTTGTACACATGCTTTTAAAAGTAATACAGATTAAGTTGTTGGTGTTCAAAAGATTAAGTTAACAACTTGACATTTATACCAGTTTTGTTGAAGGTAATATTTTTTTTTATTGAATATTCATTACTTGTGGGACTTGAACCCACAACATCTGAATACACTATTATTACTGACTCCTACAATTACCTTGATCTACAGAATGAAGCATGCATGCTTGATTTTACAGCTAAGATGTGCATGATTAATTTATTAGTAATATATGGAAGAGCAATACATTTAATAAAATAATTGCTAATTTGTGCTGCATACATGCCCCTTGCTTCTCTGAGTCTTCCAAGTGTTCATCATGGGCCTTCATTTTCACTAAAATTTCCAAAGCAGCTGTAAAATAAAGAAGTGAGAAAAAGAGAAGGGCATTATGCATAAACTCTTAGCTATTTCCAGCTTTGTTTATAATTTAAAGTATCTTTATCTGTATGTTTAAACAACTGTCGAATGTCAACAGTCCTAAACCCATCCAGCCATGGTTGAGTTGTGCCTGTTTGCACTTGTTCAGGTTGCTGTAATGGTGCCTGCATTGCTCCCCAGTGCATGGAATGACAGTCACACTGGAGACAGCCTTGGCTAGATGGTTCCAAGCATCTGCTTTATACTGAGATTTTAAAACCCGGACAAATCGCAGAATTTTCAAAAAACGCCTGGACAGGAGCTCAAAAAAGAGGACGTGTCTGGGTAAACCCAAACATATGGTAAACCTACTCATTCATTATATAGACACATTAAAGAGTGAATGGTTAACCATGTATATGTGTGACATGATAAGGTCCTGATTTATGCATTCTTGTGTGTGATGCATGAGTAATATATGACAAAATACTGGAAATGAAACCAAAATAGGTGGTGCAATAATGCTCAGATAAACCACTATAAAACCAAAAAAGAGCACTAAATGTTGTGAGTCCTCAGCAATAATTTTATTACAAGTAGTTAAGCGCTTTCGTCAATGCCAGTTGACTTCCTCAGAACACCTAAAAACCAAAGGAATATTGTTTAAATAATATAAACTCAGTAATAATTCATTCATTCTCCCACCAATAATTTAACAAGAATATCCCTAATTCATGAATATGCAACACGGCTCATGAATATCAAATATAAGCTCATTAAAAACACAGTTTAAAAACTGAATTTCTTACTGGGATGAACAAACTGTTGAATACAAATGTATTGTAACAATGTATTAGTCATGTGTTTTTAAACTGTTTTTAAAAATTTCACAAAGCAAAGTATATATATATATATATATATATATATATATATATATATATATATATATATATATATATATATATATATATATATATATATATATATATATATATATCCAGCAGAAAATGCAACTTTTATCTGTATGTACTTCTTATAACTTCACTGTTGGCATAGGCATTTTTGATATGTGTATACTCAATCCAAATGCTATACATAAATATTTGTATATATAATTACTTTTATATTATTCATTTTTGTATAAATTACAGTGGAACAACATTAATAAAACTTGGAGTTTGCTGGATTAAAACTCTGGATCACTTGTACTGTGGCCAATAACTTACACCTGCTGCACAGAAAGAGGCAACAGCAGGTATATTTTTTACAGTCATTACTGTGTATGAGGGCTGATGGCCGCACAACACCACTTAGCATGTTTGCATGATGGAAGGCAAAAGAAGTAACAATAAATGTTTTTTGAGAGTTACAATTTATCTTTATTGTCTGCGGGTGTTGTCGAACTGTAGGTGTTGTGCATGCATGCTGACCATCTCAGAATGCCCCTTAGTGTTTTTGCATGTTGGAAGGCAAACAAAGTAACAATGTATCTTTCTTAAAGTTACAATGAATCTTTTTTTGTCTGTGGCAGTATACCTTGTTTGCGCACAAGTGAGCAGCATGCACACTGGTCATTAAGTTTTATCATTAAAAGAAAAATGTGGGACTTGAACTGTGGTCTACATATCCTATGTGCTTGACCATGTTTCCAGGTGTACTACAAACACAGTTGATTCACAGCTCTAATTTATGCCATCCTTATCATAGAAGCTGCTGACCACTGTGCAATTGTGCTAAGCAGAGCAGCACTTCTTCAGGCAACTTCCATTAATTTTAAAATATTTATACATTTCACCATGTGTGCACAAAGCTGCCTGGTACACAAATATTAATATTTAAAAAAATACAAAATACATTTTAACACATTAGAGACTTTTAGACAACTCTGGATTTGAACTATCATACTAATGAACCCACAAAACTCACTGGAGGTGTCATATCTCACCTTGCCACAGAAACAACTTAGCATCAGAAAAGCAAATCATGTGCATACAAGCAATACTCATTTCCTTTACAGTAATAGCAATACATATATGGTTGTATACTGTCATTTGTTTATACGCGTGGCTTACATATTTAGTGGACTGACTGATCACACAACCATTTATGAAGGTTTACACCAATGCAGCTCTGTCTTCTCTTTGTATTGTGTTGATTCTTCTCTTATCTGTGCTGTACTGTCAGACATGCACTGTATAGTGCATTTTGTATAATTGTCCATTAAACGCATAATAAAAATACATGACAGTAAAAAATAGTTTTCAGCAAAGGCATGACAGTTTGGCTATTAGTGAACAAAAACAATAAATGTGTGCTGTTTAGTTAGTGCTAAAGTTACTTCTACACTTTGTAAGTGTATCTTGGGTGACACACCCGATGTACGTAAGGTAGCCTGAATTGGTGTAGTGTCTTCCTTCTCCCTCCAATAGCAACTAACAGTGAGGTAGGGCCTAAACTATGTTTACATCTTCTACACAAAGCCAACAATTTGGTATTCAGCAATTCTAATGAGTTCACACCTCATTTGCATATTCACTGTACTCAGAGGCCTTAATCTACATTATAAAAAAGCTAACCATTTAGCTTGGGAACTTGAAGGTGAGGTGACTTGTGTATTTGCACAAAATAGAAGATTGCTTTTTCTTTTAATTTATCAGCAGAGGAAGGCTTCTAATTTTGCTAAGATATGATTGTATTTTTCAAGTACATTCTTGATTTTGTAACATGTTACAAAGCAAATTATATATATATATATATATATATATATATATATATATATATATATATATATATATATTCGGCAGAAAATTGAACTTTTACCTGTATGTACTTCTTATAATTTCACAGGCAATTTTGGCAGCATTTACATTTCTCAGACAGACAGGTTATTAACTTTCATCACAAGTGTTATTGTTAAAATTATTATTTTATGATCTTCTGTGTTATTGTTGGGAAATAAAATGTACCATGTCAACAAGACATGAGTTATGCTTCTGAGATGGCCAAGCAATACCTCCAGGGGCGTGGTGTGCACAGTGAGAAGTAACTAGTAATTATATAAAACTGACTTTTCTGTTGTAAATGTGTACGCATTGTCAGAAGTGTGTTGAAAGTATATACCAACTGAATTGTGTAGTATTGCTTGGTTTGTACAAACCTTTGTTTGTTATTTTGGGGGTGGGGTGTCACCTGCCATTTGCGTGTTGCCACAACAAAAAAGTGTTTCAAGTGCTTTTCTCTTGAAAATGTGTAGTCGTCCTATTATTTCAGTGTGTGAGTGTGATGTGGTACAACCACATAACCTTCCAGTTTAATATTTGAAATATGCGTTTCCATTGCTTAATGTTGAGAAATATGTGTATATAAACAGTAATTTAGTTAGGTGATATTTATGTGTTGATAAAGGGCACATATCTATTGACAGAAGTCAATCCTGTCACATATTGATATCGTTGTAAAATTTGCACACTTTCTACTTAGGTACATTAGCAATTTGCATTATGCAAGGATAGAGCATTCATTGATTTTTCTTAGTAATTTATTTTCTTTTTCTAGGTTCAACACTTACCTAGATAGTCTGGCAGTTAGACGTTTTTTTAATTCAGGGCTGACTGTATGAGATGCTAGCAACACACAGCCATTACATGGGTAAGTAAAGGTTATGAGCATTCCCTGGCATCAGTTTTACTGTGTGTATGTGCAGAGGATGAAAGTTGTACCCTTTTAGGTGATCGAGATGTGTGCTATCTGTTGCCTCTTCTCCAGGGTGAGGGCATATTGTGCATGCCAGCATCTACCAACTCCTACAGTGGCAGGTGGTTCCCCTCTGACTCCTCACCTCTGCATGGTTGTGGTGACCTTGCTAGTGATAGTGAAATGTGTGGCTCTTCTTTTGGTGTTCTTTTTGAAGCTGTTTTCTCAAGATAATATTATGAAGGATAGCACAGACAGTGAAAATTTTAGCACTAATATGTGATCATACTGCAGGGCTCCCCCTGATGTATCTAGATACTGGAACCATGACTTTAGCTGCTCAAACACATACTCAATGACATTTCTCTCATTATAGGATTCTTTAAAGGGTGTGTGAGCATTCCTTATATGTGTCATCAGCCACGGTTTGAGTGCATGCCCTGCATCAACTATTAACTGACCTTGTGGGACATCGCCCCCTAGAAAACTTTTGACATGAGAGTCATAGTAACTGCCAGGGCTGCCAGCACACATATTCATGATGATTCCCTCGGTGTTACACATGACCTGGCAGTTAATGGAGTGTAAGTCCTGTCTTTTTATTTACACCATTCCCTCTTCCCCATGTAGTGCTTTGATCTCAATGTCAGTGCAGTCTGTGGCACTCAGAACTTCAGGGTAGTGTGTTCTAGCTCTGCCCTCAAGGTGTATGGGAAAATTCATGTAGTCACTTGCATGTTGTAGCATAGCATTCAGGAACTGATGTAGGATCCTAGATGTTGATGCCTGTGAAACCCCCATAATATCCCCTGTTGGTCTCTGGAAGGTTCCTATGGCTAATATTCTAAGTGCCATATATACCTTAGTCTCTACAAGTATTGGTTTCCCTCAGTTTGCCCTTGGTCTAATTTGAGGACAACAGAGGTTGCAGAGTTCCTGTAGTGTGTCTCTATTCACCCTGTAGCCCTTCTTCTTGGCCGGGGTCTATTAGCAGGAGCAGCAGCAGCATAGATTTGGGTCTGTTGCACATACACATGTTGAAGCCCAACAGCATCCTCTACCATCCTCTCTGTGTAGAGTAGTTTCAGTGGCTGTATTCCAATTAGTTTTGGAATCCAAGGCCAAAACCTGCACTAAGTGTACATGTCTGCCTTATAGCTTGTTGAATAGCTCCTCCATCTTGGATCGGTCAATTAGCTTACAATTCAGCTGCTGATGCTATAATTAGCATGCCACAATGTTTACTGCATTTGTGCAGCTCTACGTGGTGTGTTGAGATGCTTACAGAATAAAACTCAAAGAGCTACCATATGTGCGTGATGCCATGATGTGTATATGGTTTTAGCATACCAAGTGGGCTTTATTGAATCCAACCCATTATCTATAATTAAACACAAAAACAACCAATTTCAGCAAAGATATTTACAATGAAACACTAAAACAATATAACTGATATGTACTAAGAACAATGCCACCAAATACTGTTGTAGAACACTTTAATAACATATTCTTACAGACCTTAAATAATCTAGCATCAGTATGTAATAAAAGAGTAAAGTCAAACCCCACACCATGGCTAACAAAAGAAACAAACAAAAAAAAAACATGATTAAAAAGGGATAAAGCCTGGAGAAATGGTATAAAAATAGAAATCTAAATGCCTTCCAGCAATTTAGATATCTTAGAAACTTTGCAAAACTCCATGTCAAACAGGGACAAACAAACATACTATATCTCAACTTATAAGGCAAACATCAAAACAACCGAAAACATTTTTGGTCAACACTAAATAAACTATTCCACCCTTGCAATACCACCACTCCTTCTACAAATAAGGCAATACGACAGACAGTATCCCCACACTGTTTAATTCCTACATTATACAATCAATATTATCTCTCTTGGACACTAATACATCTGTCCCCCTAAATCTATCTCTGTCCAACCAAAAGCACTCACGGCTCTTCAATTTTATCATCAGGCTGCCTAAAAATGGCCGCAGAAATGATAGCCTTCCCTGTGTTCATACTAATTAATAGCTCCATAGCAGAAAGATAGCACACAAACTCATTCATCATCCAGAAAAATGCCCTACACTACAAAACATATTACAGCCCTACATTCCAGCAAGAGACCTCCGTTCTAGTAACAAATTCTTACTACTCACAAATAAATCAAATAATGTTGCAGGAGATTTACTGTCCTCCCAATACACTGCTAAACTCAGTAATAGTATTTCCACACAAATAAATCTCTCCAGCAAACTCAGTAGTTTTAAACCACTGCATAAACAGCATCTTAATCAATCCTGGTCCTGCACATGCTCATCACCAAGTTAAGACTTTGTGCTCACTATATGATGCTCTCCAAATACTCTCCTTAAACAGCATACTCTCAACCTCCCACTGAAATGACAAAAGTTGTTTTATACATAACTTCTGCCTATACAACCCATTAAGTTGCATGAGAGCTTTCTCTTTAGTAACTTCTACCTCTGTAAAATCTTAGAATGCACAAATGTGAATAGAAATGTAACTAATGTGTTTAACTGTAACTAAACAAAATGCAGTATAAACAAATAGAGCTTTTCTCCCAGGCATTCACTGAAAATGGGTATTACCCAGTCAGACTTTCCCAGTAAACAAAGACAAATAAATAAATACATTTTAACGTGGCACATTCAGGGGCAGTCTGTCTACTTCTTATTTGAGTTCCATTCTTGCTAGACTGATATGCTCCTGGTAAATTTAGCAGGGAAGTCATTTTAGACTTACCTCATGTTTTAAAGCTTACACTATGTTCAGATCTGGTGAAGTCAGAAGATATGTATATAGTACTCCAATTGCAGATCTATTCATGTAATCAGTTGTGTGGAGGCCCATATTTCCATCAGAATGAGGAATATATAATCCTGGTATACACTGATTTGTATATATCATTTGATAAGCGTGAATCATTTTTCTTGTTTTCTTATCCCACTGATCCAATACATTTTGGAACCAATCAATCATCCCAAAACTGTAAGTTAGAACAGGAAGAGAAAACTATTTTATAGCTTGCCTGGGAATTCAGTAAACTAAGTATAGGCTTACCACTAAGTCTACATGGAGCTTACATGTTTGTGTGATGAACAGCAGAGCTAATCACATATACATGCAGTACATCATGCTTACACAAATACAAGTGAGGTTTCATGGACAGTAACAGTGTTGATGGTCAGGAGTCCTTGTAAAGTTGCACAGAGGCATATAGAACATGTAGACAAGTTTACCTACAGGCAAACATGCTCCACAGAATTGTACTAAGAACCACAATGATCATCATGGTTGAAAGGAATGCAGTAGTAACACATCATAGAAAAGTGTACTCAGCTAGTGTTGCAGCCATTGGAGGTTTGACAGGATGAGGCACAGCAGCTGGCCTAACTCCCTGTGCTGGAAATCATTTTGTTGGTTGTCAGAAAAGTATGACATCAGAATGGTGCGATCACACATATAAAAATTAAAAACAGAGATAAGGGGTGGAGTAAAAGAAAAAAAGAAAAAAGAAAAAAAGATGATTAGAACTATATGTCACATACAATAACTTAGTACAGTAAACATATAGGGCCGGATTCATGAAGGCTTGCATGGAGTCTAAGAGTAGAGTAACACTCCATGCAGCCAACATGTCCCCCGAGCGATCCAGGAACAGTCGGTAGGGGTGTGCAACAGAGCTCTCAAAATGAGTCCTACACGGACAGGGCTTGGATATGCAAATTACCTCAATTGCAGACAAAAGCTATGCAAATGAGGTAAATATGCGATCCAGGAAACCCGAACCTGTCCGAGTAGGAGTAGTGTTATTTGCAGAAATGTACTCAGTTGACAACTGAGTACGGTTCTGAAAATAGCAAAACAGAGCCATGACAGCTCCAAAAAAAGGATGCATTTACATGAGGAAGCATGACAATGGCCAAAAATATGGCCATTGGCAACGTTAAGTGATGCAAAATAAAAATAAAATTACTTTTTTTTTCATCCCGAGCTCTGGGGTTTAAGCGTAGCGCAGCGCCGTGCAAACCACTCTAAAAACCAGAAAATCAATAATGAAGATCCACAAATGTGGATTTTGATGCTAATATGAATTTACAATGCAAGTGAATGGCAGGCTGAAGACAACATGGCCACTGAGTAGAGGTTGCTAAGGGGGAAAGCTCAGTCTAAGATATGTAACCAAGCATTAGTAGGCAATCCTATGTAAATGAGGTTAGGATAGTGAATTGCAAGTTTACATAGAAAATGAGCACAGTCAGTAGAGTGTAGGAGTAGGATAAGGGGAGTAACAGAGTAGAAGATAGGTGACATCATGAGGGGGGTATGTATGAAAGAAGTGAAGCTCATTGGAGCAGAGTGGCATGTGTCAGTTATCATTTACATATCATTGAAAGAGGTGTGTCAACAGGTAGGCTAGGTAAAGGCAAGAAATTGAAGGTGTACTCCGTAGATAGCACCAAAGTTTCTTGCTGAGCTTGTATGCGTGTGTGTGCATGCCTGTAAACCCGAGTAAGACAGTGTACGCGCATGTAAACGTGAGTGCGTGCGTTTGAGCTGGAGTAAGCATGTATAAGGCTGTTTAAAGAGTTGTAAGCGAGTTTGCGCTGGTGTGCACGCGTTTTAACAAGAATAAGCAAGTTTTAGTCTGTGTAAGCATGTGTGCGCTCGTGTGAGCTGGTGTGCGCGGCGCTGACCCCCCCCCCGAGAAAACAGAAAGGAAAAAGGAAGCACAAAATATAGTAGGAAGCTACCAGGGAGTACTAGCAGAGCTAGCAGGTGAAAACAATCAGAATCAGGCAATTACACAGACAGTACACTAGCCCAGCCCAGCACTTAAAACTCTGCAAACAACAGTCCATTATGTTTCTCTCAAGAGACACTGCAACACTGCAGTAAGCTAATAGAAGTGAAAACTGAAAAAGCATTACTGAGACAAAGAAATGGTAGGGGCTGCAATTGCTGTTAAAAGACGACATATGCAACATGCTGAGGGTGGTGACAATGCAAATGCTGCTGGACAACCCACAGTGAGGAGACGGAGAAGAGTGTACAGGCCCAGGGTTACCTACCAGGGGCTACATGAGCTGGAGATAGTGGAGCGCTATAGAGTGGACAGAGACCTCTTGCAGCAAATTGTTGAGCTGTGCAGGCCACGCCTCACACACAGAACCAACAGAGAGGAACCCATCTCAGTGGAAACCAAGGTATGTGTTGGCCTAAGAATATTAGCAACAGGTACCTTTCTGAGACCAACTGGTGATATGATGGGGATATCACAGGCATCACCATCCAGGGTACTGCACCAGTTCCTGGATGCCATGTCAGCACATGTCAGTGATCATGTAGGTATTGGCCAGCAATATGAGTCTCTTCCAGCAAATAGCGGAATATCCTGAGGTAGTGGGTGCAATAGACTGCACGCCCATATGCATCAAAGCACCAGCTTGTGAGTGGGGTAAGGTCTACTTCAACGGCAAGGGCTTCCCCTCCATTAGCTGCCAGGTCGTGTGTGATGCCCAGGGCATAATACTGAATGTATGTGCTGGCTGCCCTGGAAGCTACCATGATTCCCATATCTGGCATCTGATGCAGCTGTACCAGACATTTGCCAACGGGGACATCCCACATGGTCACCTAGTGGGGGATGCTGACTATGCACTGGAGCCGTGGCTGATGACACCCATCAGAAATGCATACACACCTGAACAGGAAAGCCATAATGAGGCACACGCACAAACACGAAATGTAATCGAGCATGTGTTTGGGCTGATCAAGTCACGGTTCCGGTACCTGGACACATCTGGTGGAGCCTTGCAGTACTCACCAACTACATGTACCCAAATTGTCATGGTATGTGCTATGCTACATAATATGATCCTGCGAAAACAGCTGCAGCAGGACCAGCATAGGCCTGGGCCAAACATCCCCCTACCATTGCCAAGGTCATCACAGGCAGAGCATGACTCGGAAGAGGAACAACCTGAGCCTGCCCCAGTAGGCAGAAGGAGGTGTGCCCAGTATACTTTGGCCGTGGCAAAGAGGCAATGCATAGCACATACACTGGCTCAGTAGGAACTCTGGAAATGATACCTGTCTCTGACTCGCACATATAGTAAAAGGCATGCCTAAGTTGACACTACCTGCTTTCAAACGTGTATAGGGAGTGTAGTATGTGCATCTGACATAGGCAGCCCTGCAGCATCACCTGAGGCATGATTGCCATGTGTTAAGAAATATAAAACAGTGCTAAACAGCATTTACCACCATGTAATATATGTAAACAAAATTGCACACACCAACTAGCACAACTGTGGTCAATGTTGAGTAATATTGGGCAACGTCCAGCAATGTTGGTTAACATTGAGCAATGTTGGACAAGCTTGGTCTAAGTAGGGCATAGCTGAACAAAAGCCAACATGCTCATATTTGCTCTACTGGTGCTTAAGCAGTCTGGTCTGCTCAGTATGAAAATATAAAGCAGTGATGGGCCTCGAACCTAGGATACTGTGCACTATAATCATAGTACTGAACCACTAAACCATGACAGTATTGCAGTGGTCAGCCTGTATGAGGAAATGTTGATAAGTCTATGCAAAGTATCTCATGGAAACCCTGCAGGTACAGCATAATCCCTGTCGAGTTATGACACAAAGGTGAGTCCTGCAGTAAGAATAGAACCTGACTTTCAACACACACAGTATAAATGTTAATATTGGTCATGTTCAAACACATTAACAAATGTAGTGGACCTCAGACAGCAACATACTGAAAGGTCTCACTGGGCATGCTCACACACTTGAATAAATGAGACAAATGTCAGGCAACACAACATGGAAAGCCTGAACTGGGCATGCTCACACACTTAGGCCATGTCTGAGTACAGCAGTGGGCCACACATATCTGGCAGTTGCATGTGTTAACCCAGGAACCTCTCACTATCCAGCAATCTGCCCTGAGCACACAGTTATATGACAACAGACACATATATAATATAGTGGAACCCTGTCATAATCAAATATGTTCTGCAGATACCTAAGTTGTTCATAGAATGTGGGAAAGCAAAGATGATAAAAACCTGCAAACAGTATCATCAATAAACATTGTGCATCCCGAACATTATCATAGGTTCAGAGGTCGATACTAGGCTATCTGCCTTAGGACATGTACAAGCCTAGCCAGAGTGTGTTTGGCTTTCGCAACCCTGTCAGATTACTACACTGTTCCTGTGAATAGTAGGGCACACAATATAGCCCGTTTATGTTTAGTCTATTGTGCCTCTGTCTAGCAGGGACCCAGAAGATATCTTAGGGGTAAACATACGATCACCCATCCAGTTGTCAAGATATCGCCTGTAGGTGGTCAGTGGGTGGCTCTGCCTATGCGAAACTGGGATTACAATCCGGAGTGAGTGGCGCCTCTGGGATAAGAATCTGTCCCTCCAGCATGTCCTATTAACATCTGTGCTGAGGTATATGTCCCTGGAGTGTGTAGCTCCAAGGGAGTCAGATATCCTGAGGTAGAGCATGTCCATTAATTCTGGGTTGGATATTTCTGTAAACAACAGGCACACATCACATCCAAGTAGGCGGTAAGTGACTGAGTAGAGCTGGAATTACTGTATCCGAACTGTGCAGGGCATCCACGTGAGTCCCTAGATCTGCTTGTTGAGGAACTTTTGTGGCCATTACAGTTGCTGCAGGTGTCGGGTAAGGTACATCCCAAATGCGGCATTGTAACCAAGCATGGTCGTGATGAGTATAGGGGCACAATGACCTCACTTGATCTAGATGTGAAACCATATGGGATATGGTGGGCTATATAGAAGGTCTGTCTAACCACTTTGGTAATGTGATTGTCAAAGGCGAGAGTACAAACAAGTCATGTCCCCAAACCCCTAACAACTCCTACCGTATGTAATGGATTACTACCTATGTGGTAATGTGTGGGCATGTTGTTATTCCCAAAGGGGATGACTATGCAACTAATGGCATTTAGCTGTAGGCCATGGCTCAGGCACCACTCATTCATCTCTGTGAGACCCTGTTTGAGTATGCATGTACCAGCTGGAGAGTTGATTATGGCACCCAGTTTGCGGTCATCTGCGAACATGGTCAACCATATTCCGCATGTGTTAGCCTGTACATCAGACAAATATATACTGAACAAGAGAGGTCCCAGGACTGAGCCTTGTGGGATGCCACGTGTAACTGGTGTATAGTCAGACATGGCACCTGCAATACTGACCATGTGGGTGCTATCCCTGATCCAGGTAGCAATCCATCGTGTGAGATATGTGTCGATATCGACGCTGGTGAGCCTATGCATAATGGCCGAGTGGGGTATTGTATTGAAGGGTTTTGCAAGGTCTAGGTAGGCTGTGTGGACAACTACCCCTACGTCAATGGAACTGGTAACTGTTTAAAGAATACGAACAGGTTCAAGAGGCAAGATCTGCCCACAACAACACTGAAATGTGTAGGACACAGTGTCTGTAGGTTCCAGATGTCTATGTGTATGAGTCACATGACAATATGCTCCATAGCTTTGCAGAACAGGCTAGTTAGGCTTATAGGGTGATATTGTCTGCGGTCCGTTGTGGCACCAACTCTGTGGAGTGGGACCACTGTCGCTGTACGCCATTCCTTGGGTACATATCCTATAGTAACTCTGATATTGAACAGTGACTTAAAGTGAGGGTTACATCTGTCATGAAGCTCATGTAAGATGCAGGCCGAGACACCGTCTGGTCCCATTGATGCTGTGTTGTCACTTTGGGGAGGGCAGCACTCACCTGTTTATTTGTGATGTCAGGGAGGTTACACTCTGTTGGGATGGACAGTTACTCCTTAGGGGGGATGGGGGGGGGACATCTGCACTCAACCTGTTTGCCAGGATGTTGGCAATGTCAGTGGGTTCAGGGTATGTTTAGTCAGTGTGCAGTAACTCACAGCATATCAGTGAGTGTCCACCCAGGTTCCTGACATAACTGAAGAAGGCCTTGTGATTGTCCTACATGTTTGGTGCAATTGTCCATTAGAAGCGGGCCTTAGATAAATTCATGAGTAATCGTAGCTGTGTGCTAGTACAGATCACAGATCCCTTCCCTGTCTGGGATTGTGCTCTATCATGTAGTAGCTTCCTCCTTTCATTGTATGGCTTATTAGTGGCCAGGGTCTACCAAACAGGTCCCCTGCCATTGGAGGAGTGAGTCTTGTTGTTATTTGGGATAGCACGAGGCATGCAGTCCACTAGGTGTCCACAGAATGTGTATGTAAAGGATTCAGCAGTCTGAGCCGTATTTACCACTGTCCCAGGGTCTCTGAAGGATACCACCTTGGTTTGGAGAAGTGAGATGTTTGCTTTTGATAAGTTCACCATGATTACCCAGGATGGGTGTGGGGACGGGATATGGATGTCCAGTGAGATAAATGTATGTTCTGACCTTACCAATGAGGGGTATATCGCTGGTGTGGAACATAGATTCCTCATGTTGGTGATGATCAGGTCCAATATGTTTTCCTCTCT
Source organism: Protopterus annectens (assembly GCF_019279795.1). NCBI lineage: Eukaryota > Metazoa > Chordata > Ceratodontiformes > Protopteridae > Protopterus > Protopterus annectens. Next base: position 1,422,942,508 of record NC_056728.1, read on the forward strand.
TGTGGCTGTGGTGACCGGTTGTGCCATAGCATATGAGTTTACAAATAGTAGCAACTGTTGGGCGAGGATGTTGGGGCTTGAGTAGTATCCCCAGTCAGTGTTTGGGTATTTGAAGTCACCCAATATAATCGTGTTTGGAGAGACCTTCATATTCTCCAGTGTTCCCAGGAAAGCCAAGTGTGGTTCTGAGTTTGGGTGGGTGGTCTGTAGCAGGCAACAAACTGAAAGGCAGTTTTGCACAATGTTAGTTGCATATGTATGGTCTGCGATGCTTCATGCAGTGCTACTAACCCGGAGGTGTGTGTATCTGCGATGTATATGGATACTCCCCCTATTTGTGTTGGCTGTTCCGAGTCTTGTGGTCAGAAAGCATGGTATGAAATATAACCTGGTAGTGCTGGTGTGCATTTGTGAGCCTGAACCAGGTGTCTGCTAGTGCACAGATATCGCTATTCTCCGTACTGAGGAGAGTCCTGAGTGGGCGCAATTTGAGGGTAACACATCTGGTGTTGAGCAGCATTACCCTTAGTTTCATTTACTCTGTAATGTCTATGGAGGTGGGTTTGTCTTTTGAGCCCCACTTAAAAAAGGCACTATGGTGGTAGCAAGAGCCTTAGCCAGTAGTTGAAAGTCCAAGGGTGACAGGTGCAAGCTGTCCATAGCGAAGCTAAGTGGCATGTTGAGCATGTCACCCCAGGCTGACAGACACTGGATCCCCTTTAAATGCCACCAATATGTTAGCCAACTGTTAAACGTGATAAGTTTGTCTGTATACTGTGACATCATACTTGGTGAGTGTAAGATGCAACACAAGGTCAGTGTCATACTGGCCTGGGCTACATGATCAGAGTTCCTCTATATATCATGTCATGCGGTCCAGGGAGGAAAGTCTGAGGTTTTACGCACCAGCATGGACAATGATGGAGCCATTTCTGTACTTGCTTTGGAGTGACCTGAGTGCATGTGTTATGTGGCGGATCCTGGCACCTGACAGACAGTTCAAAGTGACCATCCCCTTGTTCGGCCTGGTGAGTGGGACGTCAGTGTGTCTGACAATAAGTGTCACCTATTACAAGTGTATTAGGTGTGTTGTTTAGCCCGAAGGGCAGTGACTGTGTGGCACACTGACATTGTGAACTATGTGATATGTGGGTTTTGTAGTGGGGTAGCAGTTGTTTGTGTGTCTGCTTTGGTGGTCTCTACTGCTTACACAGAGTTTATTTAGAGCCTCCGAGTATGTTTATGTGTGATAATGTGATTTGATTGCTGTCGCTATAGGTTTATGTGAGACTGATATGTGGTGTGTGTGGTTACCTTCACCACCTGATAGACTGTGCCAGTCATGGGTCGAGAGAGCTCAGCCTCCTGTATGTCTATATAGTTGCATCTTTCACATATATCTGAGTTTGTTGGGAGGAGGAGAGTGTTGTCTGTGTACATGAGGCAGTTGTGACATTGTGTCAAAATCACAATATTCACTAGCTGGACTGGAGAGTACACACGAAACCGACCCCTGGACATGCCAGGATATTATGCTGACATACTCTGTAGACTGATCACAAAGGATCAGTAGGATGTTAAGTGTGTAAAAGAGTATAACAGGGATTAGTGCTCAGGTTTGTCAGTGTTTTGTAAAGAGTAGCTGTGAAGGAGTCCAGACGGAATCATGACACCTCCTTCAGCTATGTCATAAATAGCAATGTACACTCATATATGTCCTGAGTCAGGGCCAGCTGTACCTGACTGACAATGCCGACATCCTGTCAGACAGGCCCATATATACATACCCACCTCCCACTGACGAAAGTCCCCATCATCATACCAGGAGATATCACATGTAGAATGGGTGAACAGCTCCCCCCAAAGCTGAAAGCATGGCAGCAATTGGATTACATTGTTTCCCTATATGTGTCATGAATAAACTACAGAACAAACAGACCCTGCACCTGAACAGTCTGTTGAGCCTCACCCTCTCCACAGGATCTGGAACCGTTGAATGTGTTGCAACAACATATGGCATTCCCCACAAGTGTTGATGCACAACACACCATGGGAAGTATAGTCCAGTAAGCCTATGAAGTCTGATCTGCAAGGCCATGGAGTCCATCATGGTTGAAGTCATAAACAGAGCTATTGGAAGCTGACAAACACACAACCCTACCAACTGCGGTATGTTCATGTGCAGATCATGGTTCCCAAGCATGCTAGACTGTTTGCAAGGCAGCCACCCAGGACATACATCACTGAATGGAGCTACACATGTCTCACATAGACTTTGAATAGCCCTTTATCAACATCCCAGACACATGTCGTATCTACAAAATGAACAATCTGTGCATAAATATGTGTTGACATATGAAGGAATGTCAATTTGTCTACAGATAGATCACACAAGCTAAGAATTATGTGGTCCTGTTCAAGTTGTTGACACCTGCCGACCCACATGGCTCATTCCTGGGATTGCATAAAACAAAGTGTGCACACATTACCATGTCCAGTCTGATGATGTCAGAATCCTACAAATATAGCAGGAGAAATGAAACCCCCCAATAAGGCATGTAGTGCAGTGTGTGAAAATATATCTTTCTAGTATCATAACCATAGTTAGGTAGGGGTTTGAATCTTGCAATTGCTGACTATGTGTGTGATTACTTTTGAGAGGAGTGCCCTTTTTGGAGACTGGGAAAACACATTAAAAGTGGTACATTCCTCTTTGGAAAAGGTTTGAATCCTGAAATTGCTGACTGTATGTGTGCGATTTTCTTTGAAAGGCGTGCCCTTTTTGGAGACAGGGAAAACACATTAAAAGAGGTACATTCCTCTTTGGAAAGTCTGATGATGTCAGCATCCTACAAATATAGCAGGAGAAGAGAAACCACCCAGTAAAGCATTTAGCGTGTCGTATTAATGTGTATTCCTCTAGTATCAAAACATAGTTAGGTAAGGGTTTGAATCCTACAATCGCTGACTGTATGTGTTATTTCCTTTGAGAGGAGTGCCCTTTTTGGAGACTGGGAAAACACATTAAAAGAGGTACATTCCTCTTTGGAAAGGCTGATGATGTCAGCATCCTACAAATATAGCAGGAGAAAAGAAACCACCTCGTAAGGCATATAGCACGTCATGTTAATGCGTATCTATCTAGTATCGTAACATAATTAGGTAGGGGTTTGAATCCTGCAATTGCTGACTGTGCATGGGGGATGTATGTATGTGATTTCCTTTGAGGGGAATGCCCTTTTTGGAGACTGGGAAAACACATTAGATGAGGTACATTCCTCTTTGGAAAGTCTGTTGATGTCAGCATCCTACAAATATAGCAGGAGAAAACAAAGCACCCAATAAACCATATAGTGCACCGTGTTAATGTATATCGCTCTAGTATTGTAACATAGTTAGGTAGGTGTTTGAATCCTGCTAAACACTGACAGTGTGTGTTGGGTTGTGTGTTTGTGTGTGATTTCCTTTGATAGGAGTGCCGTTTTTGGAGACTGGGAAAACACATTAAAAGAGGTACATTCCTCTTTGGAAAGTCTGATGATGTCAGCATCTTACAAATATAGCAGGAGAAAAGAAAACACCCAGCAAAGCATATAGCGCACCTTGTTAATGCATATATCTCTAATATCATAATATAGTTAGTTAGGGGTTTGAAACCTGCAATTGCCGAGTGTGTGTGACACTGTTAATCAATGTAGTGTGGGTTTTGCTTTTTCTATGGTATGACATATCAGGATTAAAACAGTATGTGCATTGCACACATCAGGTATCTGTGTGGCAAATAAATATATGTACATGTGACCTTAATTAGTACATAGGTGTGAAGCCTGCATACTACATGAATACATTTGTTTCCTTTGACAGATTGTGCCGCTGCTTCTCAGATCGCAGGTCACATATTTATGTATGTGACAAGGCCGGCCACTGTAGTGATCTGTGGCCAAGGTCATCTGTGCCACACACACCCATAACAGTTACTATAGAGTAGTGTGAGTGAGGGTATATGCCTGGGGTATATGTCAGACATGTTCATACATAACAACGACTGACAATAATGGACAGTTATTATAGGTGTACAACAGCCTTGTGGATATGCATTCAGGCCCCTAATGTCTTATGTGATACACTGAGGGACTCCACAATACCTCTGGATATGTGGATACCAAGGGACAGATGACATAACACGTGGCTGTATGTACACATTGGGACCCAACATACATGTTGGGGGCTACCACCTATGTGGTACTGTTGGGATAGTATGTATAGTAAATGTGGATAACTATGCCATAGTCGACTTAGTGCAATACAGCATGTGTCAGACAACAGGTATCTGTCTGTATGATACACTTGTGTAGGATATGTGTCCTATCCAGAGAATGCATTGTAGGCCAATGCATGCATTTCCAGATATGGATGGACATATCCCTAGTGTGTTTGCATGTACCTAAGAGGCCTATATGCCATACAGGTGTGGTCCCAGGAGCAGGTGGCGGTCAATACCACTGGTTACTGTTATAGTATAGTACCAGAAGGATCCAACTGTTACTGAATTCCCTACAACTGTGTGTCAGTTGTCAGGACATCATCTAATGATTGGTTATAGTCATGCTGTTGAGGTTGTGTATACTACCAGAATGCAAAACATTGACAGATATTAACAGTATCACCCACAGCATAGTGTCAACCCATGTCATACACACGTGCACCCATGTTAGTACATATCTGTAGTAGAATGCATACTGGCCATCGAGAGATACTAGGAGATGTTAACAATGTGTAAAACAGGGTATGTCACACATCCCATGTGCCCACTATGCACATACATGCAGACAGTGTGCACCCACCATGTTCACAGATGTACACCTGCTAATCTGTACTGCACACATCACACACGTACTGTCCACTCACTAACACATGCTGGCAACACTATACACTTCAGCCAAGTGGCACATGGGTGGACAATACATACTCAGACCTAACACTGGTGTAAACAATGCTACATTGACAATCAGAGCTTCGATGCATCATGCCTGCTCAGACATACCTACAAGGATATCATTACACTTTCCTGTTGACAACTTGCTAATATTGCTACACTGCTATAATGTCACCCTGTGCATCAGCACCATGTTAGCCTGTTCCTGCATCAATGTTACAGATGACAGGAGGTGGCACAGGTGTCATCATATGCACAGGGTGTGTTGTTGGTTTGCCAGAGCCCACTGCTGTGTAACAAGGGTTCCGTTGGTGGGCCATCAGGCTGAAAGTGAAATGAACAATATGTGTGAGCAAATCCTGTGGCACACTTTGCACACTTAACCACAGATATCACTTCACTGCCATATATACCATCTGTTTGTCTGTCAGAGGATACACATGTTCAATACCACATATTGGTTCTCAGGCCACAACTGACTAACAGTGCCTGGCACACTCTATATATCAAACCACTATACAACAGTACCCGGCACACTGTTTGTGACACAATGCACAACCTCACCACACGCTAATGCACTAACAAAGATGTTATCCATTGCAATGAATGTAAAGTACAGTTACAGTAGTACCAGTAAGCCACCCTAGTTGTTGATGCCATAGCCCTGCCTAACATATGTGCACAGTTGTTAATATAGGTGGCATACTTCTGTAACAGAGTATATATGTTGCTAGATACACACATATACCCTGTAGCACACATATGATTGCGGCCATGATACAGGCATAATTACACACAATTCAGACAAACATGCAACACACCACTGTATGCCAACACAGATGAGCTTTACATATGTACCATACAGTACTGTGTGCGACTGCTTACAAACCCTTATGCCTGAGTTATGTCCTCTGTGCAGACTACAGGAAACGCACAAGACAGTGTTTCCAAGCAATGTGAACACACACCATACTGTGCTGTTTAGGCCTACAGCTTCAGGTAGTACTACAGTTCATATGGGAGTCAGATTCACCAGCAGTACCACTCACTAAGTATACATGTATTGCTTTAGCCTACAATGGGACACTACAGTCGTCAACAAGGAACTACATCACATCATATGCCATATGACTATGTCTGCCTAACAATAACATACACATCTTTTGCTGGCCTCACAGCTAGGATAGACACTACCATGTCAGATACAACTTCACACTATGCTATCACACCATTAAAGACCTTGCACACATTCAGCGTTACACTTATTCAACCTCACATAGCAGGTATTGCATTGAGTACATGTGTGAGTGCATAGTGTCATAGGTAGGTGATATGCTATTGGCCCTAGGGTCTATAGCAGCCTAGCCATATGCTATCCTGGCCTTTGCCACACATGCACTTTGATTTCACTTGCCCCTGTCAACCAGAACCACAGAGGAGATTCCTGGGGTGTATTACCAATCTCCCAAACAATCATCAGGGGTATTTATGACAACTGCTAATGAGTAGCCTTGTTTGCTATTGCTAGGTGGTCTATTCCAGAGTATGGCATATCTCTGAGATAGGAACCTATCCCTCCAGCATGTGCTGTTTAGTGAGCTGATGAGGTTTAGGGCCCTAGAGTGTGTATCCCGGAGGGATTGTGATATGTTGCCATGGTGGTTGTCACCCAGCTATGGGTGTGACATACCTCTGTATGTCCGGCAGAGGTCACCTCTGTGTGGGCCATATGCAATACCATCTAGCTGTGGTTTTGTGAGTCAGTCTGCATAGGGCATCTTTTTGAGGCAAGTATTACCCTTTGTGAGGTATGTCTGTGGCCTTTCTACTTGCTGTAATTGTCATGTGAGGTACATACCACACAGGGCATTGTGATGAGTAGAGGGGAACACTGACGTATATTTCCCTAGATGTCACACCTTTTGTCATGACACATACCACACAGACAGATTACAAGTCTAGTGTGGCACTGTCTTTATCAAAGGGGTGGCTATTGACCATCTGTGTCCCATGTTCCCTTATCACACCTTCAGTGTTAGGTAGATTTCTACCTATGTGGCAGTTAATGGGTACAGTGTTTTGGAAAGGAGGAATGGCACTGCACTATCGACACTTGTCTACAGTCCACGTCTTGGTCACCACACACCTGTTGCAGTACATATGACCCCGTGTCTCTCTCTCTCTCTATATATGTGTATATATATATATATATATATATATATATATATATATATATATATATACATATATATATATATATATATATATATATATATATATATATATATATATATATATACACACATATACACATATATATACATACACATATACACATATCTATACACATACACGCACACATCCATTGCTGTACATATAGATGTACATATAGGCACATGTACAGTCCACCTTTCATGGTGGAGATATCACTTATGTGACAGTAGTGGGATGTACAGTTATGTGATTATATTGCACAGTGTTGTGCAGAATGCATTTTGGTGTCCTCAGCCCATGTAGGTTTAGCAGGCCTCACTGGCTCTAACACAGCAGATCTGACAAATCAGTCCCACAGCGTTTAACCACCACATGACATATATCAGCATTGCATTCTGTTTTCTATGCCTCACACTATGACCTACATAGATATATGCACATAACAACCTTTAACGACATATATGTGTCCACCCTTCACTAACAGTTGCAGTATGTCCCTTGCCCTATGCAGATGTGCAGATACAGATTTATACATACTGCTGCCACATATGGATGATTTGCAGTGTGTAGAGTACTCTTCAGGAACATCTACTACATGCTGGCACATACATATGAGTTACATACCTTACCTTTGTTTTCCCTGCTCCGTCTGTTGTTACTGTTTTTTTTTGGGGGGGGTTCTCTGTCTGTTTCTGTCTCTGTTTCTGTGTCTCTGTCTGTGTCTTTGTCTCTCTCTCTCTCTCTCTCTCTCTCACTCTCTATCTCCCTGTTCCTGCAATGATATTATTGCATGTGTGGACAGCAGGTACAGCCTGCTTTTCTAGGTATCTGCACATGTGCATGTGACAGCCTCTGCACCAGTTGCTGCCCACCATTCAGTAATTGCATGCAGCCTTCTGTGTGGTGATTGCAGTACTCACTGTGATTGCAGCCCACTGCTATAAAATGCTAGGTTAGGTAGGCATAGCCCTTTTATCTTTCCAAGGTGGGGCCCATGCTTGTTTGCTCTGGACACTGTTGTGTCAGTCAGAAGGTTGGTATATGTCTCTTATCTGAAGCTAGGGTTGTAGTCAGTGATATGCATGTTGTACTCAAACCTGAATGTTGCTGCTTCCAGTACACACTTCTCAGTGTAGACATGTACTCACCCCTCCAAATGCTAACACAGGATACATGGGAGTATGCAATTTCTTTCTGAATTAGACAATTAACTGTCATACAAATGTGGTTATTGCAATGTATTCCTGTAGCACATGCACTGTTTGTGAACTGCTATACTGTAATTATTAAGTTATTCACTTCTGAACAGTTTGTGGTTTGTTTGTGTTGACATTAGCACAGGCTGCTCAACACAACTCGACATATTTCAGTACTGAGTATGCCTACCTACACCCTTGTTTTTGTCTGAATACACAGGTATGTCATACCTTTGGGTAGGGGTGCAGAACTGCAAAGAGCATTTTTTATTATCATGTGAGGTTTATCTTGCTGAACATACAGGGTTAGTGTGTACCTGTTAGTCTATCAAGGCAAGTAGTCTATCTACGTAGCTCCCACCTGTGGACATATCCAGATGGTAGCTAGAGGTTAGCCTATTATTCTTTGTCTGTGCACCACACCAGTCTTTTCAGCACTGGCACAATTGCATTGTCACAGTTGGTTGCTAGCAGTACATGGCTACATCCTGTGATATTTCTGTGTTGTACTCCTACATAAGGGCATGCTTGTGGAACTCCTTCCAAAGCTATTTGCAGAGTGTGTAACAGCAGGAATGCTGATATGCCTGTGTGTTTCTGCCTCTGCCAGGCCTCAGATACTCTCAAGTATATATTTGAATGGCCTCAGTGAAAGATACATATAAGTGAGATACACCTGCAATATATTACAGACATATTGCAGTTGAGACTTTCTTGGGAATCAGAGCATATGTATTACTACACCTTTTCTGACATGCAAGCAGTGTCTGCTCTCACCTATTGACATTATTCATTAAGTGTGATTCCCCACTTTTCTGCCTAATGTTAGTACTTTTCAGAGTAATTCAGAGGGGCACAGCTAACATTTGTTTACAAATCAGGGACATCCCTGTAAAGCAGTCACAGTTGGGGAGTCTGGCCTCTGCCCTATTCAACTTTGCCAGTGTTTATCCTGGTCTGATACTGTGTGGTGTTTGTAAGACATAGAGTGACTAAGGCACTTTTAAGCAGTTGTAAGAGGGTTTGCGTGGGTTTGCGTGATGCTTAGTGATGCTTAGCTAAGCACACACATGCGCACACTCGCTCAAACCTGGTTACTGCCGCTTAAAAGTGTTTACTCCCGCTAACCCCTGTGCTAATTTCTTTTAAAGAAAAGAAAATGGGGAGATAGGAAAGTGGTGAAAAAGGGGGCACAAAGAGGGACAGACAGTAGGTAAACAAGCTCAGGATGTGCAGAATGGGTGTAGGGAAGGTCCATAGCTGCCCATTTCATTACCAGCAACAGCTGTGCATATGCAATACATTTGGAGTGTCCACCCCTGGGAGAGGGGTGAGGACACCAAAGTATGCTGTACTGCCAATTATAATTATCAGTTTACATGTCCAGCGGACATGTGTGCAAAATGGGCAGCTATGTATGGGGCGTAATTTTTTTGTGGGTACAGATTGCCCTTTTTTTTTTTTCCAGGTGAGAGTGAAAAGTGAGGTAGAAGAAGTAGGTATGTTTGGGGAGGTAGGTTGGGGAGGTTAACAGACAAGACAAACAAGATGCATACAGGGGCGGTGTATGACACATGGGGTGGGTGAACACAGCCCATGAGCCCACAGATGGTAACAGTGGAACTGAGATCCCCACCCATTGGCAGTCACCACTGCACCTTCACAGCCCCGAGGGTGGCTGTGCTGGGGGCTGCGTAGGACGGGCTGGCTCACCCGTGAGACATGCCACTCTCGCCTCAAGCTGTCATAGGGGATCAGTGACTGAATGCTGGATCTCCCTACGCACCACAGCCCGGACCTTTCGAAGGGTGACAGGTGGCCTTTCTCTAACCATGCTTGCACGGGGGGGGGGGGCCCGATTCCCTGCAGCGCTTCCACCTAAAGTTGGCACAGGACCAATGGAGGAAGGGAGCCTGGGCTGGGCACCGGACCTGCTGGTGCCAGGTGCACTTGCCAGCTGAGGAGGGACAGGTGGGTCCCCTGGGACCAGCCTTCCCGTACGTTCTGTGGTTAGGTGTGTTTAATTACAACATAAACAACAGCATTCCAGATTAGTTGTAACAGCATGCAGTAATATTCCCATTAACCCAACACACCAAAGTTCCAACAGTTGAACAGCAAGCATAACACATGCATATATTGAAGACAGTGGATATTCCAACAGCATGCAGGGATGATTGGTAGCAACAAGCCACCATGATTGTGGTGTTTGAACAGGGCACATGCATCAAAGTGAATGCAAATATTTATAGAACAATAGAACATATGTCCCATCAAATATTTGAGATTACACATACCCATTGAGGTGTGGAATTGCATGGTTTATACACATACAGTAGGGTGTAGAAAGAAACCTCAATTAACATCTTATAAGTACTTTTAGTCTACACTACATTCCTAGTGACTGCAAGTGTATATCCCCTACATGTATTATTACACTTGCCAACATGCATTAGGTTGTGTAATGGGTTTGGCTAGTTCAATATATACCTGACCTATATCTGACATACTAACTGTCCAAGATACAGATGTTACTGCTACATATTTCTTGATTTCATTTATATTTCTTTATCTACATATCTGGATGTTTCCACATGACAGTTTCACTTCAATGTGTACAGAACCCTGCATTTCTTGAAGCACATTCACATTTCTGGGGAACAAATTAACATGCTACTTGTGTGCCAGATTTACTTATGCATGCCAGCAAGTAACTGACTGTTGAGGACTGTATATATGCTTCACAGCTACTAGCACTTCCATCACCCACTTTAGATGGGACTGCACAACTCTGGGTTGCCAGCACTTATTAAAACAGTACTATTTGTATAATGCAAGGGTACAACAACATTTCAAAGTAAGTGACACAGACACACTCCGGGTTTTATACCTTTATTAATTACATTACACACTTTTCCACAGGCTCGCTCCTTTATTTGATATAACAGTGCATATGGAAGACATATTCAAGACATATACCTTTATTAATAGGTTAGAACACTCTTTTTCAGGCTCACTCACTTATTTTATATGACAGTACCTGCAGAGATATTATTCCGGACATATTTTACCTTTCTTAATGGGTTACTACACTCTTTTTCTGGCTATTTGACTTTTTTATATGACAGTACATGCAGAGGACTTATTCAGGGCATTTTATGGCTGTATTATTGGACTACAACACTTTCTTTCATGCTCTCTCCCCTATTTTATATAACAATACATGCAGAATAATCACTAACCTGCCTGGTGGTGCAGCCTTAGCAGCCTATCTGCATAGGCTTGCTGATTCGCAGCACAGTCACCTGCAGCTGTGAAGTAAATGAAGGGATATTGAGACATACCTATCCATTATACAGAATCAATTATCAATTCTTACATACTGCATTCCATGGCTACCTACTCAGTTGTGGGGCATCTTGCATCCCACGGGCCTCCTGCATCCATTGGTTCAGGCAGTCCTGCTTCCATCTCTTCAGGTCTGCATGGAGGTGACGGACCTGCTCACCAGTCCGAGGAATGCCTGTGACACTGGTGAGGTCATGAGCTAACAGGTTCCAAGCCTCTGCCTTGTACTCCATCCCTTGGAACTGGCCCTGCAGGATTCTTGACTCATGATGGTGGACAAGGAGCCAAATCATGTATTTCAACTCCTCAATGCCCCAATGTTGCGCTCAGAAGCATGTACCCTCTCCAGCACCAGCCATTCTAACTGCAGATGTGAGCTATAATCAGTTATGGCGAGTATTCCTGCCTATGGGGCTTAAATATGCCACATTTCCCGCACGTTTTTGTGATTGGCCATTTTTGAAAATTCTCGGCTGACTGCAGACCTGCTTAGTAATGATTAATCTACCATTTCTAAGTATATGTATGTTAACAGTGGTTGTTTCTCCTAAGCTGTCATGGCTTAGTGGTTCATTACTTTGATTATGGTGCACAGAGTCCTTGTTTGAATCTTGTCATTCATTTTAATTAAATACTGTCCAGACAGGCTAGGGGTTGTGGCTGTGTTTAAGCAACTTTGCTCTACATTGATCCACATTGCCCTATGGTGCTCTGGTTGGCACGGTGTGCATGTCTGCACAAACAGATTGCGCTGGTTAAACCGCTATTTAGCTATGGGCACCTCTATTCCTCTTGGTACAGTGCTATTTAACTATGAGCAACTCTATTGCGCTGGGTAAAGTGCTATTTAACTATGGGCAACTCTATTGCACTGGGTAAAGCACTCTTTAACTATGGGCAATTCTATTGCGCTGGTAACGCGCTGCTTAACTGTGGGCAATTATATATCAGGATCCTTTAAAAATATATATTTTGTTCACTGATACATAGGCCATTTCTCTGCTTTTTACTAATATTTTAATCATATATGTCAGGTATTATTTCATATACTGATTTAAAACATAAATAAGAAGGGGAGTGGGGGACGAACCGTGAATGCCTCCTCTTTGTGCAAACGCTCTACCATTACGCTGTTGCGTGTGATTTGCATAAACATTCTTTCTTATGCTCTTCCATGTCGGAATTGCTAACTGCAGCTAAGCAATGCGCACACCCACACACACACACGCGCAACTACGGGCAGCTATTTCGGGAATTTAAAAAAAAATAAAATTAATGTTTTACGTTTTATAACTGTGATGGGAGTTTACAATGTCAGGGAGTGTGGTGTTGGGTGCAAGGACATTTGAGCGGACTCACTCTTGTGTGTTTTCATTTTACTTTTCGAACCCTTGCAGGGGCGTGGACATTTAGACTGCTCGGCAGTCGGACACACCCCCTGCTTTCCTACACAGTCCGTGTTAGACTTACGGTTGAGTCAGTGTGCCGTCATGAATATTCATGACACACTGACGTCATACCGTTCAACTGCAGCCTCCGAGTAAGACTTATTTAGTCTTACACGGAGAATTCGTGAATCCGGGGGATAGTTTTACATTTACGCTAACTATACTTCTTAAAAATCCGAAATACAACTAAATATATATATATATATATATATATATATATATATATATATATATATATATATATATATATATATATATATATATATATTGCAGATATGCTTTTAAAGATAATGTAGATTACATTAACAACATAGCATTCATGTCAGTTTTGTTGAAATTAATAATAAATATTTTTTTATTAATATGTGTTTTCTACTTGTGGGATTTGAGCTAACAACATCTGATACACTATTACACTTGACTCCTACAATTAACATAAGTTACAATTACCTTGCATATTTGCTTTTCCAGTTAATATATGCATGCTTAATTTGCTAGTAATATATGGAAGAGCAATAATTTTAATAAAATAGTGTTCATTTGTTTTGCATACAAACTCCTTGCTTATCTGAGTCTTTCTAAGCATTCAGCATGGGCCTACCTGTTCACTGAAATTTCCTGAGTAGCTGAAAAATAAATATGGAGAGAAAAAAAGAGAAAAACATTATGCACACCAGTCCTGGCTATCTACAGATTTCTGTCAGTTAAAGTATCTTTGTCTGTATTCTTACACAAGTGTGGGATGTCAGCAGTCCTAAACTCATCCAGCCACTGGTTGAGTTGTTCCTGCTTGCACTATTGCAGGTCACTATAATGATGCCTGCTTTGCTCCCCAGTGCATGGAATGCTAGTCATACTGGAGACAGCCTTGGGTAGACTGTTCCAAGCCTCTCTGATTTATGTGGAAAACCAGTATAGTCCCCCTGAAGCAGCCTATAGCTGTGGCGTTTTACTAGGAGTGCAATGAATATTCTTGACTCCTCTACATCTCATCTTTGAACCCTGAATTGGGCACCATCCTTGCCAACTCCTGCCATGTCTACAGAGGTCATCCAACAACAAGTGTTTTCTTGCCAAGTCATGATATTGCATTTTATGAATAGTGCACAAACCCCGCACAACCATGCCAACTGTGTTTGCACAATGGTGTGTGCAGAGCCACATTGCCAAACTGGGAGGAAGACAGTTTATGAAACAGAAAGAGTAATATGACAGTTGGCATTAATTTATGACTTGTCTACTGCTATACCTGTTTTATGATTTGTATGGGAGTATAAATTGTATTACTTGACACATGTTGTGTGGGCTCTTACTGATAAAAGTAATTTGCAGGATTCAAATCTATGTAAAACTGAAAATAGACATTCTTCCACATAGATTTTTTTTCTGTCAAACATGCACACTAATTATACATGCACATTAAAGAGTGAGCACTGCTACAATTCCGTTAATCATGTATGTGTGTGACTTGATGAGGTTCTGGTTAATGCATTCTCATGTGTGAAACAGCAGGAGTAATGCATGACAATATACTGTAAATGCATTTAATTGTATTACTTTCAGGAAAGATTTCTGAGTTCTGGGTCAGACCACACAATATTCTGTTTTTCAGCTATACATCTGTTATGTGAGTTGTGTAGATGATTATCAGTAAAGTATGAAGTTAATCCCAGGGCAGAAAAGAAACTTTTAATTACTGTAGTAATCTACTGAACACAGAAGGCATTATAAGAGATCTGGGAACACAGGTTGACAGCAACCTCTCTTTTGATCACCACATTGCCACTGTGGTCAGAGAAAGTCCTTCTATGTGGTACATCTCATTACTAAGGATTTTGCATCCAGGAAGAAAGAGGTCATTGTATCCCTCTACTCTTCCTTCATTAGGTCAATCATCGATTACAATGGCCCATTTGACATGTACCTCACTATACACCTGCAACAACTGGAATAGTCCCAAAGGTACCTCACAAAGAGGATCCTAGGCCTTAAACACTTATCCTATATGGACAGACTCAAAAAAACTCCAACTATTCTCTGTCACATATCACCTGCTTAGAGGCGATCGCTGCTTGACTTACAAAGCCATGTGTGACCCAGCTCTATTAGAAATGCTACATATAAAGAAATCCCAATCTCTAGACACCACAGACTCCAGTGACCTCAATCTCATTACCACAATCAACAGAACGCACTTGATGGACAGGTTCATAACCCAGAGATTGCCCATGCTATGGAATAGACTTCCCATACATGTCAAACAGAGCACCTCACTGGTCCTCTTCAAGAGAAATCTTGATGGGTGGATGGGAAATAGAAAATTCACCCCGAGCATCACTCCAGTGTCTCTAGTTGACAGTTGCACAGGGAACTAAGGTTGAGTGGCATGATGCTAGGGTAATCCTGTGAGCTAGGCTTGTAAAGGCTCCAGGGGCATTAGCTTATTACACACCTATGAACCTATGTAATTTATGCTGTCCATATCATGCAAGAGATCACTTGTCTGTGACAAATTAAAGGCTTTTTGCTTTGGAATACTACCGAGGTTTCATGATTTTTGCAAATTTTTGTGACTGAGCTCATTGACGAAGTTTTAAGACCAGTGGTTTCTTTGTATTTTATTCTTTATCAAGTTAAAAATAGGCACAATAAAGTATTTCATATAGTTTTACATCAATTCTGCAGTGTCAGAATTATGACTGCTTAACCTGGGGAAATAACAACAGTGTGAATCATTTTTATTCACAGAAAGTTCCTTTACCCAGCAAGTAAAGCCAAATATTTATTGGTTGCGTATACGTTAAATATCATATTGTAATAAAACAAAAATAATAATAACTGGCCACAGTAACTTATTTTAATACACACACACACACACACACACACACACACACACACACACACACGCACACATGCATACACATAGATGTGCCGTCTAATTACAGCAAACTAGAAGTATAGCCAGGATTTTAAGAGTTGTACTCACAGCTCCCAGTCTGCTGCTTCCCAGCAAGCCACACCCACATCAGCCCATTGTTCTCTGCCCACACCCCTTACAAATTGCTCTCCAAGCCACAAACATTTCACAATGCTGCACTCTCCCAGCCTAGGCAAATATATTCCAGGATGCTATTTACATGATTTGACAAAAAAACAATAATGGTAATTTCAGTCCAAGTGTTGAAAAGCATATAAATTAGGTTCCCATTTACATCATGGCTGACATTACCACTGCGCACTTAAAGTAGCTTCCCATTTACATTGTGGATGACTTCACCACTGTACAGCTGTATACAGATGACTGCTCTGAGTGGATTTTAGCACAATGTGGCAGAACCCCTAGACACCTAGCACACGTGCTCATATGACCTTTTTTAGTCATGTTGCAGTGTGAGAAGTCAGTGTTACTCCACAAATAGTCATATCAAGGTCGCCAGTCACACAAAGGTCCATTCATGTCACACACTCATAGGTTCGTAGGAAATTACTAGGCTAATGACTTAAGGGCTCTTACAAGCCTAGCCAATATAAACCAATTTTGCCCAATATATGGCCCCTGGGGCTAGAGGATGGCATGGATTTGTGCCATGCATTGAGTATCTTACAGATTGCCTCTGTCTATAAGGGACATAGGTACTACTCCAGGTGAGAATTTCTTATTCCCCATCCATTGATCCAAATTGTGTTTGAAGACGGCCAGGTAAGGGCTCTGCATAATGTGAATAGGAAGCCTGTTCCAAAGAAGGGGCAATCTCTGAGACATGTATCTGTCTCTCCAGCATTTTTTGTTTGAGTCACTGATTAAGTTAGATCCCTAGATTGGGTAACCCTTGTGCTGTTGGACACTGATGTGTAGCAGCTACATCAGGGCTGGATTTGTGAGTACCTTGTAGGTCAGGCATAGGTTACCCTCTTAATACTCAGTATGTGACAGAGTAAAGGGATAGGGCTGTATTTTTTTTATAAAGAACCTCTGAGGTCACTCCAGCTGCTGTAAATGCCTAGTCAAGTACATGCCAAATAGCACACAGTACTCAGTTACTGGCTTAATGAGAGCTGAGTACAGCGGGACTATAATTTCCTTGGATCTGGATGACATACATTTATTTACATGTTATACCTCATAAAAGGATTTCTTCACCACTATGAACACATGGTGAGCAAAGTTCACGCTACTATCTATATTCATATCTAGATCTCTCACCTCTGAGTCCACTCTAATGGGTGTGCTATTGATGTTTTCATTTGCAGCGGTATTTGACTTATTGCATTTAGTTTTAGGTCATGGTTCTGGCACCAATCATTTGTCTGATCTCGACCCTCCTGAAGAATATCTGCATAATTATGGGATTTAATGATTGCCGCCAGCTTGTAGTCATCAGCAAGCTTTGTCATCCAGAGGCCTTCCACATTAGCCTTGACTTCGGAGAAGTATATTCCAAACAGTAGTGGTCGCAGTACTGATCCTTGTGGCACACCATTAGTAACTGGCCTTTTGATTGATCTGGATTCATCTACATTAACCATGTGTCCTGTCTATGAGCCAACTGGCTATTCATCTGGGGACATAGAGATTTATGACCAGTTTTGTGACTTAATTTATAATACCTGAGTGGGGAATTGTTTCAAGTGCCTTAGCCAGATCAAGGTAGGCAGTATGCACTGTTTTACCAAATCCATGGCCTTGGAGACTTTCTCAAAGAAATCCACCAGATTCAGTAGGCATGACCTGCCCTTAAAAAAATCGAATTGGGTTGGGTCCAGCATTTGGACGTCTCCTATGTCATTATTCATCAGGTCTATGATTATTCTTTCTATGGCAATATATAAGACTAGTCAAACTTATGGGTCAGTAATTTCCCAGGTCAGTAGATGGTCCCCCTTTAAGCAGAAGGATGACTATTGCTGTCCTCCAGTCTGTTAGAACAAAGCCAGTCCAGATGCTGTTGTTAAACAGAGATCCTAATGGGCCTGATAAGTCCTGGTTTAAGTTAAGAGGCAACCTGTTGTTTTGTCAGACGCCAGTGAAGCTGTGTTTTTAGCTTTCGGGAGTCCAGTGGCAACCTGCTTTTTGATGATAATTGGTGATGGAATGGTGGAAGGTATTTTTGGGGGGAGTATTGGGGTGATGGGGGGTGAAATCTGAGCTGAATTTGTCAGCTAGCAGATTTGCTATGTCTTCTGGCTGATTATAACTGATGCCACCTACAACTAATTCTGCAAATTGTTGGGTGTTGCTCTTAAGACTGCAGACATAACTGGAAAATGCCTTATGGTTATTCTAAGTTTTGGAGGATATTTTTACCTCAAAGTCTGCTGTCAGAGACTTGGCTAGTACCCTGATTCACTTTTTTTAGACTAATGAGGGATATAGTAATGTTTTTTTTTATCTGTGCCCTCCAGTCTGTTTGTTAATGTAGTCCATTAGCAATATGAAAAGTGGGGGGGGGGCTCAGAGCTGAATCCTAGTGTACACTCATTCCCACTGGGAACCCCTCTGTGAGGCCGAACACTGTTTGTACTTGAATCATTGAGTCCTTGTACATAGCCAGGACTAATTCTTCCAATGTTTCTGGGCCTTCAAACCACTACAGTACTGCCCAGATCAGTCTTCTTGGGACCTTGTCAAATGCTTTCTCCAAGTCTAGGAATGCCCAGTCGGACTCTTTCCTCATCTCTAGCTTCTTCTCAACTATCTGTCTCACTTCAAACATGGGGTCAGTTGTGCTGTATCCTGATCTGAATCTAAACTGCGCATCTCCCATCTTACATTCGACTACTCTGCATATGTGTTTATCAATAACCCTTTCCAGAATTTTCATGCACTGTGATAGGAGTTTGGTACCTCTGTACTGCCCACAGTTGTGGATGTCCCCTTTGTTTTTGTACACTGGCATGAGTATATTTATTCTCCAGTCATCTGTGATACATCTTTCTCTCCACACTGCTATGACTACCCTCAGGAGACATTTGTCCCCTGTCTCACTCACCATCTTTATCATAGCTACTGTGACCTCATCTAATCCTGCTGCTTTCCCTGACTTCATTTTCCTTAGTGCTATTCTTACTTTTTCTAGGGCAGGCTCTTCTTCTTCTCTCATTGTAGGCTGTTTATGGGTCAGTACAGCTTCTGTGGGGTTTCTTCATTCAGTAGCTGCTGGAAATACCTCTTCCATCTGTCTTTGATGTTCTGTGGACTGGTGAGCAGGTTGTTGCTGACATCCCTATGAAGGGTGTCTGACTGTCTTCTTTATCTTTCTGTCTTTGCCTTGCAACCTGATACAGTTTCTTTGTACTACGTATTCTGTCACTTTCCAGAAGCTGGTACAGTGCCTCCAATGTCCTATCCATTGCTATTGCAACTCCTTTCTTAGCTCTTTGTTAGCCAACCAGTAGTCCTTCCTAGCCCGGTCAGTCTTTTCTAGCTCCCATTTTTTTCCTGCACTGCTTCTTTCTTTTGATCACTTCCTGGACTTTTGCATTCCCCCATCAGCTCTCCTTACCTACCTTATTTTCATACCTATCTCGGCCACATATCTATTCTGCAGTCCTAACACATGCTCTTTTGAGGCACTGCCGTTCTTCTTCAACTCCACCTATTTCCTCCTCTTCTTGGGGTGCTAGAGCTCTGAGTAATTCCCTGAAGTGAAAACAACCAGCAGTAACCACATCATCTAAAATACACCGAACAAAAATGTCCCAGAGCAAACACTGTCAGCAGCAGGAATCACAAATACTCAACCATCTCTTCAGTACAAACTGTCTTTTTATTCTTGCACATAAAAATATGCAGATTTATTCATCATTATCTGTATTCTCTGTCCCTCCACTGTTGTTGACAGTTCTATCTCGTATTCCACCCCTCCTTCTCCTCAGCTGATCCTTAAAAAATTATTTCTATACCGGGCATGTTTATAGTCATAATGTTTATAATATTGTTTGTAGACATATAAGAGGACTGTTTCAATGACTTACTTTTATGTTTGCTCTTAACCGAAAAAATAATTTTCTTTTTGTGTGTATGCTGGTGGGTAGGCTTTCTTACCCTTGTACTCTGGTAGGTGTCTTTTGATCTTCTTACATTTCCTTTTAAAAAGCTTATTACATTTAGTTTCAATAGTTTACATTTGTTTAACATACAGCTTACAAAGATCAGTGAAGTCAATGATGCTAAGTTATGTGTTTTACTATCTGATATAGAGAAACTGAACAGGGATATTCAAGAACATTTACTGTTTCCACAATATGATAAGCTGCATGTTAAACAAATGCAAGGTATTGAAACTAAATATGATAAGCTTTTTAAAAGGAAATGTAAGAAGATCAAAAGACACCTACCAGAGTACAAGGCTATGAAAGCCTACCCACCAGCATACACACAAAAAAATATATATTTTTTCAGCTAAGAACAAACATACAAACATAAAAGTAAGTCATTGAACCAGTCCTCTTGTATGTCTAACAACAAACAATATTATAAACATTATGACTATAAACAAGCCCCGTATAGGAATAATTTTTTAAGGAACAGCTGAGGAGAAGGAGGGATGGAATACTAGATAAAAGAAGAGAACTGTCTACAACAGTGGAGGGACAGGGAATACAGATGGAGATGAATAAATCTGCATGTTTTTTATGTGGAAGAATAAAGACAGCTTGTACTGAAGAGTTGGCTGACTATTTATGATTCCTGCTGCAGACTGTGTTTGCTTTTGGACATTTTTCTTTGGGGGTAATTCCTTGAAGTGTTGTACTTCCTCTCCAGTCAACTTCCAGGTATTCAGCCTGGTCTCTGTAGACCTTAGAGCCTTCTCTGACCACTGCTTGCATTGCAGCTGATTTTGACAACCAGTGGTCTATGCTCTAGGCTGAATATTTCACTGGGGATGACTTTGAAATCATGGATTCTACCCCAGTGCCTTTTCCTTAGTAGGAGGAACTCTGCCTGAGTTGCATGTTGGCTACTCTTGTATGTGATCTTGTGACTGTCTCTCTTTCTGAACCATGTATTGGCTACTATAAAGCCATTTGCCAGACAGAAGTCTTGAATGGCTTCTCCTTTTTTATTTCTGTTGCCCCACCCATGTGGACACAGGCAATCCTCATATCATGTTCTGTCTGTCCTGATATGGGCATTCAAGTCACCCATTATCAACACCAGTTCATGTTGTCCTGCTTTATCTAGTAGGTTCTGCGACTGCTGTCTAAATGCACTCTTTTCCTCACTACTATTACTACTACTGTGGGGCCTAGGCTGAGATTATGAATACTGGCCTATCATTACACTGGAATCTGATTTGTCATGCCTCTGTCATTAATTCTGTTGATATCTCTCACTGCCTTCTGAAGCCACTCTCTCACTAAAGTTCCCACACCATTTCTAGCCTGTCACCCTCCTGAGTAGTAGACTTTGGATCCCAAGTGGCTTTGCGACCCTGCCTTTCCATCCTGTCTCTTGGATACCTAGAATGTCCAGTCTCCTCCATATCATCATGTTTTCCACTTCCAAGCTGAATCCTGTCAGTGAACCTACTTTGAGTCTATCAATTCCCAGTTTATGAGATTGATTGGCTTTATGTCCAGCTTTCTCTCAACAGAGTCATCCCAGATAACCAAGGCTGGGCAACTAGACATTTGCCAGTCAGTAGCTTATTGAACCAGGGCTGCTGGGTTTTATGACGAGCACACACTGGCCAATAGGAGCACAGACACCTCTCCCACTGTTAATATGGATCCTTGGCATAGGTTGGAGTAGGCCAGGTCCTCAACCCACTTATCACCTTTATCTACCATGCCCATTTTGGTGACATTAGTCAACATGACCAAATCACCTAGAGTTGTATTTTTACACTGTTGGGTGGCTATCCTTGCCACAGTGTGCAGTCTGTGATCCATGTTCTCTTATCTTGAGGATACTGCGTAGCACAGCAGATGCCCAAAGTGATTGGTCTGTATAACTCTTCCTCCTATAGGGCACTATGTAGAGTCTGTGCTGCTGCACAAAGCCCCATTCATTGGTGAGTTTTGAGATGGAAAAACTCAGCATGTTTTTCAGAGGTGGGAGGACCACACATAGACACAGAGAAAACATGCAAACTCTAAACAGGCATTGGTCAGAGGTCAGGATCAAACCTTGTACCTTATGCATGTCTTATGTCTGCTTTGTTGGCTACAGTCCTCATTTGTCAGAAGATGCACAAACCTTTTCAGGAACAGATCAGATATAAAGTAAATATCATAGACATTTTGCAAAATCAGGGAAAAATTACAGTATCCTTGCTCTTCACACATACATACACACTAACAAGCGTACAAACATGCACACACACACACACACACACACACACACACACACACACACACACACACACACACACACACACACACATATGCACATACATGCACACATAAGCAGACACACAGTCCCATACACACACACACACACACACACACACACACACACACACACACACACACACACACACACACACACACACACACACACACTCCTGCATGCACACATGCACACACACTCATACACAGACATACACACACAGATGCAGATATCAATTGCAGTTACTTGTATAACTATGAGTATATACCTTAGATGTTTGATTGTGATCAAATGAATGAATAAATATATAATTACCTGCCACAGAGAAATATAACATCTCTACTCAGTGCTGTCAGAATACAAGGAGGAACCCTCAATAAACCCCTCCTCAAATACTCTTTAACATCCACCTCAGGAGTCAAGGAGAAATCTAAAATAAGAAATAGTGTAAAGGACTAAAATCAGAGATACATATTTACCTTTATATACACAGAAAGTTTCTAAAATAACAGGTTTTGCATTAGGATGTTTGTTTTCTAAAGAATGTCTCATTATTTAGTGAATGTATTTCTCAGTCTTTGTCTTTCGGCTTTTCCCGGTTAGGGGTCACCACAGCGGAACTCCAGTCCACTAATGATTGGTAGTTGATTTTTACATGCCGAGTTACCAGCCCTGATGCACAACCTTCAACGAAGGTACGCCCATTCATGCATGTCTCCACGCAGAAGACGCTGTAGCTGAGAATCAAACTGGACAGCTTCTTACTGTGTGGCGACAACGCTACCGCAGCACCACTAAAATGATGGGCATGCACACTCACACACACACATACACACAAGCACACACACACACACACACACACACACACACACACACACACACACACACACACACACACACACACACACACAATCTGCTATCCTGTTACTGAAAAGCATGCATCTCACAATATGAATGATCTGTACACTGATTGTTCAGATAAATGACCCTACAGTTCATTCTATCATGCAGATGAATGACACAGTTTGTGGAATCCACACACGTGCACAAATACACTCACACACACCAGACTGCCTTTGCTTTTTCATTAATCAAAAATCACTGAAAAAATTAATTGAATCCACATTTTACTGAAAGCATAATTGGTTGAATCAAAAGCCATATAAAACTGTAGAAGGCAACAGGCATACACTGCTGGTGTGGTTTAGGATCTTGCAAGGATAATAATTACAAGTCAAGTTTGA
>NC_056728.1:1422971227-1423026227 GCF_019279795.1 Protopterus annectens
GATTTTTGCCTCATATGTGATCTGATCTGTTCCTCATAATATCTGTGGTTTCTAAATGCTGCAATGCTTGATATTTGATGGCACAGTGGTAGCACTGTTGCCTCACACCTGCAGGTTCTCAGGTTTGATTCCTGGCTGGGGTGCCTTCTATGTGGGGTCTGCATCTTCTCCCTGTGTTTGTGTGGGTTTGCTTTTGTGTCCTCCCATGTTACAAAGACATGTCTGCATTATTTCTTCCTGGGCCTCTGCTGAAAATTGTTTTTTTTGTTCCAAGTCAGATTGTCCTGATTAACAAATGTTAAATAAAATTGACAGGCATTTGAATTTCAGACTTCAGGTTTCTGAATGTTTAATTCCTTGCATATTTGATGGTGCAGTGGTAGCACTGTTGCCTCACAGCTATAGGTTTTCTGGTTTGATTCTTGGCTGGGGTTCCTTCTGTGTGGAGTCTGCATCTCATCCCTGTGTTTGTGTGGATTTTCTCTGGTGTCCTGCCATTTTACAAAAACGTGTCTGTAGTATTTCTCCCTGGGCCTCTGCTGAAAATTGTTTTTGTTCCGTCAGAAGTAAAATTGACATTGAATTTCAGACTTCATATTCTTCAGAAAATGCATAGTAACACAACATTTTACACAACCTTTTATTTTAGCAATTTTCTAAGATGAATATTTGAAATTTGTCCTTATTTTTGGGATTGTATTCCCCTATTATTGGCTTTGTCCAGTTTTTTTGTGCTAAGGTTGACAGCTATGGCAAGAACTGAATTCACTGAATATGTTTGAGGGCTATATTCCCTCATTACTGAGTTTGTCAAGGAGTTTTGTGCTAAGAGGTTGACTGCTATGGTGAGAACTGAATTCATTAAATGATAGCTATTTAAGTTTCAGTCTTCCTCTCTTTCAAAAAGCAGCCGATTTGGCGTAATGGTATGTTGCTCTGACTGTTTTGCATAGGGACCTTGGCAGTAAAATGTATGGTGGTAACGCAGAATTTTTCTTTCACAAAGCAGGTGATTTGGCATAGTGGTATGTTGCTCTGACTCTTTTGCACAGGGACATTGGCAGTAAAATGTATGCTGGTAACACAGCATTTTATTCTAGCAACTTTCCAAGATTATACAAGCAATGTTTAATGTGTCCCTGGTTTTTGGCCTTTTGACCCCCCACCCAATAAATTTGCTTTTTCCAGATTTCTTGTACTGCGAAGTTGAGATGCAGTTGAGAGTAGATTTTACAAGGAGCTGAGAGCTGCAGGGGAAGAGAAGTTTAGTGCTGCTTATTCTAAGTCAGCTTGCATAGTTAATAGCACAACAGGTTGTGTACTTGCTTTTAATGCAGAAGGTTGTTGTTTCTACTCCCACAAGCAGTGAATGCTGCTGTACTGAAAAAGTTAAGATACTAACTATGAGCCTGTTATCAGTTTGCCATCCATTTCCTATTACAATATTACTAGCTTATCATTTTTAATGTAATATAGGCAAGTTATTCCTCAGGGGCATCAGACGCTTTATTTTTCGATGAAACCATGAAATATAAAGGTGTTTGCTAGCAGCAACCTCTTCATTAGTTACAGATTTATTTAATGTGGAATTATTTAGATGACTTTTTTACTTCAGAGATTGCGCATATTTACTGATAATGGTGGACTGTAGAATTGTGCATATTTACTGTTAATGGTGGACTGTAGAATTGTGCATATTTACTGATAATGGTGGATTGTAGAAGTTTGAGTAGACTTATGATGGAAATGTTCTGAACTGGGCAGTTTTGTCATTATTGGTGCGTGCATTTTGTTTCATTGTTTACTGGAAAAATGTTCAAAACAATAGGAAGGTGTATCAAAGAGCACATGTATGTTTCATATGCATGGGGCCTATGATTTGATAACAGCCCAGAATTAATCTTTATCTGCCACTGGTAAAATGTATTTTCTTTGAATGTGGGTTTCAATGCTGTTTCAATTAATGTGATTTTCAAGGGCAGAGAAGTTTTAATGCTAAGTTTGTTTAGCAGATGTCTTAGTGTTTGTGCTGTAAAATGCAAAATAAAACTTTCAAATGAAGTCCAAATCATCATAGAAGTAAATCAGTATGCACATTAGTGTTTATGGTAAATGGAGTGAAATAGCCAAGTAATGGATCATTGAAATGGCTGCAGGGGGAGGCTCCATGATTTTGTGAGGGGGAAGGGAGGCAAACTTAAGGACAGCCCCAGCTAAACTATACCTCCCAACTGTCCAGATTTTCAAAGAATGAATAGATTTTTGCTTCTTATTTTTGTTTTTTCCTCATAAAATTTGCGGTTTTCTGGCAAAATCATTTAAGAATTAAGTCACTAAATAATGACATACTGAGTTTCAGGCTTCATAACCTTCAGAAAAATGCATGCTAAAGTAAGATCTGTTGTTCTATCAACTGTCTCAGTTTATACAAGAGCAATGTTTAGTACTGTTTATATGTTCCCCCAATATATTTGACCTTGTCCAGATTTATTGCATTAACAGGTTGAGAGGTACATGCAAATAAATTGCTTTATAGAATTAGGCATAACCAAACCTCTCAACTGTCCCTGATTTTGGCTCAAAATGTTGCTCTTCCCCTAATAATCCCTCCGCAAAATAGCAATTTTGGAAGAAAACATGGAGGGTTTACAATTAAGAAATAACTGTAATAATCAGAGTTATAGATTACTTTTATTTTAGAAATGCATGTAGATTCTTTTATTTTGCCCGCTACTCAAGTTAACAGTACTAATATTAAAGTGTCCTTTCTTTGACAGGTTCCCAGCTGTATTGTGTGGCTATTTTATATTTTTACATCACATTTTTGGTTCATTTTTCATAAAATTGTATTTTTTGTTTGGCAAATTAGTGACAAATCATTAAAGACTGAAATTAGAAAATAATTACAGACATTTGAGTTTCAGATTTCATACCATTCAGAAAATTCATACTAATGCAAGACCTATTCTATTATCTTTCTAAGTTTATAAAAGCAATATTTTAAAAAATTGTCCTTATATTTGGGCCTTTGTCTCACTTCTTTGTATGGCTTTGTCTAGATTTCTTGCTCTGAGGTTGAGAGTTATGACAAATGTGTCAGGGCCATCACAGTCAGCCAGAGACATTTCAAATTGTGACATACTTGTTGCACCCCACTCCCCCATATAGTGACTCTGGATGTGTCGAAGCAAGGCAAGGAGTAGTTATGCAGTATAAATGTGCAGAGTATCTCCCCCCCCATCCAAGGTAGACACAAATACTACAGTGGCTTTTCATCTGTCCTTGATTTTTGCAGAGTGGTCTGGTTTCTGTCATATTTTTTGTACTGTTGATTTATGCTTATTACTCAAAGTGCCTGTTGCTCTGTGTTTAAGTAGAAATACTTTAATGACCATCATCAGGTAAGCTTGGCTGAGATCGTAAGATGCAAGTAAGCTTTAATAAGCATACTGTTAAAGAATTGTCAACAATGTCTTTCTGTTGTTGCCATGTAGAGAATACTTAACTAGATAATGTATAGACCTCGGGTATTGAAATGCATATGATAGTATTTCTAATAAAGGACAGGATTACATTATTTTAAGAAGCTCATTACACTTGGAGACTTCCAGTCATCTCTGCAGGCTTTATCTGTAAGCTAAACAGAATGCCAATCGTGTGGTCCATAACCTGTACAGTAATCCTTTAAGCAATGTATCTTGAGCTTATTTCTTGTTTGCTTTTCATTTTTTACTTTGATATTGTTTTCCCCATGAAACAAGTAGATAGTTGTCAGGCAGCAGGTCTTTTTAAGAAACATTTTTACAAGTGGGGCATCAGAGATTTCTACTTTCAGCATGTTACTTGGTACTTTAGTAAAGCTGAATATAAATTATAATTAGAACTGCAATGCAAGAAGTGGTTTGAGTTGAGTGCTGCTTGTTTTTCTTATACTTGATTTTGACTGGCATTCCATTAATATATTTATTCATGCCTCACAACCTTTTTGTTTCCATCTAGATATTAAGCTGTCATGCAGCCAATGCATTGAAATATTTTTATTCTTCTACACTTCATTTTGTCTTGATTGGACTCTCATAATGACGGTTTGGCACCCAGGGCAGTGTATTTAGTTAGTTTTTGTGGTTTTGAGCATAGCTCCTCCCCTTTCTAGTTGGCCGCACCCCTTCCCATTGACCCCATCCATTCAGCTGTCTCCTGCAGCCCCCCTTTGATTTGAAGTCACCAGCTGCCACTGGGTATAATGAATGAGTCAATGAAATTATACGTACTTAAACCAAAAAATATGTCTATGTGATTTAGTATAAGGTAAGTTTTATATGGGTATGCACAGAAAAAATATTGATATGATGTTTGACTGGATATGTATTGCTATGCAAGCTTGTATTACTCATTACATGAAATGATGTGGAGGTGATTTTGGCTCACTCTCCATTACTTTCTCTCTCGAAACCGATATGCCACCACTTTACCAATGTCTGTCTAAAATTAGCAAAATATGTTTCATTACCTAAAATTGCAAAAAAGTGTGACAAATCTATTTAAGTCATCTGGATAATTTTAAAGCAGATTAGTCTCCTATAATCTCCCCTCACCATTATATATCTTTACCATTGTATACTCTGCTCTCATTGAGCATAAACTCACACAGGTACTACAATCAGTTCTAATGGCCTCTTAAAACTTCAATATAATGCAAGGGCTAGTATGTCAAAGTGTTATAATGTAGTAATTTGTTGATATTTTGATTGCTATAGTTTTGTCATCTGTTGGCCCCACCCATAACCCCTTTTCCCATTTTTTACACTTAGGGTCACGGTATCACTTCAACAGTCATCTAGAGCTTCGGTTCACACCACCAAGTGTCTAGGCCTGCTGTGACTCTTGTTCCAAACCACACACTTATTGACATTTTAGAGTGTCCAATCCACCTACTGCATGCTGATGGAATGTGGGAGGAGATGGGAATCCCCAGAGAAAATGCACAAAAACACAAGGAGGGCATGTAGACTCAACACAGAAGACACCCCAGTCAAGAATTGAATCAGAAAACCTCTTGCTCTGAGGTGAAAACTCTATCCACTGCAACACTGTGCCATTCTTCACAAATTGCAGTATAGCATGTAGCTTCATATGGTGCTATTTCACAGAAGGATGTGAACTCATCAGTTGAGGTAGAATTACACAGTGGCACTACTACAGATCATAAAGCTAAGCCCTAATACAACAGTACTTGTTAAAGTTTTCATTCTGTCTTTTGATTCAGAATTGTTCTTTATAGGGCTAAAGGTATAGACGTTTTTAATAAATGTTTACTAATGTCTGGCAATTTTCAGTGTTTTTGTTGTTGCACTTCACTTATGTTTCTTGCTTACATAACCCACATAAATGGTCAGTGACAATATATCTGTATGTGAAAGTTATATTTTCCTCACAGAACATGACATCACCTTTAGAAGCACTGTAACTACTGTCTTGCCTTCTGACATGTGGCTGGAATAATGTGATACAGCTAATATTTCAGCACAGCAATCGCAAAGGCAGTCATTTCTTCATGACATACTAAAAGTATCCATAAGCTACATGACACTGAAGAAAAACTTTTAAATGAGTTCCTGGTTAGCTTAGATCCACACAAATATAAAAATATCATTACTGAATGTTGTAACATATTGCTTACCTCTGAAGCAGAACAGCTGAATGTAAACCCAGTAAAATGCCATGCAACACCTATTCTATTCTATATAAGTTTAATATCTAAAAATGTGGTCTTGTAATGATCAGTCATGCAACTTAAAATACTCATAAACTGGTGTAGCATTCTGCTTTGTCAAGAGTTAAATAAAACACCATTAGGCACATAAGCTCATTTTTATTAACGTAGGAAGACAAATCTGCAGTGTAATAGTTCAGAATTACCAGCTGGTCATTACTGTGTATCAGATTGATTACTTTCATTATGTAAAGTAATGACAGAACAGTTATTAAACAAATATTGTTGCTCAGTATGAGGAACAACCATACCAAGAACATGCACATTAGGCAGCAGCAATTTAAATAATAATTACTAACAGCAGGGGTAGGCCATCTTATTTCTTGAAGCAGAATGAGAAATCCTGCATGCATTATTCTGCATCACAGTTTTCTTTGTTGTACACTACAGCTCTTCAAATGATTGCTGTCTAAGAAGAAATCCAGTAATAGCCCCTTTATTTGTAATAAACTATTCCCAGAGAGTTGTGCCATATTGATCTAATCTATATTGAAAATACTAACACAAAACAGAGGAAGAAAGAAAAAAGAGAAATGACAGGAAGGAGGTAAATAAGGCTTACAGTTACGTTTTCATACCATACTGAGTTTTCCTACAATAATTGACATCCAAATAGATTTGATTTCTTTTCTTTGAAATAATAAAATATACTGGAAGCAGGCTATGATGTCTTCAGTGCAGAACAAACACTTGCATTAGTTGTTTAACAAAAATATATATTGAAATGGCCACAGTGAAAAGCATGCATCATAATCACCTTCATTATCAAACCCCTTTTTCCCATTTCTACATGGATTGAGGTCTTGCATTAACTGTTGCCAAAATTTTTAATTCAGTCTCACTCTCCTAACTTCTCCCATGGTCATGCCTGATTTTGCATGTCGTCTCTCACACAGTCACTCTACGTCTTTGATGAATGTTTTCATTTCCTCTAGCTGTCTTCCTGTCTCTCCCAAATCTTCTTCATCAAATCATCTTCTGCTTTCCTGCATAGAGCCTACCTAAACTTAGCCAGGGCATCTGACACTATCCCCCACTCAGACATCATTGACAAACTCACCTAGCAAGGTATCAACCCTTATATCAGTAGATGGGTCACTAACTGGCTTACTGATAGAATCCATATAGTCAAACTAGGTGACTCCATGCCCAACAGCAGACCTGTAACCAGTGGTGTTCCATAGAGATCAGTCTGGGACGTCTACTCTTTGGAAAGTATTTGCTCATATCATAAGTAAGGGCATTGCCTCCAGATAAAAAGAAGTTACAAGCTCCCTGTACTCTTCCCCTCATCAGACCAATAATTGAGTACATAAACCTTTTGGTATGTACCTTTCCAAGCACCTGCAGCAATTGGAGAGACCACAAAGGTTCCTTACAAGAAAAATTCAAGGTCTTCAGCATCTGTCCTATGTGGATCATCTGAAATCACTGTCACATTATACTAGGCAAAGGTGAGCTCTGCCTTGTATACAAGGCAATCTCTGGCCCTGCTTTACTGGAAATGATGCATCTCTGTAAGCCAAATGGTACAGAGGTTACTCACTCTAAAGACCTTAATCTAGTATGTGACATTAATAGAACCTGCTGGAGGGACAGATTTGTCTCCCAGAAGGTTACCACACCTTTAGAACAGACTGCCACTTCATGTCAAACAGAGCACCTCATTGGCCCATTTTAAACACAATCTGGACGATTGGATGGGTAACTGTAAATTCACCCTAGGGGTTCCACCTGTCTCCCTTTTGGATGGGAGCAATAGGTGCTGATCATGGAAACAAGGGTAGAACGTGGCTAGGCTTGTAGGGACCCTAGTAACTTCCTATGATCCTATGATCTGCCTGAACCATTGTAATATGTGCTGTTTGGAGTTTACTGCAAGTGGAAATACTTTGGCTCTTGCTCTGATGTCATTACTTTATCTATTCTACAGTGTGCATCCGGCCATCTGTTTCAGATATTTCATCTCCATTATGTTTAGCTTCCTTAGCTTCTCTGCCTACGTCTCTGTGCTATACAGAAGTACTGATTGGACCACAATTTTGTATACCTTACTTTTCATCTTTTTGGCATAGTTTTGTCATTCTGTTTCATGCCATTCAATCAGATGTCCTAAATGTAGAGTATCATAACACCAATATCAAGAAAAGTGAATCAAAAAACAGAAAAAAAAAAACTTTTTTTTTACAGGAGAGAAAGCCCCCATGCACCCCAAATGTGTGTGTGTGTGTGGGGGGGGTTTGCCCACCATACCTGTTGCTAATTAAATATAGTTACTCTACGATCACACTACACCAGGGAAAGGACCGGTTCCCTGATCTCCACTGTACTGCAATTCCATACTGCAGCATTCACCTTTATTCCTATATGTCAGAATTTCCAGCATCAGCATTTAGGTTTCAACCTTTCTGCTCTCGATTTACACCAGTCAAGCAAATGTCATAAGCTTCTCTCATACACTAACCAAGACACCCTGTGGTAACTGGCTGCAGATCCTTTGGTTCTATCTTTGACCTTCACATTCAGACTTGCTTTCTTTTCAGCTACCCCTCCCAGATGCTTAAAGCTGTTAGCCTTTATCTTGTTACACTATTTTTCCTTCTGTCACAATTTTCCATTTCTTCTGTTTACAACCATTTGCTGTTATGACCACTTCCTTGGTTTTTCTCAGTTTCATTTCATGTGCCTTCAGTTTTGCATTCCATTCACTTAACATTTGCTGAAATTCCTGTTCAGAGTTTGCCTGTAATGCCACATCATCTGAATTCAGCAATGTTGTGTATTTTTTCCCCTCTGACATGTTTGCTTAGGTATTCCATCACCAGGATGAAGTGGGCTCAAAGCTGTATTCTTATGCACAGCCACCACTGCTAAGAATCCTTCTATGAGTCTGAACTCTATTTGTACTTATGTTATTGGGCCCTTATACTTAGTCTGAACTGATTCTACTGATGTTTTGAGGATTTTGAACCATCACAGGCCTGCCAAAATCTGCTTTTTTTGGACTGTGTCAAATGTTTTATCCATGTCAAGAAATGCAAGGTAGGAGTCTGTCCTCATTTTCATTTTTTATCACTTTTTGTCTCACTACAAACAGTTGTGCTGCATCCTGACTGAAAGGCATATTATCCCTGTCAAAAAAGGTTGTCATACCTCTGGAATTAGTCCTAATCAGAGCAATATGGAGTAAAATCCCTCCTTTAGGATTTACCTTTCTAGATATATTAAACATCTATACAGGCTCCAAAGGTTCCTAGCCAAGAAGATTGTTGGATGAAAGTCCATGAGCTACTAGGAAATGATATAAATGATTTCTCTTCATTTTGTTTCTAATACGTTCTTGCAGAGTGCTCTATGTCTGAATCATTAGGGACCTGTCCTTGCTCTCTGATAGCTAGACAAGTCAAACAGCTTCACTCATCCCAGAACTCAAGATTTAAATCTCCTCTAGCACATAAATGAAACATGTTTGAGAGAGAAATGAATCATTTTTTACCAACCCCATCTCTAGAACAGATTTCACAGCAAGGGTAAAGAAAATGACACACTATCATCCTTCAAATTAAACATGGGTTCCCATAAATTTATTTCAGGACTGATGTGTTTTGCCTTTTTTGAAAAATGTATCATGGGGTACAGCATGCAGGTGGGCATTGGCAATGCCTAAATGGTCTTGTAACTCAATTTATTTTATTTTTATTTCTTTTCATTTGTTTTTTTTTTATTTATCCTTTTTTGACCAGGTTAGTAATCCCACTAGGATAGTAGTCACTTTTCAGGGGAGATCCAAAGTGGTAGTCATTGTATTAGGGGATATTGGACTTGCTCTTGATCTTTTCATTTTTGCAGCAAGCTGAAGGGTAGCCATGTTCCTTGGAAAAAACAGGACAGAATTGGAGGAGCAGGCTCTGAGTGTTGCACAGGAAACTGGAAGTGACATGTCTCAATCCGAAAAGTGAGATAAAGAAAGATGATGGCATATAGTTTTTCTGTGGATACCATTGAGTCATCTTTAATGTCTGAAAAATGAAAGGGTTAAACATAGTGTGGTGCAAGCAATTCCACACTTATAAATTACTGAAATGAGTGAAGAAGGTTTACAGAAGCAAGTTTTGTGTCATATATATAATGTGGATGAACCTACCAATGATGACAGTGGCATCATGGTCAGATATTGAACAGAGAAGCTTTTCTCAGGAACAAAGAGGTAAAGAAGGTTTGGGTACTATTATGGAATGGAGACAAATAATAGAGAAAAGACATATGCTTTAGTTACTGCAGCTCATAAAAATGCCATGAATAAAGGAGATGAGACATTTTTTGATAAGTGTTTAATTGATTGAATAGAGATTAACAAGGATATTCATATTGACAGATATGTTTCAGACAATGCAGATGTGTCATTGGGGGTTAAGCCTGAGGATGTAAGGCCTTTTATTCATATTTTATTACAGATTTTTGTGAGATTTCATTTGAGACATGAAAAGATAGAAACATTTCTTGTTTTTAAAGGGAAAGGAGACTGTGATCCATGGAATAATTATTTGATTAAATGAATAAGTACTATTTTAAGAAGAAAAGTGAAGATTCAGTTCAGGACTTCTGAAATGACTGCTGATGAACTGAAAATGTTTTTCTTGAACAAGCATAACAAACATTATTAAGGTTAAAAAATGATAATTGGAAATTATGGAATGGGGGGATAAGAAATGACTGTTTCATGGCTATAAAAATAGAGAAAGTGTGCATTTACCATGTACGATTATTGTAAATTGAAAAAAGGGGATGTTAAAATATTGGGGCCAACCTAAAATATGTTTTCGTTGTTGGGAAGGGAGTCATTAGAAAGGTGACTGTAGTAAAAAATTTTTTACAAATTTGGAGTAGTAAGACACGGTAAATAATTATAACAAATTTGTAGAAAATGTGGGAGTAAAGAATGTTATTGATTTGCTAATGAATGTACAACTGAAGAAAAATAAATAAATAATAAAAAATATTACTCAAAGTGAATTTGAAGTATATTAGAATGAAAAATAGGGAGGTAGGGTGGAAGAAGGGAAAGAAGATAGTTATGATGTTGAAGGTCAAAATAATTTCAATTGTTAAGGAAGGATGACGGTGATTAAGAGTGCAATGGAAAAATTCTTTGGATGTTAATATCTTGTATAAGAAAAGAAGAATAACTGTTATACAATGGAGTCTGAAAGAAAAATGTGACAATTTGATTACAGGATGTAAGATTTTTGAATGAAAAGATAAGCAAGCAGACAAAAGTGATATGGGTGTGGTAAGATGTAATTTATGTGATTTATGTTCAGGGTTGGCTATTTTCTTTAAATAGAAGACTATCAAAATTGTCAGTTTTACAGTTGTTATCCTATGGCAAGTTATGATATGTAATGTCAGGGATGAGAAGAATTTTAGAGACCAATTAGTGTATATGTTTCTATTCATAAAAATAAAGGAGAGGAATTATTTCAGTGCATCAAGAAATTTCTATTACTTTAGATGGATATTATTACTATGGGAAATTTGAAATGTAATTTAAGAAGTTATAGAAAGATAAGAAAATATCTTAAAAGAGGAATGACAGCTAATAAAAGGTGGATAAATAATTTAGGAAAAAAAGAGTGTTTACTTATAGAAGGAGTTATTTAAGAACATAAATTTATTACATTATATTTTTGGATGGTTTGGAGGAATGAAATATTAGAACTAGTGAGGCTTCTTCTCAGATCATGTGTGAGTAGAAGCAGTAATCAGAAACAGGGAGAATTGTATTAAAGAGGAAAAAGGAATTAAAGATTTATGTATTTATTTAATTAATTATTTATTTATTTATTTACATTTGTTGACGGGCAGTGGTGGTGCTGCGGTAGCGTTGTCGCCTCACAGTAAGACGTTGTCCGGTTCGATTCTCAGCTAGAGCGTCTTCTGTGTGGAGACATGCGTGAATGGGCGTACCTTTGTTGAAGGTTGTGTGTCAGGGCTGGCAACTCAGCACGTAAAAATCTACTGCCAATAATTAGCAGACCAGAGTTCCGCTGTGGCGACCCCTAACCAGGAAAAGCCGAAAGACACAACAACATTTATATTTGTTGACCAGGAATGTCCGACTGGACACAGGTCTATTTTCAGTGGAGGCCCAGGGAGAAAAGCTCCACAAATTAAAATATTACAGACATAGTTACAGATGAAGAATCCAGCAATTAAAATATTACAAACATAGTTGCAGATGAAGAACATAGTACATTCAGTAGATAACTAGCATCTGTTCCATCCATGAAGTTGTAGCAGATATTAACAATTGTTACAAGAAGAAGCTACTGCCATATAATAAGTAGATAGGCATGGAAGTATCAGAGCTTGCTGTAATCAAAGGTAGTTTGTGGGGTGGAAGAGAGGTAAAGGATAGAAGGAGTGGGAGAAGTTAGAGGAGAGAGTTACAAGGGCATAGCCAGCATGTTTTTAGGTGCACTTTAAGTAAAGCTTTGAAGTGGGTGAATGATGGTACAGAGGTTATTGTGGGGGGGGGGGGTTTCCATAATTTGGCCATAGCACTGGAAAATAGCGCTTCTCCAGCAGTGTTATTGGCTCTAGTAATCTGTAATTGATTTGTTTTCCTGTATCATAGTGATCTGGTGGTGAGATAGGGTTGGAGTAAATACTAAAGGGATGGGACCTTTAGAGGATGGTTTACCAGTTTGTGGGTGAGTAGTGCGAGTTGATACCATTGAAGGAGGTGAGGGAGTTCTACCCAGCCTAGGTCAGTAAGTGAGAGACAGTGGTGACTGCGGTAGGATGCCTCGGTGGCGAATTTGGTGATTTTGTTCTAGCAGGTCTCGAGTTTATTTAGATTGCATTGCCTTAGGTTGGTATATATTGGAGAGGCATAAAGTAGGGTGGAGATAAGGTGCAAATTTGCAACTTAAATCCTACCTGCTTTGGTGAGGAGTTGCTTATTTCTGTATAAGGCTCCTAGTTTTTTGTGGACTTTTTTATGGTCATGGATATTTGAATGTCAAATTTGAGATAGCTGTCTATTTCAGCTCCTAGCAATTTAGCTGGTGAAGTGCAAGAAAAAAAAATTATTTTGAGAGTATATAAAAAAGTTATGGTAAGATCATAGTAAAGTTATTTATTTTTAAGAGAATATTTATTTTGTGAGAGATTTGAAATAAATAAAAAAGAAAGAAATTAAAAAACAGAAAGAAATGTATACAGAAAATGTATTAAAAGTAGAGAGATTAATAAGTAATCATAAATATATTGTACTAGGAAAAGTAGAAGTGTCTCCTTTTATAGGGAACATGGTGAAGAGAGATAATAAAAAACTGAAGGATTAAAAGGGGTGGATGCTGTGGAAAAAAAGTAGTGTAGGAGAGATTATCTTAGGCATAGATGGTTATGTCAGTAAGGTACATGAAGAGGTGGAAAACTATTTGATTGGTATATGGATTATTTATCATGTAAACAAAGATTGATATATGGATTATTTATCATGTAAACAAAGATAATGGGAAGGAAGTTGTGAGAACAATAAAAGTAAGAGTTAACGATGTGTTGAAAGGTATACAAAGTAGGTATGCCAAGTCCAGATGGGTTAACTTATGAATATTTAAAGAAATGAATAATGAAAAGAAAGAAATTTTTGTACAGGTTCTAAATTATTGGTTAGAAAATGGGGTTACAGATAAAAGAGTACATGTAGTAGTGGTTAAATTAATTTATAAAAAAGATGATAGAAAGTTATTGAAAAATTTTAGGTGTATTACTTTCAATAATGTGGACTGCAAAATATTAATGAAGATACAAGTGAAATAATGAGTGGCTTAATGGATGAAAGAATACATAGTATTAAAATGGAGTTGTGAGAATCATTTTTTGTATGAGATATTGAAAAGGGTTTACCGACATAATGTTGAATGTCATAATGTCTAAAAGTCATTTGGTTGAAAAATAACTCAACCCAAAACATTGAATTATCAAAATGTCTTCAATCATTTCATTGAAAAAGCAAATGAGATAAACTCTACTATTTTGCAGGGGGCAGGGGGCTGTGTCCCCACACACCCCATACTTAAATATTTCAACTTCGAGATTGCACTACAGTGCAGAAATGGGCAAATTTGATAATTTAGACATTGTGTGTTTAGACTAATATTATTTCAACATTTTGATCATTGAATATAGTGTGTTCAATCAATTCAATTTCAACCATTTAGCATTCAACATTATATCGGTAAACCATTGAAAAGCATATGATAAAGTATGCCATAGAAAAGTCTGAAATATTAGAAATGCATGTTTTTTTGTGATACGTTTTTAAATCCAATCAAGTCTAATTATGGAAACTCCTGGAATAGAATTTTAGTTTATGGATGGCTTAGTCAAGAGAAGCATGTAAGAAGAGGGGTAAAACAGGGTTGTCCTTTAAGTAATTTATCATTTTCTTTAGTTATGTATGTAGTGGTAAATATGTTTATAAGGTCTATTAATGAAGGTAATCAAGTAGATTCAATAGACCCTACACTGTCTGCTAAGACCATGTGTACATTGTGGCATGACACACACATGGTAGTGCATAGTTTAGTGTTCAGTAAGTGGCTCTACATATTGTGCAGAGCCATGCAACCACAGTAAACACTGTGGTATGCTAATTTGAGCATAAGCAGCTGAACTGTATGCTAATCAACCAATCCAATATGGAGGAGCTATTCAACAAGGTATACAGCAACTGTGTAGACTCAGTGCTAGTTTTCTCTGCAAATTCCAAAACCTGTTGGAATACAGCCATGTAAAGGAGTCTACACAGAAACAATGCTAGGGTCTGTGGTTGGTTTGATTCATGTGCATGTGCAACAGGCTGAAGTCTATGCTGCTGCTGCTCCTAATAGATCATGGCCAAGAAGGAGAAGAGTTTTCAGACCCTGGTTAACTTTTAACAATCTGCATGATGTGGAAATTGTAGAGAACTATATGGTAGATAGAGATATACTACAGGAACTCTGCAACCTCTGTTATCCTCAATTCAGACCCATGGCAAACTGAGGGGAACCAGTACTGGTGAAGACAAAGGTATGTGTAGCACATAGAGTTTTAGCTACAGGAACCTTTCAGAGACAACAGGAGACATGCTGGGGGTGTCCCAGGCATCAAAATCCAGGATCTACCATCAAATCCTGAATGCTATCCTCCAGTATGCCAGTGACCACATATATTTTCTCCATACTGAGGACAGGCCACAAAATGCTAGAGTTCTACCCTATAGCACACTACCCTGAAGTACTGGATGAGATAGATTGTACAAATATAGACATCAAGGCACCACCTGGGATGCAGGGAAGGGTCTACATAAATAGAAATGGCTTCCACTCCATTAAATGCCAAGTTCATAGGTTCATAGGTGTGTACTAGGCCAACAGCTCTGGAGCCTATATAAGCCTATCCCAAGAAGATTCCATAGCATCATGCCACTCAAAATTAGTTCCCAGTGCTCCTGTCATGCAAGACCACTGAAGTGATCCCCAGGGTGAACTTCCTATTGGCCATCCACTCGTCAAGATTTCTCTTAAAGAGGGCCAGTGAAGTGCTCTGCTTGACGTGAAAGGAAAGTTTGTTCCAGAGTATAGGAAGTCTCTGGTTTAGGAATCTGTCATGTGTAATGCTATGGGAATCTTCTTGAATGTGTGTGTGCTGGCACTCTGGGAAGTTACAACAGCTCACATATCTGACACACCTTCCAACTGTATCATATGCTCACTAGGGGTGATATCCAACAGGGTCATTTACTGGGAGATGCAGGTTGTCCACTGTAACTGTGGGTGATGACACACATCAGAAATGCACACACCCACTGAAGGAAGTCAAAATGAGGCACATACTCAAGCCAGAAATAACATAGAGTGTGTGTTTGGCCTGCTGAAGTTGCAGTTCTGCTGCCAAGCTACATCTGAGGGAGCTCTGCAGTATAATCCACATACATGCACTGAAACCTTCACCATCTGTGCTATGCTTCACAACATCATCATGAAAAAACAGCTTCAGCAGGATTAACAAAGGGAAGGGACACAC
The DNA here is from genome assembly GCF_019279795.1 of Protopterus annectens. Classification (NCBI taxonomy): domain Eukaryota; kingdom Metazoa; phylum Chordata; order Ceratodontiformes; family Protopteridae; genus Protopterus; species Protopterus annectens. The sequence goes on from NC_056728.1 coordinate 1,422,987,078, forward strand.
ATGCCACAACCACAGTCACACACAGGTGAGGAGTCAGAGGGGAGACCAGCAGCTGCTCTTGGTGTAGACAGATGTAGGTGTACTCAATATGCCCTCACACTGGCTAAGATGTAATACATAGCACACTTACTCACAACGTAAGGTTAAAGCCTTCATCCTACGCACGCATATATAGTAACATTGATGCCAGGCAATGCTTACAACCTTTACCTTCCCATGTAATGCTGTGTATTCCTGGCATCAGACAGACTCAACCCTGAAGTAAACTGTAAGAATTGCTGGATTTACAACATAGGTGTTGAACCTGGAGTGCTAAAATAGAATTGTGTAATAACACAAATGAATGGCATATCCATGCATGTTGTTACTTAGTTATGTTAAGTAAGCAAAAAGTGGGTGATTTGTACAGCAATGACTTTTAAATGTGAAAGCAGAGACTCGTGTGAATAAGTGTGTCCCCTATCAAGTAATAGGTCTCAGGCAACAAGGATTCACACATTTATACCTTACAAAAGTACTGATGGTCACATAATGCTTCAGTTTGGCCTCATACATTTGTACTAGAAAATCCTGAAAGAGAGAGGTTAGAAAGTAATGAGATGCATTTCATTTTCAGACTTCATAACCCTCAGAAGATTCTTAAGAAGACTGATGCAAAAAGCTGTTTTCATTGTATCAACTGTCTATGACCATAAATATGTCAAAAGTACAAATATAAAAACAACATCACAAACACAGATATAATAAGCACTAAATCAACTATGCACCCTGAGAATGAGTGACTTATGCATCATTGAATATAAAAGATAGAAAACAAGGATACAGTACAGTTAGCATCACTTGAACAGGGTGTTGTGGGATGGGGGCATAGGAAGCCTGGGCAGATACAAAAGGTAAGTGAGTGCATGCGAGTAAGAAAGAGAAACAAGCAGACATTTGGATAAAATAACAAATGGCCACTGAGACAGAATGAGCTATAGGCCTCATGGCTGAACCATACAACTGTGTGTGTGTGTGTGTGTGTGTGTGTGTGTGTGTGTGTGTGTGTGTGTGTGTGTGTGTGTGTGTGTGTGTGCGCGCATGTGCGTGTGCACATGGGCATGGGCCCTCCAGGGGAAATTGGTGTGTGAGTGTATACAAAAACACAGCCAAGCTCTGTGCTAGCTCTACATCCTGGTATGTTGGACAGGTGTGAGCCGTGCATGGTAGAGGTGGCAGTTCATCATTGTCATATCTGACCACAAGAACTGGCTCTTTCAGGAGTTGAACTGGCACATCCATGACCACAGTCAGATGCACTTCTGCTACCTGAACATGACTGATGGCTATTGGAACAGCTCTCCTCACAAGGATGCCCATGACCATAACCACATGGCCTTCCACTTCTGGGTGTGGACACCTCAACCACAGATGGGGCAGTGAAAGTAGTGCCACTGTGGGAACATGATCAGGCAAGGTTGCATCAACTAACATCAAATGATGTGTCTGACCTACAGCCACATGGATGCTGTCCTCCTCCCAGCAGATGTTCCATCACAGACATTGCCCATTCCAGTGGGTCCTTCATCTGATCCACTGAATCGGCAACATGGTGGAGGCAGTCACACATGTCAAACTGTGCCACATCTACAACCCTAAGCATTTCTTTGGAGGACCTACTGGAATGTGTATATGCCTCCATGACAGCCCTAACCATATGTTGAGTGGCATGGGAAGACACACCTAGATCAGGTGAAGGGTGGGCAGCAGGCCTCCTCTGAGCACCCAAATAACCCTCCTGCATGGCATCTTGCCCACACTTTGTCTAAAGCCAGTGTCAACAGGTACTGAAGCCACAGTAACCACACTACAATTATCAACTATCTCACTTTCCACCTGTCCAATATCTGAGGGCTCACTGGAATGGGTTGGCATAGGCCTACTGGCTGTGCATGATAGAATTACAGGGTATGGCTAAATATCAGCCTCAGTATCAGATTCAACCTCTGCACACACCCCTCCCCCCGATTGTGCCTCTGTTTGGCTGCCACCATCATTAGAGTCTGCTGATACTCTGACATCAGGTGGTAGGAGTCGCACACTTCCACTGCCAGGACCACCTGTGATAATAAGCAGCAAACACAGGAAAGAAATCAATACCTACACTACTATAGTCCAATATATGGTAACAGACTAACAGTGGTGTCACTGTTACAGACAGTACAGCAATACACACAACAGTCCTGACACCCACATTACAAAATAAATATTTCTTTTAACTGTTCATCAGTACTCAGATAAAAATATTTGGCTTACCATATGCAGATGATTATATGCTATCTATAGTGGATGGTCCTGGAAAAATTTAAGCAAAAGATAAGGACACCATCAGCACAATGAATAGTAACACAGGGGCTTAAAACTTTTTGCCCTTTATATGTCCATTAATCATACTTTTAACAGCTTGGATGACACGTCCACCAAAACCCATGTGTAATCAACCAGAATGTGTCATTAACTGTATCAATGTACAACTACCCCCCCCCCAAAAAAATAATCCTAAACAGAATTTAAGTATTGCTGTCAATATTTTACTATATGAGAAGTATTTAACAATTGACATATGCAAGCCTACCTGGAAACTTCCCTTGGGACATACTTGTTCTCCCTGAAACAACAGCACTGACATCAATGACATGCTGTTGTGCACTTTCCAGTGGCACTGTAGCAGTCTTCCCCCCAATAGCCATCCATTCATGGTCCACTGCAGCTGCTCGTATATTGGTCCTACAGTGCGCCTGATCATATTTCCTGCTCTGGCTACCTACTACATTCACATCAGCCACTTTATGCTGCCAAATTTGCATTCTGCTAGACATAACCCCATGTACCCTGTCAAGCAGCAAGGCACCATGTCGCCAAAAAGCTTCCACAATGTCTTCATTCTCAGGGTCACAGGAGGAGGATTTGCAGGGATTGGGATGCCGGGGTGCCATAGTCCTAGGTGACATAAAACACAAAAGAAGGATAATAAATATTAGTATCACATAAATAAAAGTCCTGTTTAGATATAACACATAAAATGTAGTATTTCACTATTACCCACTGGAGAAACATAAAACAGCCAAGATATTCAAATATAAGAAAATTAATTACATGCTTGTAACATATTACACACATAAAGCATAGTAGGATACAGCACAAGGAGAGTAACAATAGCAAATTTTGTTTGTGCCCTCACAAAAATGGAACTTGGCTTCCCCACCCCCAAACAACAGGAAAATGACACATTTTGCTAATAAACCATCAGTGAACTGCTAAAAGTGCTATCAAATAAACTTTCCCTGAAACATGTCTACACATTTACCACATAACATTCCATTTTGTGCAATTGCCAGTCATGTCTACCTGTGACCAATGCTCCCCTAGAGGTGTGCATGGGCCATCCTAGAAGGCTAACAGCCCTGTGCCATTGGCAATACAGGACATTTACACTTCATGAAAATAAAAATAGAAAAGTGCAAAGAGAAAACCAGTTGTAACATTAGCACGTGTGATAACAGTTAGTAAGGCTGTGCATCTGAGAAAGTAAAATGCCCACCCAAGCATGCCTGTACCATCTGTACACTTCCAAGAAGTGCATACAAATAAACATAGCATTTGCTAATGCATATATGTATATATATATATATATATATATATATATGTGTGTGTGTGTGTGTGTGTGTGTGTGTGTGTGTATATATATATATATATATATATATATATATATATATATATATATATATATATATATGTATATCTTAAACAGATTTTTCATAGTGACATTTCAGCATATCCAGTATATAGCTGAAAAATGCAAGCATACCTTGTCAAGATCCATAGTCTTTTGTGCAGATAAACTCCAAAGTAATATCTTCTTCTGTGTTATCCACATAAACAGGTCTCCTCAACTTCACATTGGCTATATACACAGTTCCCTTTTTATAGTGTAGATTCAGGGCTGTGAGCACAGTGAAGATGCAAATGAGATGCAAACTCATTAGAATTGCTGATTCCCAAATACTTTGCTCCGTGTTTCAGATGTAAACATAGTGCAGCCATTCCTTCAGTTTTTGATACTAATGGAATGCAAGTGTGAATGATTACTGGTAGGGAGAAGGAAGACACAACAGCAATTCAGGCTCCCTTGCCTCCAGTGGGTGTGTCAGCCATGTTAGACTTACAAAGTGTAAAAGTAATTGTATCAAGGTTTTAAATGTAAGCAAGCAATGCGCATTTTATAGTTACTGCTCAGTAACATCCAGCCTCCCCTTTATTTTCTTGACAATGGTATATTACTAATAACAATGAAAACAAAATAGTGGAATCCAAGTGGTAAGTCCTCCATTGTTAAGTAGAAATAAATAAACCAAAAGACTGCTGTAAACTAATAACAGATGGAGCCAGGCATACAGGAAACTCAAGTTCCAAGCAAGAACTCAAGAAATAAGGCAGTTCAAATGATTCAGGTACCAAGCACAAAAAGTCCAAGTATATATAAAAGCATATAAAATCTCCTTTACTGTAGTCGACAAAAGGTAAGTGCTTTCACTATCTAGCTTCATCAGAGGTCTGATTAAGCTAGATAGTGAAAGCGCTTACCTTTTGTCGACTACAATAAAGGAGATTTTATATGCTTTTATATATACTTGGACTTTTTGTGCTTGCTACCTGAATCATTTGAACTGCCTTATTTCTTGAGTTCTTGCTTGGAACTTGAGTTTCCAATGGTATATTACTTTCATTTAATATCCTCATGCATTTTAATGATGATGATACAGAATGCCTTACAGATGCACATCTCAGACTACTGGTCAGATGTGACAAGAATTATCAACAAACACAGAAAGATATGACAGAACTGCATGCAAGCATTAGTCATAAATGGTTGTGTGATCACTCACTGCACTACATCTGAAATTAATAGATGCACAAACAACTGGCCTAGGTTTTGTTAGAACTGTAAATGATGTTGCAGTTGGTTGTATGCACAATGATTTTCATTCTATGTTGCAAAGCTGTTTTTGTGACATAGAGGAATAAAACACCCTTACTGTGCTATGAAGGTTCATTGAGTGAGAGTTCAAATTCAGACCTGTGTGAAAATATTTCACGTGTACCACTATAAATTATTGTAGTGTTGTTTTTTTTTTTTTCTTTCTCATAATTTTTTTTAATGCCAGTATTTGTGTGAGTTTTTGGCTTAGTGCAAACAGGGAAAACTGAGAAACTAAATGAATGCCATGTTTATCATTGCTTATCTCATTTGCTCAATGCTTACCAGTGTGCAAACCTGGACTAGTGATCCAAACAGGCAAAACACCTGCAGACACAGTGTAGGCAGTTTAAATGTCAAAAAGGATACATTATTGCAGTCTTTGCTTTCCATTGTGCAATACTGCTAAGCAACATTGTATGGTGGTTAACAAGCTTCCCCAACACCTGCAGGCATTAAACACCTGCAGACAGGAAGCAGACAGTCAATTCAAAATTGATACATTCTGTCAATTCTGTTGGGCACCACACAAACACATTAAGCAGAGATGTGGGGTAGTCAACACACAGAAATTAAGAATGAATAGAGAACTATGCACCTGTTATTTAACTACTCATGTGGCAGTAGGTGTTAAGTGTAGGGCTGTAATACAGATGGTCCTATGTTCTAATACAGGAAGTGCAACATATTTTTACTGTTGTGACAGTTCTTTTTATAGAAATGAACATGGAAATATTCAATTGTTACTTTAATAGTTATGTTACAATAGGTGTAATTGTGGGGCTGCCATGCACATGGTCCTGGGTTCTAATACAGGAAACAACAGACATGTTTACTGTTGCTCAATTTCACAGTATATGAAATATCACTCATAACAATGTATACATAACTATAAATAGTGGAGCTGGTATGAATTGCATGTATAAGGGATAAGACACCCCTTACTGTGCTTTGAAGGTTCAGAAATATGACTGAGGGTATGCTGTCTACAATGTTTAATTCTGCTATCTGATCTTGGATGGCCTTCACACATAAATAAGACACATACACAATTGAATGTATATACAAAACCTTGTCATATCACAGACATACATGGTTAACACCTCAATATGTCATCATATAAATGATTCATGACTATGTCTAAGAAGCACTTCTTCTGCGGCAAAGATGGAAAATCATCACTGTGGAAGAAAATATTTTGTCCCTTATGCATAGGCTTGAATCCCACACTATAAACAATTAGTAAAAAACCAAGCAAACATGTGCCAGGTCATGCAGTGTATGTCCCTAGTGCATGTCAGCAAATGTAAATCACCTAACACAGCAGTAGACACTCATCAGGTTAATTTCAAGTGTCAGATTAACCTCAAAATTCCAAAAATTGCTTTCTTCTCTGGCACTGTTGCTCTCTGATTAACATCACACAAATTGGATTGGCATCATCACTCAGGTTTGTGCAATACTAGTAAATACGATAACAGCAATTGGCAGGAAAGCATTATTTGCTATTGCTCTGCTTTTAGATTAGACATGTCTGGTGTTAGAGGGGAAAGTGCCCAATTTAAGGAGCAGAGGTGGGGTGTTCAGGAGTCCAAAATAAAACAATTTATTGGACTCCTGGTAAAGTGCCACAGCCAACATTTCTGCAAGGTGACTATTCTGGCTCCCAGTACAAGTCTGAGCCTTGGAATAGTCTTGCTAAGGCTGTATCCAATGTCACTGGCATCCAGTACAGTGGACAACAGTGTAGGCACCACTTCAGTTACCTACAAAGGCACAAGAGGGATACACTCAATCAGTGGATGTAGGAGTTTCAAATTAGAGACAGCCCATAGTTGTCTTAGTATAACAATAACGAAAATTTATAATACACACAAAGCTAAATACAGGCAAGACTGGCATGCATAATGTTCTTCAGTTCTTTTCTTCTCATGAGTAATCCTGAAATAGTGGTGAATAGGCAGACCTATGATGGTTGTCTTTGGTATGTATGCAGCACAAGAGGAGTATTATTGTTGCTTTAAAACGTAAAAAAAATGTTTTTTACTTACTTTACAGTGGTAGCAAATTATGCATGTGTATCCTAACTATAAAAGCAAGTATGCATGTATACATCTGTAGCACAAGCCAGCTTTAGGAGTCAAGTGTAAGAATTTAGTCAGAGGTTGAGGGCTCAAATACCGCAAGTAACAGCTATTCAGTACTGCACTTCTATACAAGTGGCATACATGCCCTCCTGTTAACTGTAATTTGTATAATTGGACCAAGCATATGTGCAATATATGCACATTGCAAGGATTGCTTTGATCAATCCATAATTATACTTTGTATTTTTTAGAAAGTATACTTAAATGTAAAACTTCAGATAAAATAGTTGTATTATTGTGATAATGCATTGTATGTCACATATAATGGCACTAATTGTATCACTTTTTTTCTCACCTCAACCCTTATCTCTTTTTTTTTATTTTCTGTTACGTGTTGTCAAAATGTTTCCATGTCATCCATCTGCAACAAATCAATAATGCTTCACAGCACAGCAAGGTAGACCAACTTCAGTGGCTCAGTCTGCCTCACTCTACTGGCTCCAGCACCAATGCCCGGCACATCTGGGACCCAACCAGGCAGTACTACTCCTGCTGTTGTACTACCTGCAACCTCAGGTATCACTACCCTGGCCACTGGTGCTGTGCTGCCCTCCAGGAGTACTGGCAGACATGGGAATTTCATTATCTGCCAGGGGATGCCAGAGTTGATGCATATGATCTGACACAGCACAATTGTTTTACATCTATGCAAGATGGAGAGGCTTCTCTCCCTCATGGTCCATGGAGGAGAAGATGTCAAGCACACCAGCAGCCAACAGAGTAAGGGGACAGAGATGACAGCCCTATGGGTGAGGACTAGATTTTTGAAGGGCATGGACTTGCATTGTCCCCTCCCTCACCCCAATCAGTGTCCCTCAGCATTCCTGTGTCTTGTCTTGTTTGTCCTGTTTGCATTTGCTTCCTCACCTATCCAACTTACCTGACCCAGAAATCCCAACCTCCTTTACCCAGCATTCCTCTCTTACCAAAGTTAAAAAAATGGTCACCTGTTCCACAAAAAAAATATTATATTTTGCAAATTTGTTTTCTTGATATACTTGATTTGGTCCAATTGGATATAACATGATTTTGTTATTGTCACCCCTTTTTGTGGAAGTGACAGTCCAAATCCAGCTAATAGTCTGTACATACTTTCATTTTACAATGTTGAAGAAATGGGTAGCTATGGATATTTCCTACATCCCTCCTGTACATTCCTATATTGCTTTCCATTTGTTCTTCCTCATGCTTGCCATCCATTTCACTACTTTCCTTTCTACCCCCATTTTAACCTCTAATCTGGTCAGAAAATAGAATCACAGACAACACACATAAGTACCAAAACAAAAACAATGGAGCCCTTCACTTTTTGACCTCTGTATTTGCACAGAGTTTGGCATTACGCACCAATGTCAAGTGATGGTGAACGGCTCTTCAAAGGTATGGTTACCTCTGCACAATGCTGCTTAAACATGATGTACTACATCAACATATAGTAGCATACAGTGAATGTAGTATAAAGATTTAATTTCATTTCAGTATCAGTACTTATTAAAACTATTACATACACCTGGATTTAACCCCATATCATCTGGGCTGAAAAAGAAATGTGTGAATGAATTTACACCTGGTACCACATACTGAGCTAAGCAGTAGGTGTGTTTCATACCTTCAGTACTGAGAACTGTTAGAATTTTAGCATTGAGGCTTGCATTTACTTGTTGCTCAACTACCTGCAAAAAGGGAAAGCAATAGAAATGTGTATCTCACATGCTCAAACACTTTGCCATCCATTTCATAAACCTGCTACTCAGTGGTGCACTATGCAAAGTGGAAAACAGCATATATTACTTTTGTTTACTGTCCATTTAATGTTCACAATATGAAACTACATGTGGAAACCGAAAAAAATAAAGGCCCTATATAATAAAATGTTATGTATTTACAATCCAGTCATCTATTACCTCCTCCATGCACTGCAGCCTTGGTCTCTCAGTACTTCTTCACAATATATCTACTACACTACATAAATTAATAAAAAATGTCTTATATATCATGCACATATTTAGAATGACAATACACATTCAGATTTTCTGATACTTGTAGTAATGTGGACACCTGTTTGTATATAATTTGTAAAGATGTCTCTTAAAGTATACCTGCACATTGGAAAACAACCTCCAAATACTACACATTGCACAACTGACCAATCTGGTAACATGCAGAACTTTAATTCCTTAACAGTTGAACATGGCTAGCTCTCCACTTCATACAGGGCTCCCAACATCCAATGCTGATGTCATCCACTATAAGCTGTCCAGCAGCCTTGTAAAAGTCAGAATTCTGCTGTGGTGCTTGAGTAAAGTAATGAGTTCTGTAGTCTGTGTACTTAGGTAGGGGTTCTATTCTCATTGCAGTCAACTGGGAGTTATATGTCTGTGGCTATCTAGTCAGAGGAGCATAAGTGTATATCCTACAGTTATCAATCCACTCAAATAACATGGATTGTCAATATTTTGACACTTGCACATGCCTCCACATCCATTTCATGCAAGCCTTCCAACATCTTCTTTCCAAAATCCAGTGCTGCTGTCATTCACTATAAGTTGTATTTCAGCCTGGTAAGGTTAAATATACCATTGCTGGAGCCTTCCTGTGTCCTGACAGAGTGCTCTTCAAACTATATGGAGATATACAGAGCTGAGTATATTTTTCTGGCACTTCAGAGTTGTGTACTGGTAATTGTTGTTTGACTAATTTTATATCATTGCTGACTGACTTCAGAGTTGTGCACTGTTATTTTTGCTTCACTGTATAGTTTTTCAGATCTCTGCTGAAGGTGTTGGTTTTCCCATACCTACCCTCCCTATTCCTGTGTTGTTGTTTAAATTTGTAGCTTTTGCAGTTGCCCACCCCCAGTGTAGATTTGATCTGGAACACTCCCCCCAGTCCCATCTCTTTACCTCATTCTGCCTAATAGACTCCTTCTGCACTTGTTTTTAGTCATTTTTAATTTAATTGCATTTTTTAAACTGTTTGGTCTAACATTGCTACATACTGCAGTGTGCTAGTTTGCACTGCATTTGTATTGTTTTTACTGCTGTTGTAGCTACTTTTCTGTATGTATGTATATATATATATATATATATATATATATATATATATATATATATATATATATATATATATATATATATATATATATTTCCAGTAACTAGTGTAGTCCAGATTTAGATTTGCTGTATAGCTTCGGAGCCCCTCCCAAGCTTTCTGTGTTGGAGGGAAGCCTTCTAGCTTATTAGTGGAAGTGGTAAGCACTAGGTAACCTATCTACCACATAAGGAGTGGTTCTGGCCCAGAAATTGTAGTTATTGGCCGTTTGGGTAGTTTTTCCATCTCTTTCAACTTTCTGATTTAAAAGCCCGCATTGGCACTTGTTTCCCCCCTTTCTGTAACTAGTTTTGTCCAGATACAGATTCTTAGTTTTAGCACTTGAATTTGCTTATTTGTGATCAGTACTTGTTAAGAACTTGTAACCACTAAATAACCTACTAATTACTACAGCACTCAACCTTCCTCATTACCTAGAGGAAAACAGTTTTGGTACTTACTTTCCTCACTTGCTTAAATAAAAACAGCTCTTGTACTCACTTTCCTCAATTATCTAGAGGAAAATAGTTTTTTATTCAGACATGTCCAAGGGTCAGCTCCCAGTGTTCTCTCCTGTCTATATGATGAATCTGGGCATCTTGGGGCAATGTAGAAATTGCCTCATGTACACAGACAACCCTCTCCTCCTACCACCCAACACTACAACCTGTGAGAGATGCATTTATCTAACCAAACTGGAGGTAAAGCTCTCTCCAATCAAGACTGAACTTGACAGTCAAGAGAAGGTAAACACTTGCACCACACCACACTCATCACATAGTCTCACTAAATCTATATCACCAAAATCCACACATAGAAACACAAAAACATTTGCATAGGCTCTCAGTAATAATCTCCTCAAGCAACAAAGACCTCCAAAGCAGAAATGCAAGCAACCTCCACCCCCAACACAACCCAAATGACACATAGCCCACAGACTCAATGTGCCACTCAACCACAGCCAATAAGGCAAAACAACATACCCAACACACAAGTCATAGGTGACTCTATAGTCAGGCACACTGATGTCCCACTCACCAGGCTAAACAAGAAGGTTACTGTCAGCTGCCTGTTGGGTGCCAGGATCAGCCACATAACCCATGCACTCAGGTCACTCCACAACAAATACAAATATGACTCTGTCATTGTCCATGTTGGTGTGAATGACCTGAGATGTACCTCCCTGGACTACATGAAAAGAGACATGGAAGAGCTCTCTGATCTTGTAGCCCAGGCAGGTATGACCCTAGCCCTGAGTAGCATTCTGCCATCACCAAGAATGATGCTGCAGTACAAGGACAAAATGATTGACTTCAACAATTGGCTATGCTTCTGGTGCCATTCTAAAGGGATCCAGTTTCTGTCTGCCTGGGATGACATGGTCAACAGACCAGGATGTTTTGCCAGAGATGGCCTGCACCTGTTACCCCTGGGATTCTGGATACTGGCTAAGGTTCTTTCCGCGCCTATTGTGCCTTTTTTAGGCCAGGTTCAAATGATAAATTCACCACCATAACAGGAACAGGGAAGCAAAAACTGAGGGTGATGCTACTCAATGCTAGAAGTCTAAATCTCAAAATGCACTCACTAGAGGCACTCATTAAAATGGAGAACATCGATATCTGTGCAGTGACTGAGACCTGGTTCAAGGCTCCAGAGACCACCCCTGCACTACCAGGCTATAACTCATACCACACTTTTTAGCCATGTAACCTGGACCAGAACACCAAAGGTGGAGGTTTGTCCATATTCATTAAGGATATTCACACCTCCAGGCTAGTTGCTCAGCATAATGCAGCCGAGATTATCCAACTGCAACTAACTCTGGGCAAAACTGCAATCCAAATTGTAGCTTGCTACAGATCACCCACCATGCCCCAGGATTACCACTCCTCTTTTCTTGATGTACTGGAAAATATTAGGGTTCAACCAAACACCCTAATAATGGGTGATTTCAACTACCCCACCATTAACTGGGAAAACTACTCATGTACCAACTCCTTCACTCAATGCTTTCTGGAATTCATAAACTCCAATGCCCTGGATCAACTTATCCACACCCCCACTAGGGACAACAATATCCTAGATCTAGTCATTACCAACATGAGTGACCAGTGTTCCACACCTGAAGTCAATGCCACATTGGTCCGATCCGAAGATAAGCTAATTACCCTAGATATCCACATCCTTCCCCCACCCCCATTAAGGAAACCATGGTAAAAAAATTTCTCCAAAGCCAACTTCATGCTTCTTAAGACAGAAGTGGTGAACTTCATGACACCCATGCAGATGGACAAATCAGTCACGACTACTGAATCCTACACAATTGCACTTTATAAGCACTTACATGCATGCATGGATAGTGCTATCCCAAACAGAACCAAGATGCTATCCTCCAAAAAAAGGAAGCCAATCTGGTGGTCCCCTGCCATAAACAAACTGTACAATAGAAGGAATGAACTGTTGCAAAAGAGAGTAAAATCCCATGAGTAGAGGAGCTCCCTGGTCAGCCTCAGTAAGAAGCTGCAATCCTTGATAAAATCCACCAAAGCTAGTTACGAAAACAAAATTGCCACTGATTCCAAAGACAACCACAAAGCATTCTATAGCTATGTCAAGGATCTCAGTGGCAACACTCAGATCTGCTCTGAGTTACAGCAAAATGGCACTAAATATAAAGACCCAACTGAAATTTCCAACATCCTGGCAGATAGGTTCAGTGCTAACATTACCCCCTCTCACCCCCTAAAGAGCCCATCTCTATACCGGAAGAATGCAAAGTTCCTCTAATCACAGCTGCACAGGTGAAAGCCACACTCTCCAAAGCCAAAAACACAGCATCCATGGGACCAGACAACATCCCAGACTGCGTTCTACATGAACTACAGAACAAACTGGCACCTCACCTAAGTTTCATGTTCAATCATAGCCTCACCTCAGGCTTTGTGCCTGCTGAATGGTGCACAGTGACGGTTATCCCACTCCACAAGGGGTGAGCCACCACGGACCCCGAGAACTACTGCCCCATTAGCCTGATGAGCCTGGTCTGCAAGGCCATGGAATGTATCATCATGGAACTTATAAACAAAGACATTGGTAATCTCCAAACTCTGGGCCCCACCCAGTTCGGGTTTGTAAAAAGCAGATCATGTCTCCTAAACCTGATAGACTTCTTTGAAGAAGTCAGCAAAGCTGTAGACAAGGGTAAGGTGGTTCACCCAGCCTATCTAGATCTTGCCAAGGCTTTCAACACCATACCCCACTCTGGAATTATAGATAAACTCACTAAACTAGGTATAAATCCCTATGTCACAAGATGGGTTGCCAACTGGCTCACTGACAGAACCCACACTGTGAAAGTAGCTGACTCCAAATCTGACTTCAGACCAGTGACAAGTTGAGTACCACAAGGTACAGTCCTGGGTCCTCACTTGCTTGGTATCTACATCTCTGAAGTACAGGCTAACACAGAAGGTCTTTGGCTAACAAATTTCACAGATGTCTGCAAACTAGGAGCCATAATTGAAACTCCTAGCAATGTGGACATCCTACAAAAGGGCCTCACTGAGACAGATGCCTGGTGTTAAAGCCATGGCCTCAAGCTCAATGCCAAAAAGTGCATTGTCATACCCTTTGGTAAAAACTCTGTACCCATGAACTACAACATAGGCGGTAGTATACTTAACACCGAAAGTGTGATAAGAGACCTTGGGACACAGGTGGACAGTAGTCTCTCCTTTGATAATCACATCGCCACAGTAGTCAGGAAATCCTTCTATGTGGCACACCTCATCACAAAATCTTTCTGATCCAGAAAAAAAGAGGTCATTGTTCCGCTCTACTCATCACTCATTAGACCCATTATAGAGTACAACGCCCCTTTTGGTATGTACCTTACAAGACATCTGCAACAACTGGAAAGGCCGCAGAAATACCTCACAAAGAGGATTACTGGCCTCAAACAGATGCCCTGTGTAGACCGCCTCAATAAACTCCAGCTTTACTCCATCACATATTGCCTACTCAGAGGTGATCTCTGCCTAACATACAAAGCTATGTCAAACCCAGAGCTGTTGGACATGCTCCACTTAAAGAAATCCCAATCTCTCCAATCTACACGCTCTAGGGACCTAAACCTTGTCACCACAATAAACAGAATATGCTGGAGGGATAAATTCCTGTCCCAGAGACTTCCTATACTCTGGAATAAACTACCTATCTATATCAAACAAAGCTCCTCATTAGCACTCTTCAAGAAAAATCTTGATGATTGGATGGGAAATAGGAAATTCACCCTGGGATCGCCTCTGTGGCTCTGCTCGACAGTGGCACAGGAAAATAATTTTCTTGGATGGCAAAAGCCAGGGTAACTTTTTGGCTGGGCTTGAATAGGCCCCAGGGCCGATAGCTTAGTACCTACTATGGACCTATGAACCTATGAAGAGTAAGAATTGTGCATTGTTGCTTGTGTAAAGTACTGAGTTCTGTTGTCTATTGTCTATGACTTATGTAGAGGGTCTGTTCTCACAGCAGTGAACTGGAGTGTGTGCGTTTGTGTGTGTGTGTGTGTGTGTTTGTGTGTGTGTGTGTGTGTGTGTGTGTGTGTGCACATGCTGGGAATTACAGAGAATTTTACGCCAGCATGTGGGGCAATCCTATTACCATTTTCTCCTCACCAAACACTGCTGATATCATCACCTATAAAGTGTTGTTTGACACTGTTCAAGTTGGACTTGAGCTGTGGTGCTTTCTTTAAATGCAGAGTTCTCTAGTCCTCTAGTTGGTGCACTTAGCTAAGTAAGGGTTCTGTTTTCACTGCAGTCATCTGGGGTGTGTGTGTGTATGTGTGCATTTGATTGACATTAAGGAGAGTGTTTTACACCAACATGTGGGACACTGCTGTTACCATTTTCTCCTCACCAGACACTGCTGATGTCATCACCTATAAAGTATTGTCTGAAACGTTCCATATTGGACTTGAGCTGTGGTGCTGTCTTTAAATACAGAATTCTCTAGTCAGTGTATGTAGATAGGTAAGGTCTCTGTTCTCATTACAGTCAAGTGGTGTGTGTGTGTGTGTGTGTGTGTGTGTGTGTGTGTGTGTGTGTGTGTGTGTGTGTGTGTGTGTGTGTGTGTGTGTGTGTGTGTGTGTGTGTGTGTGTGTGTGTGTGTGTGTGTGTGTGTGTGTGTGTGTGTGTGCTTGTCTGACATTAGAGGGGCAATTTACATCAGCATGTGGGGCACTGCTATTACCATCTTTCTCTCAACAGGCTCTGATGAGATCTATAGCTGATGAGCTATAGCTGATATGCAGATGTGCAGTATTCCCACCAGGGCCAGGTCAGAGACTGGCCTGTAGGCCAGGCTAAAGTCACCTCATCTTATACAATACAGAGTACAGTGACAGGGATTTCAGTCTATCCATAGGATGGTGCAGTGGTGCAGCAGTAGCAGATGGCACAGTGGTGCAGTGGTAGCATTGTTGCCTCACAGCAAGAGGTTCTCCAGTTTGATTCTCAGCTGGAGTGCCTTCTGTGTGGAGCCTACATGTCCTCTCTGCATTCATGTGGGTTTCCTCCGGGTGCTCCGATTTCCTCCCATATTAAAAAGACATGCATCTGGAGCATTTGTCCACAGGCCTCCACTGAAAATTGTTTTTGTTCCAAGTCGGACTTTCCTGGTAAACAAATGTTAAATTAATAAATATGTCATGGCATGGTTTGTAGACCCTGTATTTTCTTGGTGAGAAACCCCTCTGGTCTCTCCAGCTGCTGTAGGTATCTGGTGAGGTACATGAAAAGGACAGCATTATACCCTATTATTGTTCTGATAAGTTACGAGTACAGTGCTGTTATATTATCATCAGATTTGGATTAAATAACCTGACTTATGAGGTGCATGACATCGGCTTTCCATACCACTGAGGACACTTGGTGGTCAAACTTCAGATTGCTATCTATGCATATTGTCAGGTCTTGCACCAGTGGGCGTCTGCATAGGGGGAGTGTTGTCAATGTTATAATTTGTGGGCAATTCCACTTTTCAGAATGCCAAAAGAATGACACATTTTTGCATGTATTTGTAGACCGTGTGGCTTTGGCATCAATCACTTGTCTGTGTTAGACCCTCCTATAGTATGTTAATATCATCATCAATGATTGCACCCAATATGTAAGAATCAGCAAACCTGGTAAGCCAAAGGTTGTACACTTTAGCCTAGATTATCAAGAAATAGGTTCCAAACAGTAAAGGACGAGCACAGATGCCTGGGGTATGTCAGTAATTACAGGTCTACTGATAGAAGTTAATTCACCAACTTTCAAAGTATGTGTTCTGTTGCTGAACAAGTTGTAAGGACATAAGGATTAATCCCTTCTCCCATAAAGATTTCTGAATGCTATCTAAGTGGAGGATTGTGTCCAAACCCTATGCCAGATCAAGATAGGTAGTATGCACTGTCTAACCTTCATTCTGAGCTATCACATAGATTTAGTGGGCTGTGACAAAATCACAGATCACCTAGCATGCCTCAGAACATAACCCTATCTAACACAGTTGAATGCACACTTCAACACACCCTCCAGATGGACTATGTTCCCCGAGAAGGTGTACATCAACATGCACCCATCTGAGTGTGGGGGGGGGGGGCAATACCTGATGAATGTATATATAGACACATCCTGTTTCTTCTCATCTGTGAGGTAGACTAACATGTCATCGTGCATCTTTTCTAAATGGACACTAATAATATCCCGTCTGTGTACAACAGACATGTGTGAGTCATTAATGCTAGATCTATGTCTGTTACATCTGTTAGATGTCCTCAAAGAGGTCATCAAGGGCATTAATGATGACAAAATTATCATCTTGTGGAACTTGACCTAGCCAAGGCATTTGACACACATACACACTGAGGTATTCACTCAGTACTGTCCGATGTGGCACTAAATACCTATATCGCCAAGTGGGTAGACCACTGGATCACATATGTGGCATCTAAATATGTTCAAATGTGTGAAGTGACCTGTATCTCTAGTCCAGTGATCAGGTCCATGCATCAGGGTTGTCTGCTAGTCCCTTTCCTGTTCATTATTTAAGTCATAGATGTCAAGAAAAACATACACATCCTGTGTCCAACCAGCTATCTGGAGGACTACAGATTGTGAGCAATCATTGACTCCAACTGTGATATTAGTATTATACAGACAATATCAACACACATCAAAGATTGCTGCTACAGCCATTATAACTGAGATGAAATAAAGGCATGGAGGCTTTGTTACATTTTGAAAACAAATGCCAAGCCAAGGATAATGTAGATATCACACACTTTAAGCAGACTAATTGATACATGACCTGTGTCCTGGGGTAGATAGTATGTGGAACTTCCACCAGTATGTGGCCACAGTGGTGACTACTCCCTTGTAGGTAACACAACTACTGATTATGTGCAGGACATCCACATCAAAGACCATAATAGCTCCATAGGTCACAGCCTTTACCACTCCAGTAACTAAATAGAATGCATTTTTCTTCATGTACTTTCATACATGCACATCTTCCAGTGATGTGGAACTGAAATGTGCCACCTTTATCACAAATTTGCCACACATCTTCTTGGTCATAGCTAGGTATTCTTTTTGTTGCATAAACATTACTGTCTGATGGTGCAGAACCCCCATCAAGGTGTTATACCAGACGTGTGAGTGATACCTGTTTCAGTGATGCACACAGTGCATACATAGCTGTTTGACAACATTGATGCCGTGGGCTACATTTGTGACAGTGTGGATTGTGCTCTATATATATATATATATATATATATATATATATATATATATATATATATATATATATATATATATATATATATATATGCCATGCATATCAGTTAACTAGCCTGTATTGATCATAATGTCAGATATAAGTATAACAGTGTTCCACCTAACACTTCCAGTAGATATTACAATGTCAGGACAGTGTGCTTGATTATCCTAACAGATTGCTGACATGTCATAATAGTTGTATAAACGTATTCATCCAAACCATCTATGATCGCTCAGAATCACATAGGTTATGTCAGGGACATGTGATTACTGGAGGTATTATTCTGATATTGTCCATGATTGTGTGTGCTTCTTTTAATGTTGTTCATGAGCCTGTAACTGTGTCCCACTTGCTGGAGACCTCTTTTGACATTACAGCCATATTCAGGCAAATCAATTTTCACAGATTCACAATATGCACCCACTCAAAATTGTATACAACATCCCTGATAGATGTCCTCTCCACTGTTCATGTCAGTATGCCTATATCACAAAGACATCTTCTCCATTGTTATGTCACCTTATCCGACAGTCACATGATATACATTTTCACTATAAAGTCCATACTTACCATGTTATGTGATTAGTATTCCTGCTACAATTGTCTTTCATTTACATGACCTCATCAGCAGTACATTTCAATGTTTAACCTGTTCTCTTTCCTGCGTCCATTTCTACAATTCATCTATGTGTCCATGGTCAATACACACACCTCCAATGATGTACATGATAAAGCAAAACAAACTAAGATATAACATAAAATGACCGAATGTCAACTGACCAGCATGTAACCAAAAAAGTTTTAATACCAGTACAAAAAAAAATGATAAGCACATTCATTCTACAATCATAATAACACAGGACTTCATCAGATAACAACATTGATACATCATTCCTTAAACAGCAAACCTATCACTGACAGAGCACATCATATGAAAATTGATGAATAAACTGTACCACTAGAGATATCACCATTGGCAAACCCAGGGATCTGGGCTTGGCCCTTCACGGTTTGAACTCTGTTTCTCGAAAGTTCAGGCTAAAGTATATGGCCTTTGGCTTACCAAGTTTGCTTATTCTTGCATATTGTGTGCAATCATTGAGTCCATCAGTGGTGATAGCATAGTACAGGAGGAGCTAACACATATAATGGAATAATGACAAAGGCACACGATCTACAAATAAGTGCAGAAATGTGTGTTTGTAATGTTGACTGTCTGAAAAGTGGAATTCCATGTTAATCATAGCATTGACAACAGTCCTACTATGCAGAAACTCAGTGATGCAAGTAATGGGAGCACATGTAGATAGCACTCTGAACATTGACCACTAGTTGTCCACATTGGTATTGAAAGCCAATATGCACATCATAAGTCATGCCATCATATTGAAATCTTAGGATTGTATGACAACACTGTAGTCAAATCTCCACAAAACTCTAATAGAGTATAATGCTTTCTTTTCATGTACCTCACCAGACACATGTAGCAGCTGGAGACACCACTGGGCTTTCTCAGCAAGTTAATATGGGGCATACAAAGCATGCCATGATGTATAAAGCTATATTAAAAGCCATATCACTGTAATATGTCTAGTATAGGATGTGGTGACATCTGGTTGGCCTCTAGGCCAGTATCTGATCATGTAAAATGTCTATTTTAGAACACATTATTAGAAATGAAGCTAGTGAGGAAAAAATAAAAAAACTTACTTTTAAAGAAAGAATTAATTTTCATTTTAAAATATCAAACATTAATGCCAAAAGGGTTGAATATTGACTGTTGCTGGAAGAGTGTGATATAAACATACTATTGTTTTTTTTAATTGGATTCTTAATTGTTTAATGAACTGTTAATTGTATAATGAGTTAATAGGTATGTGTATAAATACTGAATAGAAGTGTATTGTTAGTTACTCCTTGAAGGCTTTGTAAAGCTGAGGCGCTAGAGATTCTATAGAGAATAAACTGGTTTGGTGAACTGGCTGTTGTTTTATCTGAATATTTGTGCAGTGAGGTCTGTTCGAGCTGAAGAGCTGGTGTTGTGAGAGTTACAGTATCTGATCATACCCTGGTGCGATGACTGCATATCCAAAAAATCTGACATAGCTGATGACATCAGCAATGTCTGTTGATGACAATTTAACAGTGCCTCACATGCTGGTGTAAAATGCTATCTGTAATGTCAAGTAACAGCTCTCTCTCTCTCTCTCTCTCTCACACACACACACACACACACACACACACACACACACACACACACACACACACACACACACACACACACACACACACACACACACACACACACACACACACACACACTTGAAAGCAGTTAAAATAGAACCTTTACTTATCAACGTACACAGACTACAGAAAACAGTATTTTACACAAGCGCCGCAGCACAAGGCAAACCTTTAAACAGATGCAGGCCAACTTATAATGAATGACATCAGCAGTGCATGTTAGAGCAAAGAAGTTGGGTGGCATGTATGAAGTAGATCTGTAGGCATGTGCAAGTATCAAAATACAGTCAATTCAATGGATTGGAGCTGTAAGTGTAGGATACACACTTCTGCTCTTCTGGCTAGACACACAAACACACACACATACGCACAAACTAACACACACACACACACACACACACACACACACACTTGACTGCAGTGAGAACAGAACCCCTACCTAATTACACAAACAACAGAGCTCAATATTTTACACAAACACCACAGCACAAGTCTGACTTTTACATGGCTGCAGATCAAACTTATAGTGAATGACATCAGCAGTGCATGTTAGACCGAAGAAGTTTGGAGGCCTGCATGAAATGGATGTGTAGGCATGTGCAGGCATAAAAATACTGTCATTCCATGAGATTGGAGCAGTAACTGCAGGATACATATTTGATCTTCTGGCTAGACACAGACACAGACACACATACACACACACACACACACACACACACACACACACACACACACACACACACACACACACACACACACACACACACACACACACACACACACACACACACACACACACACACACACACACACACACACACACACACACACACACTCGCACACACACATGCCTAGTTGACTGCAGTGACAACAGAACCCCACACACACACACACACACACACACACACACACACACACACACACACACACACACTCGCACACACACATGCCTAGTTGACTGCAGTGACAACAGAACCCCTACCTATCTAAGTACACAAACTACAGAACACAGTATGTTCTGTAAGCACCATGGAACAAATCTGACTTTTACAAGACTGCAGGTGAA
This sequence comes from Protopterus annectens, assembly GCF_019279795.1. NCBI lineage: Eukaryota > Metazoa > Chordata > Ceratodontiformes > Protopteridae > Protopterus > Protopterus annectens. Next base: position 1,423,008,469 of record NC_056728.1, read on the forward strand.
CTTATAGTAGATGACATCAGCAGGTCATGAGGGAGACAAAATTTTGGGAAACCTGCATAGGCTCATAGCTTCATATGTACATTGGAGGCTACTAGCCTAATGGGTATGTGGTGTTTAGAAGCCTAGCTGTGTAAAAACACAAGTACCTTTCTGGAGCATAGTTGGCTGGTCATAGTTTTTTGAGCATCACCAGCTGGCATTGTCCATGAGGGACATATGTGCCACCCCAGAGGTGACTTTATGATCACCCAACCAGCAGTCAAGGCTGTCTTTGAACAGGGTCATTGAGGAGCACAGATTCACATGGAGTGAGAGCATATTACTGAGGAGTGTGTTGTCGGAAGACATACTTCCCTCCTCAGTCTGTTCTGTTTATGTTACAAACTAAGCTGAAAACCCTGGAGCAAGTTTTTCTTGTCCCATTTGACTTGCAGCTATGCATTTCCAGTAGGGCAGGGTCTTGGACTGCTCTGTAGGGCAGGCATAGGTCACCTGTCAGTAGCCTGCATTATACTGAATACACTAACAGGTCTTTCAGTCTTTCCATGTATGTCAAGTTTGGAGGCCCTGGAGTCTCCCAGACACAACCCTATGTTTTTTTTCAAATTGCTGCAGTGTAAGCTGAGGTACACACAGAAGGCAGCATTGTACTCAATTAGTAGTCTGATAAAGGTAGAGTACAAAAGAGGTATGACCACCCTGGTCTTGGATGTGATGTCCATATGTATGATGTGTGCAATGCAGAATGTGTGTTTCACCACTAAGGTCATGAAAGTGTAGATTGCTATAAACATGTGTTTCCAAGTCTCACAACACTGTTGGAGCTTGGGAGGGTGCTATGTATATCATTATTAGCAGGGGTACTTCATTGCCAAAGGGGACAATGAGCCATTGTATGCTTTAAGGTTCAGTCTGTGAGTTTGGCACCAATCATTTGTGTGTGGCAGCCCTTTCTGTAATATTATCATCATTAGGGGACTCTGTATTAGTGCATCCAGTTATCAGTCACCTGCAAATGTGGTAAGCCACAGGCCACCTACCATTGCCTGTACTTCACAGAAGTAGTTCGCAAACAGTTGAGGGCCCAGCATAGATCCTTGTGGTATTCTAACGGTAATTGGCTACTGGTGGAGGTGCAGTCCCCAACTTTGAGAGTGTGTGTTATGTCAGGGAGCCTGTTACCTATCTCTTTATTACTGTATGGTTTAACTCCCATGTAGGAGATCTTCACTATGACACATGAATGTGGGATAGTGTCAAAGGCCTTGGATAATTCAGCATATGGAGTATGTCCTGTCACCTCTCATCCAGGTCTGTGAGTTCAGTATTCAAGAATTCCAAAAAGTTTAGAAAGCAATATATATCCCTGACAAAAACAAAATGGACAGGGCCAGGTGTGTTGAGGGTCATCTCTATCCCTGTGGATATGGTTCACGCTGATTCCTTCACTAGCCTTGCAGATCAGCGTCTTTAGGCATATGGGTCAATAATTGTAGTTCTGCATATTGCTAGATTGATGTGCATTGCATAGTACACATCTGATATTACATTTTGTACCGTGGTTGATATAGGTTTGGAAAAAGTACTGAGACACCAGGGTTGCAGTGTTTGGGGGGGGGGTGGCAACAGGTCCCTCTGTTTTTAATGTTTACACGTGTAATTTTATGTCATACAGAGGGAATGCACAGTGGGAATGGATAGTAAACAGTAGCAATACAGCATAATATGTACATTACCATAACACAGAGAGCCGCAGGTTTGCGCGGCAGTTACCAAAGTGTATATGCATGCACGATACACATGCATGTGTGTAGGTGAGCAGTGGACAAATGCAAGCTACGTTGCTAAAGTCTGACAGTTAGTAGTGAGTCAATGAAATACATCTGCTGCTTAACTGACTCATGCAGCACATATTAATGCACATTACATTCCTTGTTGAGACCAGATGGTATTGGGTTTGAATAGATGTGTATCTAATACATTTAAATGCATTGCCTCCTTATCTAATACTTTTAAATACATGTAAATACATTGCCACCATTACCTGTATGCACCTTTGTGCAAAAAATGGCTTAAAGAGGTGAAATGGTCAGCTAGGACAGTGGTGAAATGGGGAACAAGCATGGGAAGAACAAAGTGAAAGCGGGGCAGGAATGTGCAAGAGGGAGATAGGAAAGAGCCATAGGTATCCCCTTTTCTAACAGTGTAAAGTAAACATATGTGAAAAATATTAACTGAATTTCAGCTCTCACCTCCAGAGAGAGGGGTGACCACAACACAATCTTCTTGTATAACCAAATGGAGTGAATGAAGTGTGTCAAGAAAACATGTGTGTAAAATGGAGAGCTATGTATGGGACAATTTTTTTTGTTGTGGGACAGGTGCCCATTTTTTTTCTTTGTTGACAAGAAAGGGATGGAGGAATGTCTGGGTCAGATATGTTTGGTAGGTGAGGAAGTAATTGCAGCTAGACAATACTAACAAAACAAGAGACAGGGACAGTGATGAATACAAAATGTTGGGGGACACAGTGATTGGGGTGAGGGTTGAGACATCCCAAACCCATGGTTGTTAAGCTGGGTGACAGTGAGAATTGAGTCCTGATCCAATGGACTGTAATCACTGTCACATCACTCTGCCACTGGCTGTAGTGCTTGGTGTTTCTTTCTCCTCCTCCTGGTACTACATAAAATGAGGGAGAGCAGCCTCTCCAGCCAGAATAGGAATGCATCAACAGTACAGTGCATAACCCTATGCACCATACTTGCAACTCGGTATCATCTCTGTCACTGCTCCAGGAGTTAACCACTGGACCAGACCTCAGGGCAGGACTACCTTAGGGGTCAGGTAGTATAGGTCAGCAGAGATGGTGCTGCCTAGTTGTCTCCCAGACATGCTGGGCAACAGTGCTTGAGCTGGAGGGGGCTTGAAGATCCTTTGGGTCAGGCCAACCCCTTAGTGCTGTGGAGCATTTAGTGATGTAGTACACATTAATGACATGGGCACATTTTGACAACATAATAAAATTAAAAAAACAAAATAAAATACAAATAAAATAAAATAACAGGGATAAGGGCTGGGGTGAGTGAAGAAAAAAAGATAAGATTAGTACTTTCATATGTGACATAGAATGAATTAATACAACTGTTTGACTATATTATCTTAACTTTTACTTTTAAGACTACTACCTCCTAACAGATAACTTTTACTTTTAAGAGTAGCAGCTCCTAACATATGCATACTTTTAAGAGTAGCAACTCCTAACACATGCACACTATACTCCAGATGGCAGGAAGTACTAACTGACATGTGCATATATTGCCCATATGTATGTTCCAATTTTACAGATTACAGTTTACAGCAGGGCATTTGTGCCACTTGTGTAGAGGTTTTAAATTAAATATAATTGAAGCATTAACTGTATTGTATAGTTGGGAAGTGTGGTATTTGAAACTACAACCACTGACTAAAGTCTAGTATTTTACTGTTGGTCTGTTCTACATTCTAATGCATGCATACTTGCTTTTACAGTTGAAATATGCATGCTTAATTTGATACAACTCTATAAAATACAAAGAAGCTATCTTTAACTTTTAATGCTACAATAACACTACTTTTCTGTTGTACACATACCACATGTATCCCCTCATCATTGCCAATCTAGCCCCATGGGTTTGTACATTGACCTCCTGGTCCCTGGCAGCTATGGAAATAACAGAACAGTATACCATTATGAATACCAGTCTTGCCTATATTCAGCATTTACTTCTTACAAGTACTCTCTGCAGTTTACAAACGTATGGGATGTCTGCAGTCCTAAATTCCCAGATACAATGGTCGAGGGTATCCCTCTTCCTCCTCCTCCATAGGTCATTGTAGTGATGCCTACATTGGTCACCAGCGTGTGGGATACTGATGGCACTTGTTACCGCCCAGGTTAAACTATCCCAAGCTTCCGACATATACTGTGATCCAGAATAGTCCCACTGCAGAAGCTTGGCACTTTGGTTCTTAACTAAGAGTCCAATAAAAATCCTGGACTCCTGGACACCCCATCTCTTCGCCCTAAACCTGACACTTTTCCACAAATGCCTGCCATGTCTACCATAGATCAAGAGCAATGGAAAGTGATGTTTTTCTGTCAATAACAATTATCATGTTTACTGGTAGTACACACAACAAAACTGTTGATGTCTACTTACCATTGCGCAAACACAGTGCTCAGCAGTGTGCACCTCTGAGTACTGATTTTGCACAATGGTAAGTGGAGCACAACATTGCCAAGCAGTGAGACATTACATAACTGCAGTTGGAATTTCAGGGTTATTGGATGTACAGGCAGTTTTGTATGTGTATTAGGCAAATGATAGCAGAAATATACTAATAGGAATATAGTAAATAGTATACATACAGTCATATCTATGATAATAAATGCGATAATGCATAGATATATACAAAAATAACTGACACAATACCAGTGTGTCAGTCATCATACATATAATTAATATCAGCTCCATTATGTCAAGTGTTATAAGTGAGAGTGACTATAATGGGAACTGGAGCAATAATAAAAGTGTATGGAATATGCTATATTCAGACTCAAGACAATGTATATGGCTGTACTACACTTACACCTGCTGCCACAAGCAATTTGAGGAAACAGTTGTCTATTTTGCAGTTCATTGCTATAAACTGCAATGTCACAACAGTAAAAGAAAGGTTGTACACCCTGTACTAGAACCCAGGACCATCTGTACTCCAGCCCTACACTTACACCTGCTGCCACAGGACTAGTTACATAACATTCCCATTTTACTAATCATTCTTAAGGTCTTGCTGTTAACTACAGTGCAACATCACTTAAAGGGTTTGTGCGATGCCCAGTAGTATTAATTTATTTCATCAGGTCTCACACTTATGTACCTTCAGAACATAGGATAGGTATATTATCATTCTTTGCCACCCTGACAGATTTGCAGCAAAGAACTTAAATCAACATGCACACAACCAACTGCATCTACACTGATAAAAAAACATACAAGTCTTATTTGTACATGTATTAGTTTTGGATGTAGTACACCTAGTGATCACACATCCTGTCATGATTATTGCTTGCAAATATACAGCTGTGACTTACATTTCTGTGTTTGTTGGCCATTCTTCATTTATGTAAGCAGTAACCTGAGACATGCAGTGTGTAAGCCATTCTATATCATTGGCTTTACAAGGTGTGAGGATATTAAGTGAAAATAATATCATATGTAGTTGCCAACAAATGAAGGGCAGGTTGGATGTTAAGGAACACAACCTGTAACATTTGTGCTGCTTGCTTACATTTCCAACCTTACATGTAACACTTTGCACATCTAACATGACACATTCAGTGGAAGTAAGGCAACCTGCAGTACTGTTGTGTTTTCTTTCTCCCAACCACTAATAATTCACTGTTGCAATCCATTAAAAACAAACACTAAAGGCGTCCTTGCACTATGTTTGCATCTCCTACACGGATTCAGTTTTTTTGGGATTCAGCAATTCTGATGAATTCATAGCTCATTTGCTTCTTATCACTGTGGTAACAGCCCTCAATCTACACCATATAAAAACACAACCATGTAGCTAGGCAAACTGATGGTGAGGAGACTTGTTTATGTTTGGAAAGCTGCACATAATGCTATTTCTTCAGGATATACCTATACAGATGAGTACTGCACTTCAGAAGGTATGCTTCCATTTGGTCAGTTACATACTGCATATGTTGGAATGCATTTAAGAAAAAACTGAAGCAAAGGCTTTTACACTTTTATCTCATGTTTATCTGTCTTCATTAGTTGGAAGAGTGCTGATGGTATGGTCATGTTTACCAAGCCATTTCAGAGGTATGCATGATTGCCAGTACATGGAAATAGAATGTTGTGTGATAAATATGTATAAATGCTTCAGGGACAATTTGTTTGATAGCACTTTTAGCATTTCAAAGATGGCTTGCTAGGAAATTGTGTCATTTTCCTGTTCTTTTGGGGGTAGCAAAGGTGAGTTACTGTTATGGCACAAATAAGGATATGTTCCTCTTGTTACTCTCCTTGTTTTGCATTCTGCCTGTTGCTCATATTTCACATCTGTAGACTGTTGTATGTTTCTACATGGGGTAATATTGAATGGCTACATTTTCTGTTTTATCTAGAATCAATTACTCAGTACTTATGTGATACTTATGTGTATTATCCTTCTGTTGTCTTTTAGGACACCTAGGAGCATGCCACCCAGGCATGTCAATCCTCAGGGACCTCCTTATACCAATGCTGAGAACCAGGTCATAATGGATGTCTTTAGGCAACATTGTGCTTTTCTGCTTGAAAGAAGATGGGAAGATATGGCATATAGGATACAAATTTGGCAATGGATAGTCGCTGATCTAATTGCTGTGGGTGGCCATGACAGGACATAAGAGCAGATGCACCGCAGGGCCTCTGACATGATCACATCTGGGAGGAGGACAGAAACTGCAGTGGGCCGTGACCAGATAGGTACCAGGGGAGGGCCTGCAAGGGTACCACCAGTAACACCCAATGAAGAGTTCCTGGACAATATCAAGGATCTGGACAGCTCACAGGAGAGTGCAGTACAGCATGTCCTGGGTGTGGGATCAACAGTGTCAGAGACAACAAGCATGTCCCAGGAGGATTTCCAGGTAGGTTTTGGTATCTCAATAGTTGGATACTGTTGCATAATAAAACAATTGAAATCAATACGCTACTTCTGTATCACATGTACATTTTTGAGGGGGGATTAATGATTGCTACAGTTATTAGCTTGGGTCTGAGTTGACAGCCACATTCTTGTTGAAAGCATACTTAATGGATATATAAAGGGGTAAAGGTATTACCCCCTGTGTTACTGTTAATTGTGATGATGTTGCTCTTACCTCCTGCTTAACTTCTTCCAAGACCACCTGGATTACAGAAGAGAATCTCTTCTGCAGATGGTAAGCTAAACATTTTTATGTCAGCAGTTTAAATAAATATTTTATTGTGTTGTTGATGTCAGGCCTGTTATGTGTATTGCTCTACTGTCTGCAGTAGTGGCAGCATTGTTACTTTGTTAGCACATATTGCAGTATAGTAGTGTAGGTATTAATGTATTTATGTATTTGTTGTTTTTTATCACAGTTGATTGTTACAGTGGGAGTATGAGCCCTCTGCCACCCAATGTCTGTGTATATGCAGACTTTGATGATAATGGTGGCGAAACGCAGTCACAGTCGGGGGTGCCGAGGCTGAATCTGACACTGAGGTTGACATACAGCCATCCCATGCAGTTCGATCTAATACGGCCAGTAGACCTATGTCTAACCATTCCTGTGAGGAATATGAGACAGGTGGAGGGTTTGGCCATTGATTATTGAAGTGTGGCTATTGTGACTTAAATGCTGTTGATTCTGGCTGTAGCCAATGTGTGGGCAAGATGCCATACATGAAGGTTGATAGGGGTGTTTGGAGGGGGCCTGCTGTCCCTCCTTCACCTGCTGCAGATGTTTCTCTCCATGCCACTCAAAGTATGTTTAAGGCCATCATGGAATCACAGGCATGACCTCATAGGAGCTCCAGACAAATGTTCATGGTTGTAGATGTGGCACAGTCTGACATGCATGCCTGCTTCCACTGTGTTACTGATTCAATGGATCAGATGAATGACACATTGGAACGAGCAGTGTCTGTGATGGAACATCTGCTGGAAGGGGAACAGCATCCACAGAAGGGCATAGGTCAGCCACTTCATTTGCTGTCAGCCAACATGGCTGTGTCTGATCATGCCCTGAGAGTGGCAGTACTTTCACTGCTCTGTCAGTGGTTGAGGTGTCCACACCCAGACATGCCAGGCCATGGGGCTGTGGTCCTTGGCATTCTCATGAAGGGAGCTCATTCAGCAGACATCAGTCATTCTCAGGTAACAGAAGTGCAACTGGCCATTGGTATGGACATGCCGACAGAACCAGTTTTTGTGGACCAAGATGTAGAGCCAGCACAGTGCTTGGCTGTGTTCATGCAAGCACTCACACACTAATTTCACCTGAAGGACCCCACAGATACACATATAATAGTTACTCATTTTGTCAACTGGCCATTTGTTGGTGTATCCAACTGTCTTCCAGTTTCTCTTTCTTACTCAAATCACACCCACTGACCTTTTATGTTAGCCTATGCTTCCTGTCCCCCCTGATATGCAACACCCTGTGCAAACAATGATAACTGTGCCATATCCCTGTTTTCTATCCTTTGGATTCAGGGAAAGATACGCTTTGTGCCTGATGCTCAGGGTGCATAGCTAACTTAGTATATCTGCATTTGTGGTGTTGAACTGCTAATTGTACCTTTCACATATATTGAACTTGGAAAGTTAGACAACTGATAGCATCAAAATTTCCCAACTTTATAGTGAATGATCTTGTGAGGGTTGTGAAGTCAGAAACTGCAATGTGTATTATCACTTCCTAACTTCTCTTAATGATTTTCCAGTATGAACATATGGTGCTAAACTTAGGGCAAGCAGTGATCATCAGTACTTTTGAGATGTATGAATGTTAGAATCTTTGATGCCTGAGCCCTGCTCCTTAATAATGGATGTAATGGACACATATAAGTCATATAAGTCTCTGCTGTCACATGTTAAGGTAATTTCTGTAAAAATCTCCCACCTTTTACTTGCTTACCAGACCAAGTAATAAAATACAAGAATATGCCATAGATTCATATTATTAAATAATACACTCCTGGTTCAGGACTTATCCTCTAAATGTAGCAGTTGCCACAGTTTCAGTGCAAGGCTGACTCTGTCTGATGCAAGCAGTACATAGCCAATACATGGGGAGGTAAAGGTTGTGTCAGTTGCCTGGCATCAGTGTTACTATATGTGTTTGAGTAGGAGGAAGGTTTTAGGCCTCTAGGTGGGGAGTGTGTGAGCTATGCATTGTCTCTTAGCCAATGCAAGGGCATATTGAGTATGCCTACATCTGCCTGCACCCAGAGTAGCTGGTGGTTCCCTCTCTGACTCATCTGCCTGTGGCTGTGGTGAACGTGATGGGATGTGTGAACCTTCTCCTTGCTGATTCTGCTGAAGCTGTTTACTCAGGATTATGATGTGTAACGTAGCACATACCCTAAATATTTATGTACATGTCTGTGGATTGTACTACATGGCTCCCCCAGATGTTTCTAGACACTGAACTGTGACTTTAGCATTGAAACGCATGCTCTGTGATATTGCTGGTTTGAGTGTGTACTTCATTATGACATTCTTCCATGGATGTGTTTGTATTTCTAATGGGTGTCATTAGCCATGGTTCCAGTGCATGGCCTGCATCCCCCAGTAAATGAGCCATTGGGATATCTCCACTAGCAAACATCTGGTACAGCTGTGAGGTGTGCCAGATATGTGAGTCGTGGTAACTGCCATGGCTGCTAGCACATGCATTCAAGGTTATTCCCCTGGCATTGCACACAACTTGCCAGTTGATAGACTGATAGCCCTTTCTGATTATGTAGAGCCTACTCTGTTCCCCAGGTCATGCCTTTATTCCTATACGTGTGCAATCTATGCACCCAGTACTTCAGGGTAGTGTGCTACATGATAGAGCTCCTGCTTATTTCTGGCCCTCTCCTCAAAACCGCAAGGAAAATATATGTAGTTAATGACATGTTGGAGCATAGCATTCAGGAATTGGTGGAGGTTCCTGGATGCTGATGCCTGCGATGCCCTCAGCATGCCCTCCAGTTGGTCTGTGAAAAGTACCTGTAGCTATGATTCTATGGGCTACACATACCTTTGTCTCCACTGGGATGGGTTCCTTTGGCTGGCTCTGGCTTTGAGTTGAGGACAGCAGAGGTTGCAGAGTTTCTGTAGTATGTCTCTGTCCACCCTGTAGCTCTTTACAATTTCCAGATCATGTAGGTTGTAAAAGTTAAATTGGGGCCTGAAAATTCTTCTTGTTATCAGCCTAGGCCTATTAGCAGCAACAGCAGCATTGGCTTCAGCCTGTAGCATATACAAATGATTTAAAGTAGCAGCAGCCCTTAACATTCTGTCCGTGTAGACTCCTTTCCATGGCTGTATTCCAAATGTTTTGGAATTCACTGGAAAAAGCAGCATGGAGTCTACACAGATGGTTTATAGCTTGCTGAATTGCTCCACCATGTTGGATTGGATGATTAGCATGCAATTCAGCTCCTTATGCTGTAATTAGCATGCCTTAGTGTTTACCTTGTTTACACATGGGTGTGCGCCTCTACACAGAGCTTACTGCTTCACAAAATTATATCAGGTAATGCCTACATCAGTAAACTTCTACAACTAGCAGATGTTTTGCAGGCTTCCCTGCAAATCACAAGTGAGTTTTGTGAATAGCTTGCTACAAATGGCAAGGGATGGTACATCTTTTGAAATGATTATTATGACTGAGCAGATATGCTATTTCTGTCAGGCTGGATAACCCAAAAAGTAAGTACAGTATGCTTCTTCACAGTAAGGGTAGTTCATATATCCTATCAGATGAACATTTTTCATCCATCATCACCTGAATGTGAGACAAAAGGAATCCTACAGCAGATTGCACACTACAGGAGCACTGATCACCTATTGAATCAAGGTAACATGTTTGTGTTATCCATCAGCAGAGTCATACGAGTATGTTCACACTCAAAGATGACCTATACATCTATCAGCCTAATAGATGCACAGCCACAAAGAGGGGTGGCAGTGAAAGAGTGCATACAAGGAGGGATGGGCATACATAAGAATGTTTCTTGTAATGTAACATTCATGGACATGTTTTTGGTCTGTTCTAATTATTAAGCTGATCTACTCTGCAGCATGAAGTGACTGACATGGGGTACAGAAGGATTAGTAGAGAGAAAACAGGCTTATGACAAGCAGACCATGGTTGGATAAGTATGAAATAGGTGTGGGGAAGGATGTCAAGGCAAATAATTTGTTTAGGCCAGTATCCACTATATCTCCATAACTGGGGCAAACATAAAAATGTGGGTGATTAAACATATCACAAACATATAACATCATTGTAAGAAATGATGTGAGAGACATCTGGAATTGAACCATTGATGCTATGGGCAAAATAAAAAAATAACACTTCAGTGAAGTGACTTATGTCACCATTCCACACAGGAAGTCATTCTTTATTACATCCAGTAGTATACAAACTGTCAGAATAACTGATATAAAGTAGTGGCTTTACTCCACCGTAACTCTTTGTTCCTATAGTGCAGCATTTTTAAGCACCATTGCATGGAGATAACCTGAATAGTGTGGCTGGTAACAAAATGCAACCAGTCTTTGCCATAGGACATGGGAAGTTAAGCAGGGGAAGAACAAAAGGGAAAAGAATTTGCAGGAGGAATTAAGGAAATAACCACAGATCTCCACTTCTTCAACACAGTAATGTGCACATGTGGAGAAAATTTGATGAATTTGTGTTTTCGCCACAATACAGATGGGTGACAACAAAGCCGTGATGTTGTATAGCCAATTGGACAAAATCAAGTGTGTTGAGAAGACACAAATGTCAAGTGGAAAGCTATGTATGGGATGATTTTTTATTTTTTTTTTTTTGTGAGATAGGGGCCCATTTTTAATTTTTGATTTCCAAAAGAGAGGAATGTTGGAGAAGGGACATAGGTATGTGAGGGTCAGGCAGGTAGGGCAGGTGAGGAAGAAGGTGCAGACAGAGAACAAACAACACAGATGCAGTGATGGTGATGGACACAAACTTTTGGGGGACACCATGATTAGGGATAGGTAGGGGACATTGGAGGCACATACATGTCAAGCATGGAAACAGTGAGAATCTCATCCTCACCTTCAGAACTGTCATCATTTTCCCCTTCCTCAGTTCCCTGTGAGACTGCTTGATATGGGAGACTCTTTTCTATTTTAATGATCAACTTCTCCAGGTGGTTGACGAAGGCACCAAAGCAAGTTTTTATTACATCACATACCATTCCTGGCAGCTCCTGACAAGTGAAATAATCACTACCTCCCGCAATACTCCTGGAGAGTACCAAGGCACCAGCAGCTGGAGCAATGCCACCTGATGTGGATGGGTCAGATAGTGCAGGGACTGTGGAGGCACTCTTGCCAGGATGCTTCACAGTGGTGCTGGGTGTTGGTGTGGCAGCCTGTGGAGGGCTGGCAGGTTGAGCCACAGTTGTTGGACTACTTCTCTGTGCTGAAGCTTGTTTGGTTTGTTATCAGAAAGGTATAGCATCAGAATGATGGGATTCCAGGTAAGCCACAAAAAAAAAAAAAAAAAAAAAAAAAAGATAGAGATAAGGGGTGGGGTGAGACAAAAAGAAAAAAATACAATTAGAACTATAATATGTCACATTCATGCTTTATTACAGTAATTATCTTTTTATTCTTATACTAGCTACAGAGTTTTCACAATCCAAAACATGACTCAGAATTGTTACAAGTAATCCTTGGAATCTACAGATTAATTTAACAACATGGCATTAAAGCCAGTACTGCTGCATTTCAAATATAAAAATGATAATTATTGAATGTCAATCTATCAATTACTTGGGTGATTTGAACCCACATAATCTGAATACACTATTACACTTACCTACTACAATCACCAAGAGATACAGAAGGCAACATGCATGCTTGCTGTTACAATTAAGATAGGCATGATGAACTTGATACTGATATATGGAATTACAATATATTTATTATAATCAGGGACAGTTGTGCTGTATATATACCCCTTGTCTCTCTTAGTCACTCCAACATCTCAGCATGTGCATCCCCTTTCACCAAGATTTCTTCTGCAGCTGTAAAATAGAAAATTAAAGAAGAGACGTGAAAGCATTATGCATACTAGTCTTGGCTATCTACAACATTTCATAGCATTTAAAGTTGCTTTATTTGTATACACACACAACTGGGGTGTCAGCAGTTCTAAACTCATCCACCCACTGGTCAAGTTGTGCCTACTTGCACCTCTTTAGGCCACTGGTGTGGTGCTTACACTGTTCCCCAGTACATGGTATGCCAGTCAAGCTAAAGACAACCTTGGCTAGGCTGTTCCAATCCTCAGCCTTATACTGAGACCCATTATAGTCCCCTTGTAGCAGCCTATGGCTGTAGTGTTTCACACGGAGTGCAACAAATATTTTTGACTCTTCCACACAATTCTGTGCCCTGAATTTCGCACCATCCTTCTCATCTCCTGCCATTTCTGTGAAAGTCCTCCAGCAATGGTTGCAATATTTTTCTGCAGTCTGTGATATTGCATTTTACAACCAGTGCAACTGTACCATGCTAACTGGGTTTGCTTGATGGTAAGTGAAAAGAAACATTACCAAATAAAGAGGAAGGGAGTTTATGAAACAGCAATATTGATCTGAGACTTGGCATTGATTTATGGCATGTCTGTCGCTATACCTAATCAAACTTTGTCCAATGGTCAACACTGAAATGCTAGATGACTTGGCTTTTAAGCCATGACTTTGTAAGGATCAATGGGATGACTTGGCACATGGTTTGTGGGAACTTGCATACTGTTTAATTTGTATAACATGGGATTCAAACCTATGTAAAAGGGAGTAATACCTTTCCACATAGGTGATTATTTCTCATTGCCACAGAAAAAGTGCTTGCCAGCCATAGTCATTACAGGTCTACAGTTGAAAGAGTAACTGGTGCTACACTTCAATTAATCCTATATGTATGTGACAAGGTCCTGGCTTATGTATTCTTAGCTGTGATGCAGGAATAATGTCTGACAATATATTGGAAATGGATAGACATGTATCACTTTAGTAATAGAGTTATTATGATACATACCTCACAATACATTCTGTTTTACAGTTCTACTTGGGTTATGAGAGAAGTGTAAATGATTGTCAGTAAACTATTGTGTCCAACACAGATACGCAACTGCATTTTTTATTGCATAATCATTGTCATGCTAAACCATGCACATATAATAGATATGGTATCTAAAAATGTATGTGTATGCAAGCAGTAATGATACTTTTCTGAGAATCAACCTGCTATACATAGCTATTGGCATGTAGTATTACCTTTATAATCCATGTTTTGTGAAAAATTACAGAGGGACACCAGAAGTGTGCTGGGTATTAATCTTGGCTCACTTTTGTTCTGACCATAAACATAGTGCATTTACACCTGGTGCCACAGGGAAAGGTACGCAGAAGCTGTATTTTCCACACTCAGTATGGTCCTGACTGCTGATGGCTGTGCCACTGACCCCATTTGTGAGAAGGGAGGTGATCCAAACTGAAATATTTCACTTTTTTCCTTAAGTAGTGAAACCTGTTTGTGCATAGGTAGACAATGTGCAAATGTAAAAGGCAATAGTGAACACATATTACTTGTGTAAGTACACATTATGACCCTTCTTCAGTAACATTAACTAATGTGGGGCTCCAACTCCGCTTACTTTGTCTTCTGTATTTTTTATTTCAGCATATTTACATCTTGTTGTAAATCAGTATGTATATTGTGCCTAGTCACCCACTGTAGTTAGAGAGCACATGCATATAAAGTTACTGAACGCATTCAAGATCAGTGCCATTTTGCACAGTCAGTCACCGTGAGTGCAAGTTTGAATGGAGATGCACATGTGAGTGTGTTAGAAATCATGAGTCAATAAGCATATGAAGTTCGAAGTATATGTTCCAGTTACAGCTCCCGATGTGTTTATTTATAATACATGACTTGAACCCATCCTGTGCCTCAATGCCTCACTGTATACATGAGATATGTGACGGTGTCAGAAATGGGATCAGAAGATGAAGCAGTTCGCAAACCATGACACATGCAGTTCGAATTGGAGTAATATACAGGAGCAAACTCGTAAACAAGTCAGCAGTTATTCAAAGGTACTTACATTTGTTTTAAATGATTTTCAGTCATCACACATGTGACACAGCATTCAAAGTGTTAAAAATGATTACTGAGTTACTGAGTTATTTGAAATGTCCAAAACAGTGATAATGATTAAAATGTTTGATTTTTTTTCACAGTAACTAAGACCTTAAGAAGTGTCTGAAGTGTTCTGGATATTTATAGTGTTAAAATAAAGCATTTTCAGGGAGGTTGTTGTGCATTTGAGCAAAATTACAAGTACCAGGTCTATACTTATGTTTAAAAGCAATTTGTCATTATGCAGAGGGATTCCAGAGACCTGAACTGCTGGTGTTTGGTGTCAATATTGCAGAGAACTTGCAAGTGTCTGAGCAAGAATATGATATTTTCAAATAGGCTGCATTTTCTGATAAAGACACATGTACAAGAGCATTTATACTTCTTTATTTAGCTAGCTCAGAAGCCATTTAGTGGGAATGTTCATTTGTGTATGCACTTGTCGTGTATGCAGGGGAGGGGGAGAACCACCATATTGTGATACACAATGAAATGCAGGAAGAACCTGAGTGCCTAAAACATAAACTCTGAGAAATGTGTGACCCTCAAATGGATATTACAATGGAAAAGCACAAATTTTACAGAAGAAATCAAAAGCCTGGTGAAACTATTGCAGCATATATTACTGACTTAAGAAATAAAGCAAAAACATGCAGAAATGGTAATCTACAAGATGAGTTGATAAAAGACCATCTTGTATGTGGTATTAGAACTCAACAAACAAACAAACTCAGAAAATACGCAATAACACCAGGTACAAGAGTAAGCCCCACAACTCTAACCACATCCACAGAATGCATGAATTCACTCTCTAATAAGTTCTATAAGTGCTTTTGTTTTAACATTCATAAAACGTCATCAGATATGTATCATTGCCCCTTCTTAAATAATGCACAAAAGTCAGGTGACTTTCAGATCAAATGTCATATGATCATTCCCTCTCATTCATAAAATAAAATAAAATACATATACTTAAAGTCCTGAATATTAAAAAACTCAACATAAAAAACTTAATATACAAAAAGCTCAATATACAAAAAGGCCAGCCTCTTATTAAGAAAAATAGAACATTTAAAATATATACATCCATACAGTTTTCTATTTGATGTTAATAAACAAATCATTGAGCAGTCGCATATTCAACTATACCAATCCCACTAGTATTTTAAAAAATGCAAATATGTTCCCATATAAACTTTTACTATCTAGCCAGGACTTTTAGTTTCAAAATGGGGGCTATACTAATACCTTCATTCAGTCCTGGGTGTATATATGCCTCTACACTTAATTGCCAAATTAATTCCTGTCTTTCCAGCATAATAGACCAAGGACTTCTGCATCATTTTTTTTCCACCCTTTCTAATGCACTAAATTAAAAAAAAATGGTCATTGTGTTGCTCCAAATGTCCATACAAGGCATTAGTTGTTTCTCTCTTTTTTATGTCATACAAGTGCTCATAGATATGGTTTCAGAGATTACACTCCATTTTGCATGTATAAAAGGCCTCACATAACTGGCAATGAGCTCAGTAAACCACCCCCACAGAGTCACAATTATATTTGCCTTGCAAGAAATAATCCCTGTTCTTGCTGTTAATCCTATCCCCTTCCAGTACATATTTACACATGTTACACCTACCACATTTAGACATCCTAGGATGTAAAACCAATATTGTATGTTTTGTCTCTAATACATTTTATAAAAAAGAGATCAATGTCCAGACAGACTAGAGCAACTCTACCAATCAGTAAACAATTGTTAGTACAAATGCAAAGAACAACGGAGTGGTCAAGGCTCAACAGTCGAGAAAACGTCAGTCACAAAAGTTGCACTATGATACGACCAATAAATCCCTTACACTATTACTACAAGGAGAAGTGAGAATGGAAACATCTAAAGGATACAAACAATTGGGAATTGTGAAGAAAATTTGTGTGGTACTGAGATCTTACATCATACAACTGCAAGAAATGGATTTCAGGTGTAATCGAAAATATTACCTGTTTTTGAACCAATGATGCAGCAGATTGCCACTGCCGATTACTCTAATTCACAGAATGACTCTATACTTGTTCAAATTCAAAAGGATAATGAGCTTCCTTCAAATAATGTTGATGTAATCCCAGAATCCCCAAAAACTGTCCCTGTTGCTAAACTTAGTAAAAGTTTCTATGTTACCAGATCGGGTAGAATTTCCAGACTGAATCCAAAATGCACAGCAACATGGACTTGAGCTCAGTTTTGTTTGTTAAAATGTCTATATATTGTCTAGCTCTCAAAATGCTTTGTTATCCTATTTGCATGCTGAACAAAATTAAAAAGGGAGGATGTAGATCAGTGCATATATTGTTCCTAGTCAGCCACTGTAGTCAGAGAGCACATGAAAATAAATTTACCGAGCACTTGCGAGATCATTGCCATTTTCTACAGTCAGTCAGTGTGAGTGCAAGCTTGAATGGAGATGCACATGTGATTGAGTTAGAAGTAATGAATCAGTCAGTAAGCATATGAAGTTCAAAGTATATGTTCCAGTTACAGCGCCTGATGTATTTATGAATAATAAAGTACTTGAACACATCCCGTGTCTCAGTGTCTCATTGAATACACAAGACATGCAACACTTGTGTAACAGCAACAGACAGGTAATCAGTAGAATTTCTGCAGTCACTACCATCCATGTTGATAACCACCTCACAATGTCATTAAGTGTGTTTGCACTCTAGAAGGTGACTGACTTTGCATTTTTCCATTTTAAGCAGCTAACCATGTTTGGACTATACCATGTGCCAGGGAC
>NC_056728.1:1423031227-1423141227 GCF_019279795.1 Protopterus annectens
AGCTATCATTCTAAGTCTTTTGGATTAAGCACTTGGGCTTCAGACCAGTTGTTTTACATTAGGAAGGTTTGTGGCCTGCACTGTGGTGGCAGGACAGATAGCTTACATCCTTCTAAGTTGTGAACTGCTGATTGAGGGCTCAGTGTCTGTTATTCTAAAAGTGTATTAGCTCTGGTTTAAGCACTTGGGCTTCAGGCCAGTTATTTTACATTAAGAAGGTTCGTGGTCTGCACTCTTGTGGGAGGAGAGGCTGGACTCTGCCCTTCTGTGCTGGGAATTTCTGGTTAAAGGCTTATAGTGCCTGCATATTTTAACTGTTTCTTACTGAAATTGGTACACTTTGTTTGCTGTAGCATAGACTAGATCCAGGCCTGCTGAATCTAGCTTTATTTGTATGCTGCTTGTTTGTTTGCTTGTTATTTCCCTGAAATGCTAATTCCACTTAAAACACAGCTTTTCAGCGCTTCTGTGGCTCCCTAGTGATATCTGCATTGCTTACTGTACTTATTTCCTTGTTTCACTTGAAAGAAAGTTACTGTTTGTCGTTTTTGCATTTAAGTTACCTGAAACACAATGCATTTAAGTTACCTGGCACTTGCTCAGTAAAGCAATTATATAAGTCAGCACTAAAATATTAAAAGCACTACACCCTCACAAACTCCCCTTGAGTACCTCGTTCCCTATTGGCCCTTTTTTTTCAATTATAAAGGAATTCCCAATAATATTCTAGCATGTCCAAAGGTCAGTTGTCAATCTCCTCTCCGGTCCAGCTGGTGAATCTCGGAATCTTGAGGCAATGTTACAACTGCCTCATGTACACACACAACCCTCTCCTCCTCCCAACAAATTCCAACACATGTGAGAGATGCAACCATATAGCCATACTGGAGGCTAAGCTCTCTCAACTCAGTACTGGCTAAACCAGTCAGGAGGAGAAGGAAACCACACTCACTAAAATTCCAATCTCACATAGACCTACCACGACAGCAAACCAAACACATAAACACACAAAAACATACTCGGAGGCTATAAATAAAAATCTGCATAAGCAGCAGAGATCTCCAAAGCAGACACCCAAGCAACCGCTACCCCAAAACAAAACTCCTGCAACACATAGCTCACAAAGCAAGTGTGCCAAACAGTCACAGCCCTTAAGGCTAAACAACACACATAATACACTTGTAATAGGTGACTCTATCGTCAGGCACACTGACGTCCCGCTCACCAGGCTGAACAAGGAGAAGGTCACGGTGAGCTGCCTGCCAGGCACTAGGATCCGTCACATAACACAGGCCCTCAGGTCACTCCAAGGCAAGTACAAATATGATCCAGTCATTGTCCATGCTGGTGTGAATGACCTGAGACGTACCTCCCTGGACTACATGAAGAGAGACATAGAGGAGCTCTCTGAGCATGTAGCCCAGGCCGGTATGACCCTGACCTTGAGTAGCATCTTACCCTCACCAAGAATGATGCCACAATATGAAGACAAGATGACCAATTTCAACAATTGGCTTAAGTATTGGTGTCATTCAAAGGGGATCCAATGCCTGTCAGCCTGGGATGACATGCTCGACAAGCCACGATGCTTCGCTAGTGATGGCTTGCACCTGTCACCCCTGGGCTTTTGGATATTGGCAAAGGCTCTTGCTACCCCAATAGTGCCTTTTTTAGGCAAGGATCAAAAGACAAACCCACCTCCAAAGGTATCACAAGGGATAAGAAACTAAGAGTAATGCTACTCAATGCCAGAAGTCTAAACCTCAAGATGCACGCACTCAAAACTCTCCTTAGCATGGAGAACATTGATATATGTGCAGTAACAGAAACCTGGTTCAAGGCTCCCAAGAGCACCCCAGCACTACCAGGTTATACCTCATACCATGCTTTTCGGCCCCAAAACTTGGACCGTACTACAAAAGGAGGGGGAGTATCAATATTCGTCAAAGATACCCACACCTCCAGGTTGGTGGCACAGCACAAAGCATCAGAGACTATCCATGTGCAACTAACAGTGGGTAAAACTGCCTTCCAGTTTATAGCCTGCTACAGACCACCCTCCCAAACCCAGGAACCCCACTCGGCCTTCCTGAGAACATTGGAAAATATGAAGGTCTCTCCAAACACCATTATATTGGGCGACTTCAACTACCCAAACAT
Source organism: Protopterus annectens (assembly GCF_019279795.1). Taxonomy (NCBI): domain Eukaryota; kingdom Metazoa; phylum Chordata; order Ceratodontiformes; family Protopteridae; genus Protopterus; species Protopterus annectens. The sequence continues at coordinate 1,423,033,388 of NC_056728.1, forward strand.
AGACTGGGAGCATTACTCTAGCTCCAACACCCTAGCCCAAAGGTTCCCAGAATTTATAAACTCAAATGCTATGGAACAACTTGTTACCACTCCTACAAGAGGGGAAAACATACTGGACCTGATCGTCACCAACATGGGGACTCTATGCTCCAGACCAGAAGTGTATCCCTCACTGGTAAGATCAGATCATAAACTAATCTCACTGGATATTCACATCCCGACTCCACTCTCTGCCCTGAAAACCACAGTGAAAAACTTCTCTAAAGCAAATTTCACACTCCTCAAAACCGAGGTGGAATCCTTCAAAGCCCCCGGGCCTGTGAAAAATATGGGCCAGACTGCAGAACCCTTTATAAACCCATTCTATGAACACCTTCAGAAATGCATGGATCATGCAATCCCAAATAAAACCAAGACCCAATCCTCCAAAGGCAGACGTCCTGTTTGGTGGACCCCAGCCATAAACAGACTATACAATAGATGGAGGAAGCTACTACATGATAGAGCAAAATCCCAAAAAGGGAAGGCATCTCTGATCAGTATTAGCAAAAAACTACGGGCACTCATAAAATCGTCTAAGGCCAGCTTCGAGAGAAAAATTGCACAGGACACTAAGGATAATCACAAGGCTTTCTTTAGTTATGTTAGGAACCTAGGTGGGAATTCCCAGATATGCTCAGAATTAGTCCAAAATGACAAAAAATACACCGAACCCACAGAAATTGCCAACATCCTAGCTGACAGGTTCAGTGCAAACTTCTCCCCCCCTCCCCACCAAAAGGACAAATATTTATCCCAGCAGAGTGCTGCCCCCCTGACATCTCAGATGCTCAGGTAAGAGCTGCCCTCTCCAAAGCAAAAAACACAGCAACAATGGGACCAGACGGTGTCCCAGGCTGCGTCCTACATGAACTCCAAGAAGAGCTAAACCCAAACATAAAACTACTGTTCAATCTCAGTCTTACTACAGGATATGTACCCAAAGAGTGGCATACAGCAACAGTGGTCCCTCTCCACAAAGGTGGTGCTTCAACGGATCCTGGAAACTATCGCCCCATAAGCCTGACTAGCTTGGTCTGCAAAGCTATGGAAAGGATCATCATGGACCTCATAAATAAAGATATTGGGGACCTACAGACACTGGATCCTACCCAGTTCGGCTTTGTTAAGGGCAGATCCTGCCTCTTAAACCTGGTTGATTTCTTTGAAACAGTCATCAAGGCCATTGATGAGGCGAAGGTGGTCCACACAGCCTACCTGGACCTTGCAAAAGCCTTCGATACAATGCCCCACTCGGGCATTATAGATAAGCTCACCAGCTTAAATATAACCCCCTATGTCACTAGATGGGTTGCAAACTGGCTCAAGGACAGAACCCACATGGTTAGAATTGCTGGAGCCATGTCAGACTCCAAACCATTTATAAGTGGCGTCCACCAAGGCTCAGTCCTGGGACCTCTCTTGTTCGGTATATATTTCTCGGAGGTACAGGCCAACACGGAAGGACTGTGGCTGACTAAGTTCGCAGATGACTGCAAACTGGGCGCCATAATCGACTCTCCAGCCAACACAAGCATCCTACAAAAGGGCCTCATAGAAACAGACAACTGGTGCCAAGAGCCATGGCCTCAAGCTAAACGCCAAAAAGTGTATAGTCATCCCCTTTGGCAAAAACAAAGTGCCCACAAATTACCACATAGGTGGTAATCCATTAAGTACAGAAGAGGTAATTAGGGACCTGGGGACCCAAGTTGATAGCAATCTCTCATTTGACAACCACGTGGCCAAAGTGGTTAGAAAAACATTTTATATAGCCCACCTAATCATGAAGGGATTCACATCTAGATCAGGGGAGGTCATCGTGCCTCTTTACTCATCCCTCATCAGGCCCATAATTGAGTACAATGCTCCTTTTGGGATGTACCTTACCAGACACCTGCAGCAACTGGAAAGACCCCGAAAGTACCTCACCAAGAGGATCATAGGGCTCAAACAGATGCCATATGCTCTACTCAGTGGCATACCGCCTGCTCAGAGGCGATCTGTGCCTGATGTATAAAGCCATGTCCAACCCAGAATTAATGGACATGCTGCACCTCAGAAAATCCAAATCCCATTGAGCTACGCGCTTGAGGGACTTGAACCTCAGCACTGAAATAAATAGGACATGCTGGAGGGACAGATTCATAACCCAGAGGCTCCCTTCACTCTGGAATAAAATCCCAGTCCAGGTTAGGCAGAGTCCCTCATTGACTCTCTTCAAGAAGAATCTTGATGAGTGGATGGGAGATCGTAGGTTTACCCCAGGTATCACTTCTGTGTCACTGTTAGACAGAGGCACAGTATACTAACCTCGAAAAAGGGCATAGCAAAATTAATTTAAAATGGGTGGCGAAAGCCAAACACTCTGGCTAGGCTTATAAATGCCCTTGGGCAGATAGCCTAGTATGAACCTATGAACCTATGAACCTATGAACCTATATATATATATATATATATATATATATATATATATATATATATATATATATAGATATATATATATATATATATATATATATACATATGTATATATATATATATATATATATATATATATATATATATATATATATATATACATGTGTGTGTGTGTGTGTGTGTGTGTGTGTATATATACATACATATATATATATATATATATAAGGTTTATATCACGCTCTTGAAAGATGAAAATAGCGAACACTATTTCATCGAACATAAAATATATAAACCACATAGTATCGAACATTCAGAACAGCAAATTTTTTCCTTGGGGAAAAAATTTGCTATTCCAAAACACATACACGCAACACAAGCACACCTAAAAAACATCAATCCACATACACACACATACACTTATAATCGTACAACTAACCCTACACTAAACTGTACATACTCTACTATCTATCCACTTAAATTAATACAAACCCTTACCCTATGGTCTGTCACTATCGCATACTCAGCTAACCCACGCCCTAACCCTAACTCACTTAACCCGCCCCTAACCCTAATTCACCTTACCCGCGCCCTAACCCTAGCTCACCTAATCGCACCCTAACCCTAACTCACTTAACCTGCGCCCTAATCCTAATAACCACAAAATTGCACACTTACCTGATCCCGACCCGTAAATTTCCACCACAGCGCTGAAAATAGCGAAGCCACAGAACCGGCCATTTGAATTCTTACCCCAGGAAAGAATTCAGTGTTCTGCACCTTCACTATTTTTAGCATTCGCTCAAAACAGGTCGATATTAGTACATTCAAAGTTTTAAAACTTCGATATTCTGATATATACCCTATATATATATATATATATATATATATATATATATATATATATATATATATATTTATTTATATAGAGAGAGATAGATATACACATGCATATAAATGCATACTATTTTTGCAAATAATTTTATATACGTTATTTTTTTTTTTTTTTTTTTTTTGGGTCTAGGGGAACGTTGCGCACCATTTGATCAGCTCCATCTACAGATACATGTTTGCAATGCTGATGGAAACCCCAAGCATATTTGCATGATATACATCATCTGAACATGGTTAACAACATCACTGCACAGTACTTAAACATTTCTAAATCACTCTGCCAGCTTGCTTGTCTCATTATCATACATGCAATTTCACTATTCAGTCATTATCACGCAAAATGGCTGATCACATTATTTGATCTAGCCATGTCGTTTAGGTAGGTTTTCTGAATCCCTCCCGCAGTACTCTTGTTCACTCATTGCAGAAATTCACATAGTATAATCTAACAAAGTTTTCTAAATCTTGGTCTATGTTTTTTATCCAGAAGTGGTGCCCTTGTTTTATACCTTCTAGATATGTGCATAGAATGGTTTATTAAACAAATATTCAAACCCTTCTGAAAGTTAAATACAGCAGCAAAAGCATGAACTATATTACTTGAACCCGTGGACTATATTGGCCACATGTCATTTTAAGATAAAAAAGAACCACATACAATTGAAAATATTTGTGAGCATGTAAATATCTTGCCCATAAGTTTTATTTGGTTTGCTTTGGAAGTCTGGGTTTGGTATGCGTGACCCTCAGAACCACAAGTGGTGCAGCGGTTAGTGTTGTCGCCTCACAGTAAGAGGTTCTCCCATTTGATTCTCAGCTGGAGTGCCTTCTGTGTGGAGTCTGCATGTCCTCCCCACGGTTGAGTGATGTTTAAAGACATGCAGGTAGGTGCATGTGTGAATGGGTGTGCCTTCTTTGAAGGTTGGGCGTTGGGCTGGCAACTCGGCACCGTAAAAATCCACTGCCAATAATTAGCGGACCGGAGTTCCACTGTGGCGACCCCTACCTGGGAAAAGCTGAAAGACATTAGTATTGATAAATATGTTCTAAGTCTGAAATTGCTGATTTTGGGAAATTCCCTTTTATCCTATATTTATAAGTAGCTGTAATGTGGGAGGTGCAGCCACCTACACTAGGTGGTGCACTGTGGCTTGCCTCTGGAAAAACAATGTTTTAAAGGCATTCTAGCAAGTTTCACAGTTTATCAAAAATGACTGGACAGACTGATTATAAATGTTTATTTGATCCTGAATCTTTGTTTGTGAATTATAGCCTGCTGCTATAGGTTACAGATGTTCTCACATGGTATAATTTTAATTATCTTGATTGAAGAGAGGTTTGTTCAAATTGTCACTACTTCTCTGTAAAAAAAAGAAAGAAAAAAAAATAAAAGACCAGATGTGTTAACTGGCACCACAGTGCCTGAATTTTAATTTTATTTGTGAGAGCAGTCCAACAGTCAGCGATGTTATCCCTTGTCTTAGACCACTCTGACATTTTTGTTGTTGTTTTGCTTATTGTTTAATTTGCACAGCAAGTTCTTCATAAGTATTCACTGCATTCTGCAGCTGAGTGAATATGTTATTGTTTATTGATAACATGTCACACTCACAATTTATCCCTTACTATGTTTGATATAAGAAAATAATGACATATTATTGCTTTCAGCTGTTTAGGTCAAGATGAGCTCATAGGTAGCTTTACAAGATGTGATAAATGAGTGGAGTTTTTGTACCTTTGATGAAGTCTGGACTTACTTTTTTTACTAAGGTGATTTCTTAAACCAAAGATATAGTTATTCTTCTACTATATTTGTTTCTGTACAAAATTCTGAAAAATGTGATAGACATAGGGTTTCCAGCAAGATACATACCCGAGAAAGAGGGACATATATTAAAACTTGAGTGAGCTATTCATCAGATATGTTAAAATATATTGTTTACCTAACCTATGTACAACAGAAAGCACAATTTCAGGACATTGCTAGCTGTAAATGTAAGATCAGACTTTCGAGATGTAAAGCATTTTAACGTTCTGGAACACTGGGTTAATTGAAAGATGTATTGATGAGTTACTGAGAGTAGAGGAAATGAGTTGGAGGGAAATGGACTTACACAGCTAGAGAATGAACTGTAAAATCAAGTGTATGATATAAATAATCCACCGTGTATGGGTGCTTGCATGTCCATATGTGTATGTGTATGCATTTTATCCCAGTAGTCTGAACACTAAATAATGCTAGAAGAAGACACTGATACTGGATGCCCAGTCTGTGCTCATTTTTTTTTTTATAAATCTGTGACAGATGTGCAGTTCATTAACCTGATACCAACCCTGTTGATTTGATAGTGGAACCACTAATCCAATAACAAAAGCAGCATGTAAAGAATCTATATTTTTCCTTCTGTCTGTGCCTACAGCTGCTTCCTATGCGTTATCATGGTACAGTGAGCAGTGCTCATAACTCCTAACTGCGGGCTAATACCAACAGTAGAAATGAGAATGTGTTTGTGCTGCAGGCTAGTCAGTCTTTACTCAGTGATCAGTTCATGTTTAAACAATGCAACGTCTGTGTTGACAGTAGTTTCAAACCTATCCTTGGTCTCTTTTTAGATTTGTTTTTATATTTTGTAATGGTAAACAGTTAAAATATCATTCTATGCAAGCAGCACCACGTCTTGCTTTACCTTTTTCTCTCTTTACCCATACCAGCCAGTTCCTTAATCAAAAACACCAGGTAATATTCCTTTAAATAGTGTAGCTGTAAGTTGCCTTTCTTGTTTTAGTTTCCAACCAGTCAGTGTTTCCTTCTGCAGCAGTTATGTGGCTCCAGCATTTGCACATTTGAGCATCACATTTAGAATTATTAACTTAGAAGATTTCCATGATGCCAGAGATCCTTGAAGGAATGATAAGGAGCCATGAGCAGGGCTCACCGTCCAAGGCCTGCAGGTGTTTTTATTGCGCCACAATAATCTTATTAGTATGTCTGATGGCAATTATCATCTTTTCTTTATGTTGAAGTAATTCTGTTGCCTCTCTTGCTACAGAGCTGTATGTAATGAGAGTCAGCCTCATACACCGTCTTATACATTATGATATTTAGAAATATATTGAACACAATGACAGAAAAAATTACACTGCAGCAGTCCAACAAAGCTGGGACTGTGTAGCATAAAATTGTTATACAAATCAAATAACAGGAAATAAATGATAGCTATTTTCTAAAAATTACAGTAGAACTGCAAACTCTGTCTGTAAGTGTACTTCCCTGCCTCTTTCTCTCCTGCTTTCATTTTCTTATATTGTAAACCTAAAAATGGCACAGGATCTCATACATGTATAGCGTAACTCTCTTTTCCTCTGTGACTAATAAACAGCAAAACTCCTGAGACATATTGGAGGCGTCATCCCATTTCCTGGCTCTTCTTAGAATATAGATGTTCGAATTGTTTTATAATTTGCTTGATAATTTCAAAGTACACATGTCTAATCACTGTCCTTATCAGCCATTATTGTGAGACAACAAGAGCAGTGATTGTATATCTTGTTACTGAGGAGACTGTTCTGATCACTTTTGGTTCGATGCGATACCTTCCCTACTCCGGTTTGATTCTCTCTCTCTCCATTTGCTGACTGTAAGACTGTAAAGCAGGACACTTAATTAGATGGGAAACACAATTTGCACTTGAAAGGAGACAAATATACTTAATGGGTTTATCTGGTAAAAGTAAATGTTTTAAGCAATTTTCCTATTTTTACTAATAACTTTGTATACGCTTTCAAAAAGCTGGTTGCCTGGGGTCTAATTTTTCCAGTTTGATATCACTGTAGTTTCTCTGTCTCTCTCTCTCTCTCTCTCTCCTTTATCTCTCTCCAATAACAAATATCTCCAATATATTTTGGAATGTCTATACATTTAGGATGAGGGATAACTGCTGGAATATGTTCATTGTATAGATATGGGTTTCATGCCTCTCATCCTTGAATTGTATATTGTATGAACAAACACATCATTTAACCAAACAATGGTACTGCAATGGCAGCGAGAAGAAAATCTTGTGTTTAGTAGATTTTGTCAGTTGAAAAATTATTAAAAAATCTCAGTGATAGAACCAAAGAAAAAAATTAAAAAAACACTGCAATGTAAACTAGATAAATGAACATGTGGATTCTTGCAGTATTGCATTAAACATTGTCCATTTTTTATTATTATTGTTTTGAATTTCAATAGTTTTTCACTTTAGGCATGTCATAGTTAAGAATGATGCAGCAACAATAAAAATATACTTTTCCAGGTTGCTGTTGAAGACTATCTCTTCTCAGTTGTTTGCAACCATTAATTTTACTTTTGCAAATATGGCTGATATACCTTTTGCAGATGGACTGAGACTACTTTTTATCACAGTGGAACAGACATAATTTATAAATTACAATTTTTGTTCTATTATTATTTTATAGGACTTGTTTCATGCTCACTGAAATTAGTACAATACATAGAATTCTGTTTAACTGTACTACATTTAAGCAACTATTTCCCCCTTTGCACTTTTCATCTTTATAAAGTTCATGCGAGAACTGGAATATTGTCACATAATAACTGATAAATATATGTCATCCAGATTTTTTTAATTGTGCATGCATAACATCAGAAGTTGTTGAACTGTATACCTTCAAATGTCAGAGGCACCAGTGAAATCAGTTTATTTACCATTTCCTACTTTATATTACAAGACAGCTAGTGGTTTAGAAAAATGAATACCGAGTCATATTATTGACTTTGCTTGGAAGCTGGATAGTATGAGGTAGATTAATCATGGCAAAACAAAATACCCTGGCAGAGATAATTGGATGGCCCGTGCTTTACTAGGCAGGTTGATGCTTTGTTTACTCCTAAAGTGCTAGACAGAAGTGCTGATTTAAAAAGTGATTCATCTGCATTTTTATGTAACTTATCTTTAAGGCTGCAACAGCAGTGTTAGAAATGAGATGCTGCAATTAATCTTGTTGTAATGATATATGGAAGCTCAGTGAAACAGGTGTGCCGCTGACAGGACAAGCTGATATTAACACTTACTGCTGTACAAAAAATAATGTTCTGAAAGAATGTCTCTAATAATAAGTAAAGGCCGTGTATGCTCTCTGCAGCAAAAGGCAATACAAAGTGAAACCAAATTTGAGAGATACCACATATATTAGAGTTGCAAAGGATCTGCTAGAGAAGAACATTTCGCTGCATGTTGATTAGCATCTAACATAGTAAGTTGCTCTGTCAATACACTGCAATAAGGATGATGATAAAATTACTGAAAGAAGGATTGAAGGCAATATTACGTTACTATATGAATGTAACATTTTTTTTCCTTTTTACTCATTTGACTAAATATAAATTAAAACATAGGATTATAAAAAAGTAAATGTTATCAGGAATATGGGAAACACAGAATGGTTAAGATTCTGAAGCTATTACTGAAGCACAAATGATGTCCTCTGTCATGCAGCAGCAGTTCGTATCCTCTAAAACCGACGCTGACTCTTAGTATATTATCATACCAAGGGATGGAGTATGCCTAGCATCACCTGATGTTAGTCTAACAGTTCAACTCAACTAAGTCCATGCTCTTTAGACTTGAGGTGATGAGATGCTGAAACATTCTGCATAAATGAAACCCATTACTTATTTCTGCTGGAAGTTAAATTCTTCTACAACTGCTGTGTAGCCAGTGATATCACCTGGGCTCACTGTAGTCATTATATATTCATCCGACCTTCAAACGTGGCTAACTACATTTGCTGACAGTTGTAATAGAGGTGTTTTTGTTCAGTCAACGTCTGATACCATTTCCCTACTGTTTGTCTGATGTTACAAATAACTGGTGCAAAGATAACAGGTTTGAACCAAAATACTAAAGAATGCAGTATTGTTACACTTGAAAAAACAAATGTGTTCTACAGCATAAAGCTGAGACGGCACCCTTGTCCAGATGAATTCTGTCATTCTAGATCTTGATACCATTACTGACAATTCCCTGTGCTTTGACCACCAAGACACAGGACAAATCAGAAAATCTTTCTATCTGGCCCAACTAATATCTCAAGGTGTGTAATCCACATAAAACACTTAGCATTCTCCTGTACTCATTCTTTTGTCAGACCAGTTATTCACTAAAATGCCCCTTTTGGCATGTACTTGTAAAGCTATATTGCAAAATTTGAAGGAATTAGATGAAACAAACCACAAGAACAGGATGCAGGATACAACAGATTTATTCCGGTACCTCGGCCCAACAGCCTTCAAAGGAATAAACATCAAGCCACCAGATGCATTATATATACTGGTGCTACCCAACAATCAACAATTAAACAATTAAATATGATTGAAATGGTATTAAACAACTCCAGAGAGTTAAAGGTACAGACAAAATTTATACAAATATAAGAAACACATAAAGCTTAGAATACATCGAATTATTCATTACAAAACACAAAAAAGATACTATTAAATGTTTAAATTCACTTCCAAATTCAAACCTCGGGGTTTTAGAGTACCATATTTTAAAATGAATCTACTTTCTAGATTTAATAGACTCTGCTGAAAATTACCTCCATAACGTACATTGGGTTTGGCTAAAGCACAAAAAAATAATGAGTCAATAGACCCATTGTGTACTGTATGAAAATGTTCAAATATAGGGCTATCTATCCTAGCATTGCGAACATCGCCAATATGTTCTAATACACGTATTTTTAATTGGCGTTTTGTCTGACCTATATAATATTTTGGCAAAGCACAATCACAACCAATAATGTAAACTACACCACAGGAACTGCAATTAAAATTGTTTTGTGCAAAATATTTAACCCCATTAATGGTACTACCTGATAGGTTTTTCACTCTCACACATATCTTACATTTACCACATTTAAACATAAAAATGAGGAGATTGGGCATCTTTTTCCTGAACATGTTTCCTTTTCATATGGCAGATATGCCAATCTTAAGGAAGTTCTTAAACCTAGACATTTGCTAAGTGATGTTTCTTTGTTGGATTCTGATATTCAATATGGTATCTCCTGTATGCTAGGAAAATGAATCATGAACACATAACTACTGCTTGACTGGTTCACAGAAGCACCCATCAATAGCAGTACAACTCTACCTGTATTCCAGCCCTGGTATTGCAGGCATAGGGTTTCCCCATATAATGTTTGCATGCAAGGACTAGCATAAAAATGGGGGAACTGCATACATTATAAAGGCTTATTCTCTTCATTGTGAAATGTCATTGCTTCAATATTTTGCATTAGCATGCAACTCTAATGTAAAACATCAGCGTCTAAGAGCATGGTGTATCTGATAGTGGTTTTGAAATTACAAGCAAAGCTCTGTAATTCCACATGAGGTTAGGAGAATTAAGAAACTGTAGATCTCCGATTCTGAAATGAATACCACATAATGATTGGGGTAGCATGCTATCCCAAACATAAATTGTTTTGCACTCTATCCCACTCTGGCAACTGTTGTAACTCAATAAATATAGATTTGCAATGTTGTTAAAAAAGGTATTTGGGAGACTGTTGCATTGATTCATATTTTGTCAGTACTACATGAGAAAAAAGTAAATTAAAAATGCAACTAATCAATCACACAGCAAGGCAATAATGGCGAAATAGACCTATTTTAAGAAATGTATAAAATAAATTAAACTAGATGAAAATATAGTTAGGTAAACATTACAACTTACATATCTCAATATAGCACTCACAATTGAGATGAGCTATAAAAATCTACAGCAACAATCTAAAGCTTGTCTTGACTCAGGCATAGAGGGTTAGAGTCCACACTGTGACATAATCAACCTAGGTTCTATTACTAATACAGATATTGAACATGATGGACTGTGATAGGATGGGAATGAGTCGTTTGGCTGACTTATCTATCCCGTGAGGAGATGGTGGGACTCCATTAAGCATTCCATGGTGGAAATTAAGAAGCATTTTCTGATTACTTGTAGGTCACATAAACTGTAACTGGAAGACATGAGTGAAATGGTATTGTAGTCAGTGATGCTGAAGACATCATGCCTACTGTAGCCCGGTTAGGGGTTTCCTGTTCACTGCATACTAAAAACTCCTCTTCCATGTCACAAATATAATGGTTTCCTTCCATCTCTCACTTGTCTTAAAGGGTGGATAGTGATCTCACCTATATAATGCTCTTAAGGCTGTTCTTACCCTGGAGAGGGAATACCTATCTGTGTCGATGTTTAGAGAAAGATTTCACCTTACCGCATGCTCTCTTAGAGTACGGAGAGAAGGGAATAAACAATCTTATGGGACAAAGTAGAGGGTCAGAAATTGCTACCAATAGTTCCAGTCACTACACAGTTTATGCAGATAATACAAATTACTGCCACCCACTGAAATAAAAAGAAAAGAGCAATTCAGACTGAAAAAGATAAAATGTATATGTGGGGGGTTTGTTTTTGATTGAACACATTAAATGTCTGATAATAGAATATTAAGATAAAATGTTTTCCTAATTTTATAGTTTGGCTAGTTATATATATATAAATATATACGGAGAGAAGAAGAAATGGAATATGTGCATATTTGGAGTGTAAAGTGTGAGCTAGTTGCTGACATATAAAAATGACTCTTCTGGAAGTTACTAAAACATTGGCGGGTGGTAGTACCATGCTGTCTACTCCCTGTAGCACATTCTCTGAAAAGTCTAGAAAATAAATTTATAGTAGATATCAAGCAACTGCTTCATAATGTTGTCAAGCTTTTTGACTGAAAACATTAATTTTAACTTTGTAGGAAATCTTGACGTAATGGGAATTCTTCTTGCAAGCTAAAATCGTACATAGATTACTTCTGATTCAGCTATGACTAATTTGGTATGAACCACTATATGTTAGATCTAATCTTAAAATCAGATGACATAATCTGCCATAATGATATTGTGTCTTGTAGCACTAGCAACTACGAAACAGTCCACACAGGGGAATTACTCACTGATGTCCTTCCAGGCAAATGCTTTAATTAAATGAAGATGTGAAAGTACATACAACTGTTGTAGTTCAGTTATGATCATTTCAGCTGAGTTATAACAATGGCTACTCATGCAAAGTCTGCAATAATGCGATTCATACAGCAGTATGCCTGAAACTCTAATTTACATTTAAAGTAGTTTCTTTTGAAATACAATTGAAATATAATTGAAAGAAGAGATCCCTTCCACCAAGGTAAGACAAACTACCTCCACTGTATGAATGAAAACATATATCACCACTCTATATCAGCATATAAACAGCTGTATAGATGCAACTGTACACTGTTTGAACAAATGCAGGGCAAGCCCCAGAAACAAACCCATATGGAGGAACCACAATATCAACAAGCTTTGCAATAAAAAGAAGAGATTTTTTTAAATATCTTTATTGAATTATCACTTATGTCATAGACAGGTGTGTGTGTGTGTGTGTGTGTGTGTGTGTGTGTGTGTGTGTGTGTGTGTGTGTGTGTGTGTGTATATATATATATATATATATATATATATATATATATATATATATATATATATTTATGAAACAAGCCCTATTGACATATGTTCAGTTGTAAATTATGTTTTGTACAGTCATCATTAGTTGAACATCACATAGCTCATGCAATTCCAGGCTTTCTAAACCTCAAACTCCCAGAATGATAGAGCCCTTGGTACTGAAATAAACTCAGGAGTCTAATAAAATCGACCAAAGCCACATTTGAGGATAAAATAGCTACCCAAGCCAAAGACAATGACAATACCTTTATTTTGTTATGTTTATAATCTCAAAAGTACAAAGCAACAATGTGCTGAGCAAATTGTGAACAATTTTACCTACTCTGTGGTTGAAGATCGAAACGAACCTACTGGCCAATAAATTTAGGTCTAACTTTTCCGTTCACTCCCCTCTGTCTGCCCTTATGTCTGAAACTGGCTTGTCTCCAGCTATCAAACAAGACCATGTCCTAAAAACACTATCAAAAGCTAAAAATAGTGCATTGATGGCTCCTGACAGTAGCCCTGGATGCATCTTAAATAACAAGAAGCATGATTTAGCCATATGCCTAGCAACACTGTTCAACCTTAGCCTCTGTACTGGTCTTTTACCTAGTGAATGGAGACTAGCTACAGTCACTCTCCTAAATAAGGGAGGATCTTCCACAGACCCAGAAACTAAAGAACCATAAATCTGATCAGCCACATATGCAAAGCTGTGGAAAGGCTTATCATGGAACTAATTTCTGGACCCACCTCAGTTTGGCTCATCAGGTGCAGGCAATGCTTTCTCGACCTGGTGACATTTTTGAAAAGGTCGACAAAGGAATAGATGAAGGCAAATTGGTACAGACCACTTACATCAATCTGGCCAAAGTTTTTGGAATAATCCCCCACTCTGGCATAGTAGAAAAGTTAAACTGGAATAAATGCCTACATCACCCACTGAATTGTCAACTGACTCACAGACATGACACAGGAAATCAAAATAGCAGATGTTACTTGCACAGAGGGACCAGTCACCAGTGCAGTCCCCATGATGGCGTGCTGGGACCTCTCTTACTTGTTGTTTACTTCTCTGAGGTAAAAGCTACTACCATAAGGCTCTGCTGGCTATGTTTGCAAATGACTGGAAGCTAGGATCAATCAATCATTCAATCGTCAAATGACTTATTTCATTCTGTAGGAAGGTTTGTCTCAAATAATTAACTAGTGTCAAACTCACGGACTGAAACTAAATGCCAGAAAATGCATTATTGTATTCTTTGGGAAGTCATCCTCCCCAGAGAACTACCACATTGACAATATGCTCCGTAGAGCTGACCCACTTGATTGGGATTTGGGAACTTACATGGCCAATGATATAACCTTTGTCCAACATGCGTCCATTGTCATAAGAATATCCTTGCAGATTTTACAGCATCTAAAAAAAGGATTGTGTCTAGATCTAGGGATGTCATTGTCCCCCTTTACTCAGCACTCATTATGCCAATCATTGAGTATAATGCCCCCCTTGTAATGTATTTGTCCAGATAAATGCAACTAGAATGGTCACAGAGATACCTTACTAAAAGGATAAAAGGCCTGAACAATATGTCCTACATGGACCAACTCAAAGCCTTGTCACTATACTTGGTATCCTATAGACTGCTAAGAGGTGACCATTGTCCAACATACAAGGCATCCTCTCACCAAATACTGAGGGATTTACTCCACATAATCAGAAATACTCAGTTTAGGTATATAAACCTCTTTTGTAACATTACCAAAATGGTTTGGAGGGTCATATATATCTCAGAGAGGATATCACTGCACTGGAACTTGCCCCCCCCCCATCCATGTAAAACAAAGCCCATCTGTTTCCATATTTAAGAACAACTTGGATCTATGGATGGGAAACAGAAAATTTACCCCAGAACTGCTCTCTGTATTACTAATGGACAAATGCAGATCCTAAATGCTTTATCTAATGTATTGGTCCTCTCAGATTATCTGTGGTATAATCCCAGTGATTCTTATTAGGGGTAATGTATAATTATGGGGCAAAACCAATCCTACGCACACACGGTGAGGTGCACAGAATAGAGAAACATCTAAACAATCAAAAAACAGCACTCATTTCTGTTGGAGTAAATATTCTTTAATAAAAGAAAATCTTCAGAGCAAGGGAAATGGTTTTTGCATGTACCTTCATCAGTGCAAGTGGCTCATAATAAATCAATAAGTAAATAATATATAATTATGGCCCATTGGATGGGTAAGGCCAATCAAATACCAAATGTGATAAGTTAATCTGAGCACCAAAAGGGAAGTGGGCTACGTTTAAAAGGGCTCACAAGGGCATCTAGTTTACTACTTACCCATGAATCTATGAACCTATGAACATAAAAAGTTATTAAACTCGCTAAACTTTGTTGAAACATTGTGAACATATCTAGTCTGTATGTTCTTGGTTACCATGTTTCTGAGAAGATCATCAGAAAGCTAAAGTTAAAGCAAAGTATATGTGAAAAGTGAAGTGAAGAGTGTGAATGGGTGAATGAAGTCAGAATATTTTAATATACGGATTATAGTATTTCCACAGTACTGTTAACAGAATTTAATTACTGGCAGCTTATAAGTAATGAATATGTTTAGGCAAATCACCTTGTAAGCTCTTCATTTTATGCTACTGACACCTGACTATAACATCCATTTTGCAAACATATTATTGAATGCCATGATGCCGAGAATTTAAACATCAAGCATCTTGAAGGTCATAGACTCATCACCACCCACAAATCACATCATGAAGCATTACAATCACACCTGTCCTGTAGGATTTTTACATAGAGTTCAATGCTGTGTATATATATACACACACACACACACACACACACACACACACACACACACACACACACACACACACACACACTCACATATGCACACTCAAAAGAGAAAGAAAAAAAAACAATCAGACATACACAAGTACACAGAGTTAATACTTCTGTACTAATGTGTAGAAAACAGATTCATATTTCCATACATGACATGTAGGGTAGTGTACAACTTCTGTTTCATCTAAGTCAGTGCACTTTTACAGTTGGTAATATCAGCTGTGTTATGCTTAGAGACATGGTGTTGCAGCATCAGGAAATGTGTGGTACCAAATGAAACATCTATAACAGGCTGTATTGAAACACAGATATCCGATGTCAACAAATAGCTGATGACTATGAAGCCATTAGTCTGTAACTCATGGTATAGCCTGAGGGCAATGGTACTGAGGGCAGTGGTACCCAGTCACAAAGTATACTGGCTAGGACCTTCCCCCAAATCAGGGTGATAACTTCAGAACTGATGAGGCACCATGCTGAAATGCCATTAGCAGAAGGGGATGAACCTCCTTGTAGAGCAACACTTTCCTCGGGTGAATACGTTGGACTGCTGGAAAATGATGTCACAGTGTCTGAAATTTAGATACCTATAATGCAGCCTCTCCAGAAGGTGCCAAGAGAAGGCATTGATTACATTTGGCTTCAGAATTGCCTGTACAACATCAAATATATCAAGACATTGTTGAGGTACAGGCTACTGTGACAGAAAGTCAGGGAGAGAAAGATGGTTTGATTCTTGCAAGGAATGTGTCCTAAAATGCACCAACACATGGGAAAGGTGGACACCATGGACAAGGCCTTGTGGATCATCATGCAGGGCATCCTTGTCAGCCTCAATCTGCACACGTTTAAGAACTTACCAGGCACACAGTGACACTGATGAGTTTCACAGAAAGCCAGTCCTAATGGATGATGGCTGTGTGGGGCAGGCACCAAGAAGAAAATGAACAGCTGCACTAACTTGGAAGGGTTAAAATAAAATAAATTACTGACAGTAAAGACAGAAAACAAAGAAAAGATTCTAGCATTAAAGACAGGAAAAAATGACAAAAATGAAACCTAATTTACTCACAAGTTACCAATTTGAAACAACATTCCCTTCAGAATAATAGTTAATGACAAGTTCATTAGGCAAGCATCACATCAATACTTATTATGCATGCATCTGCAGAAATGGTGTCTGTATGATTTGCCTTGTTTAACAATCTAGCTTACTCTTCCAAAACCCCTTTCCCCTGTTTATATGCTTAGCACTAGTGTCTCTGTCCAATGACTGCTATGCAGATGATGATAGTGATGATGCCTGTGACCAAATCAACTCTACATTTCTGTATGGTATGTGGAGCAGTGTCTGATGCACAGTTTGCATCAACAATGAACTGCATAGCATAGGCTGCAGGTAACAATACACACCCCCAGTTTTATCTTTGTAACTTTGCACTGTCACATAGTGGATGTCCCACAGTACTGAACTAGACACTATCACTTTGCCTGCACTGCCACATAGTATGCACAAGTGTGCCTCTGTGGGTGCCATGCTGAGCTGTTGCCACCAGCTGGGCAGCATTAATATTATAACTCATACCAACTGCAGTAAAGGGAGTTGCATGACCACTACATGTGGCATCTATCAGTGGTTGAGGGAGCGATGCACCAGTCTAATATGCAACAAGCAGTAAATATTCTTCATGCAGATGCAGGATAATAATGAAGCCCCCCCAAGAGTTATCCAGGTAGTAGAAATGGGCTTTATGTAGAGCAGATTTTCATTCAGTCAGTGACTATCTATGCATACCTAGAGCAGGGTGATTTTATAGCTTTCTTCCACTCCTCCTTGTCATTTTTGGACTGATGTCAATAGCCATATTTGGAGTGGCTGAGTTTGTTTAAAAATAATAATTATGAATTAATTTCTGTTTTTTATTGGACTATAAACAAATTTGCATATAGTGGGGCCATATTAACACCCGCAGTTATTCCTTTAGTCTGTTGGTAAAGCTCCAAATACATTGCTTTTCAGTACTATCTTTGTTAAGAATTACAAGATTGCTATTCTTTTTTTTAGTAAAGGAATAATTATTGATTAAATATTATCTTAACATATTTTATCTTCATCTGTTGGAATACTTGAATGCAAAGAACCCACAAATATAGTATGAAAATTGTAATCATGTTTGCATTTTGCATTTCAGATCTTTCATTTCAGTTATCTTTCACATATGATTTAACTTTAAAAACCTCCTTATATATTTTGCCCAGACATAATAGCAATAAATTCAGTATTCCAACCTATGTAAGAAATTGTAAATCTAAATGTATGGTTGTTCAAATTTGTGGGAATGTTTTGAATTCCCAAAACAATCTAACTTTAGTAAAATCATTTAAAAAAGAAATATCTCTATACTAAAATACCTTATCTGGAGAAGATCTAATAGTTCGGGGTCTATTTTCTGGTAAGCTTGATTATTAAATCATTTGTCTCTCTGATAAATGCTTTCATTTTGTAACTTTTGTAATTATCAGGCTTGGCCCTTTATCTGCCTTCATGTACCTTAATTGCTTATTATTACATAATGTATTCAATGATTTACTTTATTCATTCATTAAACTATAAAATATCTTTCAGGGAGTTTATTAAAGCTTTTCCATAAATTCCACTATACATATATTTTCAAATGTTTTCAATGGAAGACAAAATGGTGGTTTATGCAAACTTTTTTTTTTTAAATACATTTTCCTGTTTATATAATGCTAAATTGGGAAACAAATAATACAGATTTAACCTTCTAATGCATAATTGAAAATCTGCTGTTTGTAGTGATAGAAATGGGAGCCATTTCTGTAATAAAATTGTTTCAGTTTCAGAAAAAATATGCACTATAGTTAAAAATAACGTTCTTTCCAAAATGTTCATTGACAACACTTACAACTTCTTGTTTAGTTGTCACATGATTTAGGTACAATTTCTTATTAACTTGTTCATTTAACTCATTTCAGCTCCCAGCACTCATACTGTCTTCTTTAAAAGTCTATCTGTGATTTAGTATTTCAGCACCAGAGTGTGGGTGTGTGGGAGGTTGGTATAATGGCTAAGGTGTTTACCTTACAGATGTAAGGTGTAGGGTTTGATACTCACATGGGGTACCTAACTATGCTTAAAATGGCCCACAAGAGCAGTTAACCTAATAATAGTCTATGAACCTAACTCAGTATAAAAACAGATCATCAAAATTACTCTAAAAATTACCTTTTCTGCAATTAGATAAGCAACTCTCTTTTTGTACATTTAGTTATCTTTCTCCTATCTACATCCTAAAATTCAAACCAAGTTTGCCAACTTTACTGACACTTATCACAACTTTCAATAGAATTTGCCATCAGTGTTCTTAAATATTGCACATCATATCAGTTTTATTTCAGACTGGGAACATTTATAAAGTCAATGTTATCTATTAAAAGTTCTATGTACTAAATGAATAATGTTCATATAAAATGAACCATCTATTTCCATGCCAGATTCTTCTTCACATGTCCTCTCACCAATTCCCTGCTCTTTTCACATTCCACATTAATTTTGTATGTAAAAAAAAATAATAATAAGCTTCCCAGTTCCTAATAGGTTGTAATCTTCTTAGACCTTGTTGGGCATTCATTTGATGCTTTATCAGCCAGTTGTGGTGATCCTCATGGATCTCTACTCTCTTGTTCTTCTCCGTTCACTTTAAGCTAGATCTCTGCCTCTGGTCACTGATTGGAGGTATTTTCTTCATTAAAGTCTCTGACTGGATATACACTCTTGGCTTTGTATGCATTGAAGACAGTTGTTAAATTCCTTAAGTTTACAGTCATTTTATCTTTCTCAGATTTACTGATATTGTTACATAGTTTCTGATATTGACATTTATAAAATGAAAACAATAAGCCTAATCTGATTTTAGCAGAAAGAACTTCTATATCACTTTGCAAGTCTCTAATCTGATTCACATTGTATGTTGCCATAATCTCCATTAGTTTACAAGTGGCTCTGTTTAGTAGGTGCACCACATCACTGTTAACTGCTCTCTTCCTAGTAATTCCATAAAAAATCTTATAAAAGTAACACCCATTAGGTACTGTTTTCACTTTAATACTTGCTTCCAAAAACATTTTATCCCTCACCAGAACCTTTAACTTGTGAAACTTTTTTTCTCAAATTCAAAATTGGACTACTTTAATACCAGAATGTTATCATTTGCTGTACCAGCCTTTAAATTGTTAATTAAAGTTGATTTAGGTAAAGCTAAAAGTCGCAAAAGTTTCTCTTCCATAGAAATGTCATTAAAAAAGTTCATGTTACTACTTCCAGAGTTAAATGTCTTGTTATTTACCAGCACTTCTCCATAGGTTTTCTTAGTGGAACAGTAGCCTCTCCTTCACTTTCCTTAGAAAATGGAATGAACATATATTTCAGCAAAGCATTTAATGTAATATGAAATTCTCTCAGTAAAATTTAGGGAGTAAAGTGGCTGCATCCTGCTCTCTGAACAGTCTGGGGAATTTATGTTCAACACTCAATACATATACTAATCAAATGGCTGAAGAAACATATTGCAATCAATCTACCAGACAACTATTCAGAGTTTGCAAGATGCAGTTAAAATAATAAAGCTTTGTAATGGAAGATGACAGCATGCCTATTAAAAATACTCAAAGCTTAAGGTCTGAATACAGCAGCCATCCAAAAACAAGTGATACTGACATGACAGGTCTTGCCCATTACCATGGACACACATAGATTGTTTACATATATGCATTCTGGTGGTATACAAAACATTCGTTATTACATTAAAACATCTTTAAATGTTTGTCAACCATGTTAAACCTGAATCAAGAGTTATTTATAGACTGGTTCACTCTCTCTCTCTCTCTCTCTCTATATATATATATATATGTGTGTGTGTGTGTGTGTGTGTGTGTGTGTGTGTGTGTGTGTATATATATATATATATATATATATATATATATATGTATATATATATATATATTTATAGCTATATATATATATATATAGCTATATATATATATATATATATATATATATATATATATATATATATATATATATATATATATATATATATATATATATATATATATATATTTATAGCCATATATATATATATATATATATATATATATATATATATATACACAACTCAGCCAGACCATTGTTAAATAGGTGCAATTTTGTGGGACACTAATCTTAAATAGATAATAAAAACATTAATTTTGATGAAAATTAAAAGAAATGTAATAAAGATGTTTCTTGTTTAGGAGAATGGCATGAATTGAATAATTTATGTAGGTTATATGATATATGGCAATATATGTAAAGTATAATGTTTGTAAACATGAACTTATTAATACAATTTGATTACTTTTGTATAAATATAAATTTGCCTATGTCACAAGTAATAATTCAATAAAGGTGTTAAAAGTTAAAAGAAATGTGAGGAATACTGAGGTGTAGAGTCAAAAATGCAAAACCTGTATTTCAGTATGAAGGTTCAGGGATACAACAAGAGTTCAGAACTTTGACTTTTATTAAGTTCTTCCAGAATTCTGTTTATCTCTCTAATTCTGTTTCTTTGCTTATAGTTTCTATCAAACATTGCTTTAGCAACCAACTTACCTAATGTCCGGGCACCTTGCCTCCATGTCCTTTAAATCAAAGCAAGTTATATATGTCTACATAGCAATAGCTTTGCTAAAGTATTTCTTGCTGTTCACTGGAGCATAGGCAGACTTAATATTTTGTAAACTTCCTTTCATAGGCTATATTTCTCTGTAATAATGTCATTCTGATGTAACTCTCTGTTGCTATTTGAACTTCACTTTATGTAATAGTTTTTGCATGTTCCCTGTTTCCTATTAGTAATTGCTCTTGTTTTTGTGGCCCAGCTCATGGCTGAAAAAGGTATTTGGGCCAGCTCACTTAACTAGTTAACACAACACAAATAACCAAAAAAATAATAGACAAAAACAAACAAACAAACAAAAAAAAAACAGAAAAGCAATTAAGATACAATCAGAATTTTCCAATAAAAACAGACAACTTAAATTACACAATGGAATTAGTAACTTTTGAAATGTAAAAAAATAAAATATAATTGGTAAGAGGATGTGTAAGATGCAGTGTTGCCATCTGATTTGCCTATAGACTCTGGAGCAGTGTACAAAAAATAAAACCACATGATGTTCAAGCAGGATTTTCAATGATGTGAGAAGTACAAATACTTTAAACATATATGTTCAAAGTTTGCATCCCCTTCTTCATGATCAAACATTTTATCCATCTTTTAATGTACAGTATTAATTGCATCATGAGTATATGAACTAATTGTTTACTATTGTCTATGGTTTGATTCCCTCTGCCAAACATTTCTTTCATAGCGTATCACTCTGAACAATGAACCACATCAAAGAGTACTCCTCGACTGAGTCAGAAAATAATGCATGTTGTACACCATCTACCAAATAAAACCAATCAGTTAATCAATGTATACATACATACACACACACACAGGTACAACTAGATATTACTTTTGGGCAACGAAGGCTTCTTTAGTTATTTCCAATAAGTACAAAGCTTAAATACTTTATTAGTGTAATGAAAGGATGTTTTTTTTTTTTTGCATTTTCAAAGCTCTTGTATTACTTTTCATAGGTAGGTACTAGGCTCTCGGCCATGGGGCCTATACAAGCCCAGCCAAAAAGGTACCCTGGCTTTTGCCACCCAAGAAAATTACTTTCCTGTGCCGCTATCGAGCAGAGACACAGAGGTGATCCCTGGGGTGAATTTCCTATTTCCCATCAAATCATCAAGATTTTTCTTGAAGAGTGCTAATGATAAGCTTTGTTTGCTATAGATAGGTAGTTTAATCCAGAGTATGGGAAGTCTCTGGGACAGGAATCTATCCCTCCGGCATATTGTGTTTATTGTAGTGACAAGGTTTATGTCCCTAGAGCATGTAGCTCGGAGGGTTTGGGATTTCTTTAAGTTGAGCAAGTCCAACAGCTCTGGGTTTGACATAGCTTTGTATGTTAGCAGAGATCACCTCTGAATAGGCGATATGCGATGGAGTAAAGCTGGAGTTTTTTTGAGACGGTCTGCGTAGGGCATCTGTTTGAGGCCGGTAATCCTATTTGTGAAGTATTTCCGTGGCCTTTCCAGTTGTTGTAGATGTCTTGTGAGGTACATACCAAAAGGGGCGTTGTACTCTATAATGGGTCTAATGAGTGACAAGTAGAGGGGAACAATGACTTCTTTTTTTCTGAATGAGAAACCTTTTGTGATGAGGTGTGCCACATAGAAGGATTTCCTGACTACCGTGGCAATGTGATTATCAAAGGAGAGACTACTGTCCATCTGTGTACCAAGGTCTATTATCACACTTTTAATGTTAAGTATACTACTACCTATATTGTAGTTCATGGGTACAGAGTTTTTACCAAAGGGGATGACAATGCACTTTTTGGCATTGAGCTTGAGGCCATGGCTTTGACACCAGGCATCTGTCTCAGTGGGGCCCTTTTGTAGGATGACCACATTGTTAGGAGTTTCGATTATGGCTCCTAGTTTGCAATCATCTGCGAACTTTGTTACCCAAAGACCTTCTGTGTTAGCCTGCACTTCAGAGAAGTAGATACCAAACAGGAGAGGACCCAGGACTGAACCCTGTGGTACTCCACTTGTCACTGGCATGAAGTCGGATTTGGAGTCTGCTACTTTCACAGTGTGGGTTCTGTCAGTGAGCCAGTTGACAACCCATCTTGTGACATAGGGATTTATACCTAGTTTAGTGAGTTTATCTATAATTTCAGAGTGGGGGATGGTGTTGAAAGCCTTGGCAAGATCTAGATAGGCTGTGTGAACCACCTTACCCTTGTCTACGGCTTTGTTGACTGCTTCAAAGAAGTCTATCAGGTTTAGGAGACATGATCTACCTTTTACAAACCCGAACAGGGTGGGGTCCAGAGTTTGGAGATTACCAATGTCTTTGTTTATAAGTTCCAAGATGATACGTTCCATGGCCTTGCAGACCAGGCTCGTCAGGCTAATGGGGTGGTAGTTCCCGGTGTCCATGGCGGCTCCCCCCTTGTGGAGTGGGATAACCGTCACTGTGCACCATTCAGCAGGCACAAATCCTGAGGTGAGGCTATGATTGAACATGGTACTTAGGTGGGGTGCCAGTTCATTCTGTAGTTCATGTAGAACACAGCCTGGGATGTTGTCTGGTCCCATGGATGCTGTGTTCTTGGCTTTGGAGAGTGTGGTTTTTACCTGTGCAGCCATGATTACAGGAACTTTGCATTTTTCCAGTAAAGAGATGGGCTGTTTAGGGGGTGAGAGGGGGTAAAGTTAGCACTGAACCTATTTGCCAGGATGTTGGCAATATCAGTTGGGTCTGTATATTTAGTGCCATTGTGTTGTAACTCAGAGCAGATCTGAGTGTTGCCACTGAGATTCTTGACATAGCTATAGAATGCTTTGTGGTTGTCTTTAGAATCAGTGGCAATTTTGTTTTCATAACTACCTTTGGAGGATTGGGATTGCAGCTTCTTACTGAGGCTGACAAGAGAGCTCCTCCACTCATGGGATTTTGCTCTCTTTTGCAACAGTTTCTTCCTTCTGTTGTACAGTTTGTTTATGGCAGGGGACCACCAGATTGGCTTCATTTTTTTGGAGGATAGCGTCTTGGTTCTGTTTGGATAGCACGATCCATGCACTCATGCAAGTGCTTATAAAGTACAATTGTGTAGGATTCAGTAGTCGTAACTGCATTGTCCATCTGCATGGGTGTCATGAAATTCACCACTTCTGTCTTAAGAAGCATGAAGTTGGCTTTGGAGAAAATTTTTACCATGGTTTCCTTAATGGGGGGGGGGGGGCAGGATGTGGGTAACTAAGGTAATTAACTTATTGTTGGATCGGACCAATGAGGCATTGACTTCAGGTGTGGAACACCGGTCACTCATGTTGGTAATGACTAGATCTAGGATATTGTTGCCCTTGGTGGGGGTGTGGATAAGTTGATCCAGGGTGTTGGAATTTATGAATTCCAGAAAGCGTTGAGTGAAGGAGTTGGTACATGAGTAGTTTTCCCAGTTAATGGTGGGGTAGTTGAAATCGCCCATTAATAGGGTGTTTGGTTGAACCCTAATATTTTCCAGTACATCAAGAAAACAGGAGTGGGAATCCTGGGGCATGGTGGGTGATCTGTAGCAAGCTACAATTTGGATTGCAGTTTTGCCCTGAGTTAGTTGCACTTGGATAACTTTGGCTGCATTATGCAGAGGAACTAGCCTGGAGGTGTGGTATCCTTAATGAATATGGCCACACCTCCGCCTTTGGTGTTCCGGTCCAGGTTACATGGCCGAAATGTGTGGTATGTGCAGGGGTGCACTCTGGATCCTTGAACCAGGTCTCAGTCACTGCACATATATCGATGTTCTCCATTTTAAGGAGTGCCTCGAGTGAGTGCATTTTGAGATTTAGACCTGTAGCATTGAGTAGCATCACCCTCAGTTTTTGCTTGCCTGTTCTTGTTACGGTGGTGAATTTGTCATTTGAACCTTGCCTAAAAAAGGCACTATAGGGGCATAAAGAATCTTAGCCAGTATCTGGAATCCCAGGGGTGACAGGTGCAGGCCATCTCTGGCAAAGCATCGTGATCTGTCGACCATGTCGTCCCAGGCAGACAGATACTGGATCCCTTCAGAATGACACCAGAAGCTTAGCCAATTGTTGAAGTCAATCATTTTGTCCTTGTACCGCGGCATCATTTTGGGTGATGGCAGAATGCTACTCAGGGCTAGGGTCATACCTGCCTGGGCTACAAGATCGGAGAGCTCTTCCATGTTTCTTTTCATGTAGTCCAGGGAGGTACATCTCAGGTCATTCACACCAAGATGGACAATGACAGAGTCATATTGTCATATTTGTACTTGTTGTGGAGTGACCTGAGTCGGTGGGTTATGTGGCAGATCCTGGCACCCGACAGACAGCTGACAGTAACCTTCTCCTTGTTTAGCCTGGTGAGTGGGACATCAGTGTGCCTGACTATAGAGTCACCTTTGATTACTGTGTTGGGTACGTTGTTTTGCCTTATTGCTGTGGTTGAGTGGCACACTGAGTCTGCAGGCTATGTGTCATTTGGGTTGTGTTGGGGGATGGAGGCTGCTTGCGTTTCTGCTTTGGAGGTCTCTGTTGCTTAGACAGATTATTACTGAGAGCCTCTGCGAATGTTTTTCTGTTACTATGTGTGGATTTTGGTGGTGTAGATATAGTGAGACTATGTGATGAGTGTGGTGTGGTGCAAGTGTTTACCTTCTCTTCTTGACTGTCAAGTTCAGTCTTGATTGGAGAGAGCTTTACCTCCAGTTTGGCTAGATAAGTGCATCTCTCACAAGTTGTAGTCTAGGGTGGTAGGAGGTGAGAGTTGTTCGTGTACATGAGGCAATTTCTACATTGCCCCAAGATGCCCAGATTCATCAGATAGACAGGAGAGAACACTGGGAGCTGACCCATGGACATGCCTGAATAAAAAACTATTTTCCTCTAGATAAGTGAGGAAAGTGAGTACAAGAGCTATTTTTCTTTAAGCAAGTGAAGAAAGTAAGTACCAAAACTGTTTTCCTCTAGGTAATGGGGAAGGTAGAGTGTTGTAGTAATTAGTAGGTTATTTAGTGCTTACAAGTTCTGAACAAGTGCTGATCACGAATAAGCAATTCCAAGTGCTAAAACTAAGAATCTGCATCTGGACCTAACTAGTTACAGGAAAGGATGGAAACAAGTGCAAATGCGGGCTTTTAAATCAGAAAGTTGAGAGAGATGGAAAAACTGCCCAAACGGCCAATAACTAAATTGTCTGGGCCAGAACCACTCCTTCTGTTGTAGATAGGTTACCTAGTGCTTATCACTCCCACTGATAAGCTAGAAGGTTTCCCTCCAATACAGAAAGCTTGGGGGGGGGGGGCTCAGGATTTTACATACAGTCCTGGATACAGCAAATCTGAATCTGGACTATGCTAGTTACAGGAAAGTTTTTTTTTTAATATATATATATATATATATATATATATATATATATATATATATATATATATATATATATATATATATATATATAAGTAGCTAAAACAGCAGTAAAAACAATTCAAATGCAGTGCAAGCTAGCACACTTGAGTATGTAACACTGTTAGACCAAACAGTTTAAAAAATGCAATTAAATTAAAAATTACTAAAAACAAGTGCAGAAGGTAAAGAGATGGGACTGGGGGAGTGTCCCATATCAAATCTACAGTGGGTGCGGGCAACTGCAAAAGCCTCCAAATTTAAACAACAAAACAGGAATAGGGAGGGTGGGTATGGGAAAACCAACACCTTCAGCAGAGATCTGAAAAACTAAATAGTGAAGCAAAAATAACAGTGCACAACTCTGAAGTCAGCCAGCAATGATATAAAATTAGTCAAACAACAATTACCAGTACACAACTCTGAAGTGCCAGAAAAATATACTCAGCTCTGTATAGCTCCAGATAGTTTGAAGAGCACTCTGTCAGGACAAAGGAAGGCTCCAGCAATGATATGCAGGCTGTTACTAAGAGGGTCTAATTTTAGGCAAGTGATCCTTGAGATAACACAGGATGTAAACCAGTTATACCAACTTAAGACACAGAGAAATAGGGGGAGGGAGGAAAAACACCTTCAGCAGAGATCTGAAAAATTATACAGTGAAGCAAAAATAACAGTGCACAACTTTAAGTAACTGATTAGCTTTTATAATGCACATGCTTTCTAATAACCATTTCATTCTGGCAAAACGCTTGATATCTAATAACCTATTTCATTTTACGAACTGTCGGAATATTTTGCTAGCTTTGTTAGCAGTCTTGCAAATCTTGAATAACCATGGGAGTTTGTAAGCTGCATTACTTATGATGATGCCCTAGGTAGTACATCTGGTGACCAGCCTCTTGACAGTCCATTAGGATTTTCCTTATTAAGAACTTTCTTCAAAAATGTCTTTTGAGACATATTTGGTTATTTCTCTTAACACTTCTTTAAATACCAACTTGTCTCTAAAGTCATCAAATACACAGTCTCCATTTAATACATATTCGCTATGAGACATATTAATTTTGAACAGATGTCTCCTGTATCTTTTAAGTGTTTTGTGAGCACTGCATACAGCAACTGATCTTGTATGCTTACATAACTTCACGACAGCAGCTTATTATTGTTTCTCACTAAAAGCACACTGAATTCTCACTCCTTACCCTTCTTTTCATGAAAGCAATGTCTTTTATATGTTGTTATTAATAAAGTTCCTTTGCAGACTAATTTTGTTTTAGTTGAATTTCATTCTGCCATCTTATTACAGAGTTATACAGTCCACTCATTAATCTATGACCATCTGTATAACTGGGCAGTGATGTCTCAAGACCATAAGTGAAGTATTTATATAGTCTAAAAAATGTAAGCATACGTTTATGTAACAGTCATTGACAATGCACCTTAACTTTTTGTTTTGTTTTGTGTGTTTGCAATATTCCTGACAGTCTGTGCTGTCACCTTTGCTTAACCATTAGAATGAAAATAGCTGTGATTACAGGTAACATGCTAAAATTCCTATTGATCAAAAATATCTTGATGTCTATAATAGTGAGCAATATTAACAGATAATCACATATTGGGAATACCATGTTTTGAAATTACAGCTGTAAAGTAACAAAAGTGACATCATAAACAAAAATCACATCACTACTCATAGTGACTGTTAATTTCACAACCTTAGGAAACTCCAAATAATATGTGCAGATCACATATGCTCACTCCCGAAGCAGAAACAAATTTGTTCCACTTTTGTGTGGTTTCACAGAACTGAGTAAGAATAATCACTTCTCTTGGATTGTTGTTTCTATAATCAACATAGGCAGCATAATTCTGGAACTAATGTTCTATTGGTAAGGAATGCCTCACCTAAGTAAGACATTTCAGCTAGTTCCTTATACATTACTATACATAGGTTCATGGGTTTTAGGTGATTACTAGGCTAAGGCCACAAGAGTCTTTACAAGTCTAGCCAATAATACCCAGAATATGACAATGGTATGTCTTAAATCATGATATATGGGATGGGGTAGTATCAGGGCAGTGGGTCTCTGGGTTTTGGAACCCTGAGTAATTTTACAGAATGCCTCTGTCCATAGGGGACATGGGCAGAACCCCAGGAGTGCATTTACGGTTTCCCATAAAATTATCCAAATTCTTTTTGAAGAAAGTGAGGGACTTACTTTGTTTTACAAAGACGGGAAGTTTATTTCATAGATGAGGTAGCCTTTGGGATATGAATCTGTCTCTCTAGCAAGTTCCGTTAGAGTCACAAGTAAGGTTCAAGTCCATAACGCATGTAACATTTGTATAATTTTTCTTCTGAATATGTAACATTTTCCTCAGGCCTGGATCAGAGAATGCCTTGTAGGTCAGGCATAAATCCCCTCACAATAAACAATATGAGATGGAGTAAGGGAATAGGGACCTTCATCAGTCTGCATTAGAAATATGTCTTGTGCTTTGTATTTTTTTAGAGAGAAACCTCTGGGGCCACTCCATTTGTTGTAAGTTCCTGGTTAGGTACATGCAGAAGGGAGCATTGCTCTTGATTATGGGTCTGATGAGGGCCGAGTACAATGGCACTATGGCTTCCTTTGATCTTGATGCCATGCCTTTACTTATAAGTTCAGCCACACAGAAATATTTAATTTCCTCACAACTGCTGCTACCTGGTGGTAAAGGTTTAGCTTACTGTTTATCTGTGTTCTTAGCTCCCTCTCCATTGGATATACCTTTATGGGTGTGCTATCAATATTATAATTTGCAAGGTTGCCTGATTTACCGAAGGGTATGATTATACATTTTTTAGCATTTAGTCTCAGACCATGGCACCAGTGGTGTTTCATTTTTAGGCCTGTTAGTAGAATGTCAACATAATTTAGGATTCAATGATTGTTCCCAGCTTACCCAACTTATAATTGTCATATATACCAACAGGAGGGGTCCCAACACAGAGCCCTGTGGGTTACCACTAGTAACAGGTTTCTTACTGGAAGTGGATTCACCTATCCAGACAACATGAGTCCTGTCAGTGAGACATTTGTCTATCCATCTGAAGATGTAGGGGGTTATGCCTAACTCAATGAGCTTATCTATTGAGGATTAGGTACAAAGCTTTGGCCAGGTCTAGATAAGAAGTGTGTACTGTTTTATCCTCATCCATGACCCTGGTGACTCCAATGTCATTATTGATCAGGCCCATGATAATTCTCTGAAGGGCCTTACATATAAGACTGTAGTTCTCTGGGTCATTTGATGACCCCCCCACCCACCCCCCTGTGCAAAGGGATGACTGCTGCAGTCCTCCATTCCTCTGGGACAAAGCCCATCTGGAGGCTGTGTTTAATGAGGAATTTTAGTGGCCCTGCTAGATTCTGTTTTAATTTATTTAATAAACACCCTGAAATGTTTTCAGGGCCCATGGTGGCTGTATTTTGGCTTTAGCAAATGAAGTAAGGACCTGTTCCCTCGTAATGACCAGTAGGGTGTTGGTTGCAGGTATTTCTTTGGGTGTGGCAGGAAGTGATGAGGGTGAGACTTTTACACAGTTAAGCCTTCAGGCAAATCAGATAAACATGCAATAAGCCTTCCATCAGCAGTTCCCAACTTACATGGGTTGAATCAGCCTCTGCTCCCACCAGAGTGCAAAAAAAAAAAAAAAACTTTTAATGTAATATTAATTGGTTTTGAGCTCAGGTGTAATAACAAATGCTTTACCACATGAAGCATAACTCCTGCACGAATATAATCCTTGCAAATAAGTTCACAAACCTTGAAAAATGTTCATAAATACAGAAGAAAGTGTGCAAGCATAGGAGACCTTCTACAAACACAGAGAAACTTTGCAAAACTTAGAAATATTCTAGGAAACTCAGAATGGCTTTTGCAGTATTAGAGGATACTCCCCCAAGTGTTCACATGCATATTAACCTTTGTTTGCTTAACCGATTTGTCAATAACTGTTGACAGGACATGAACATCAAACTGTGTACAACTAATTGATTCTTTAAATGAAAAGAATGTCGGGTTCTTCATCACAAAACATACCATCATCATATCTCTCAACCTGCCAACATCAAGAATCTGGACAAAGCCTCATGAAAATCTGTCCAAAAATCTGGGTAACTAATTACTATGAAATTTGCATACCTAATACCAAAATTCTTACCACTGCCAATAGGCTTGTGGTATATCATCATTCAGAAACAATGCATTAAAAAAAAACAAAAGTAACACAGATATAACCAAAATAGTCATGATTTATTCAGACTAAGCTTTATTACTAACTAGTGAAAGTAAACTGGTACAAGAATAACTTCAAAGCTGTACTCCACCTAATTTAATTAAAATAGATTCTTAAGGCAAATCATGACATTTCTGTGTAGGCTGTTAGAAGTGTGACATTCCACACCACATAGGTGCTTGAGTTAACACATACATTCATGCACATATATATCCACATATAAATAAAATGAAAGTAGGAAACAGTTTATCAAGGACCAGAGTGAAGGATGTCAGGTGAAGATGGTACAAAGAACACACACGCTAAAAAGGTATTTGAGAGAAAAGCAAAAGAGTGAGAGAGACGGCCTAAACACAGAAATGAACTTTATAAAGGCTTGCTAGAGATATAAGCAACAAAACAGTGTTTTGCAGATCTAACATTATGGCTTCAAATTTTTGCAACATGCATCTGAAGTTTGAATTCATTCAGCAAACAATTTATGTTTGTGATTAAAAAGTTAATAAAGGATATTTTTTTAAAGTCTGCATCACATTTTCTCTATATATGTTATATGTATCCTGCTCTACACTTCTTGCCTGTCAAGACAAGCTGGATCTCAGTGAAATACCTCTGCTTTGATCAAGAATTCTGGACAAAGCCAAAAATAATGACGGGGAACAAAGGACCAAAAATCAAGGACACTTTTTAGATATTACTTTTATTCACTTCAAATGTTACTAGAAAAGCAGGTTTAACATCAGCATGGAAGTAATGTAAAACTAGATATGCAAACAAGGGATGATGATATACTGAAATGGTATGTAAATCACTTGGTTGACTTAAAAATAAATGCTAGCTCTGTGGTTTCAGACTAGAACCACACAAGCCCATAGTTAGCCATTCAGTTGGCTGCAAATAACATTGTCTTTAGTGTTATAAATCATTCTTCTATCTGTCTGAAAACACATCTAAAAAGAAGACTCAGGGACATTATTGGGAATAGCACTTCTTTACTTCAAAGTGAGCTTACACATACTCTTGGAGGAACAAAGATGCCCTGGAGGGAAAAATGGGAAACCGTACCCTATCTACAACCCAGGAGAAACTCCACAAATGAGGTCAAGGCTGTCACTCATCTGGCTGGCTCACAGATCATCCCCTAGAACTTTCCATCCTTGTGATGAAGGCATGCTACTGTCTCGATGTATGTGTGTCTTTTGCTCTCTAGTTGGCTATATATATATATATATATATATATATATATATATATATATATATATATATATATATATATATCATCATTCTCTTTCGGCTTTTCCCGTTAGGGGTCGCCACAGCGGATCATCTCTTTCCATTTCTTCCTATCCTCTGCATCTTGCTCTGTCACACCAACCGCCTGCATGTCCTCTCTCACCACGTCCATAAACCTTATCTTAGGCCTTCCTCTATTCCTCTTACCTGGCAGCTCCATCCTTAGAATCTTTTTCCCAATATATCCATCATCCCTCCTCAGCACATGTCCAAACCAACGCAATCTCGTCTCTCTTGCTTTGTCTCCAAACTGTCCAACATGAGCTGACCCTCTAATATACCGATTCCTAATCCTATCCATCCTAGTCACACCGATTGCAAATCTTAACATCTTTAACTCTGCCACATCCAGCTCTGACTCCTGCCTTTTTGTCAATGCCACTGTCTCCAACCCATATAACATAGCTGGTCTCACTACACTCTTGTAGACCTTCCCTTTCACTCTTACGGATACCCGTCTGTCACAAATCACTCCTGACACTCTTCTCCACCCATTCCACCCTGCCTGTACTCTCTTCTTCACCTCTCTTCCACATTCACCATTACTCTGAACTGTTGAGCCCAAGTACTTAAACTCGTCCACCTTTACCAACTCTACTCCCTGCATCCTCACCATTCCTCTACCCTCCCTCTCATTTACACACATATATTCTGTCTTAGCCCTGCTGACCCTCATTCCTCTGCTCTCTAGAGCATATCTCCACCTCTCCAGAGTCTCCTCAACCTGATTCCTACTCTCACTACAGATCACAATGTCATCTGCAAACATCATAGTCCACGGGGCCTCCTGTCTGATCTCATCTGTCAACCTGTCCATCACCACTGCAAATAAGAAAGGACTCAGAGCTGATCCTTGATGTAATCCCACCTCCACCTTAAACGGATCTGTCACTCCCACTGCAGTCCTCACCACTGTCACACTACCCTCGTACATATCCTGTACCACTCTTACGCACTTCTCTGCCACTCCCGACTTCCTCATACAATACCACAACTCTTCTCTAGGCACCCTGTCATATGCTTTCTCCAAGTCTACAAAGACACAATGCAACTCCTTCTGACCTTCTCTGTATTTCTCCATCAACAGTCTCAGAGCAAACATTGCATCTGTAGTGCTCTTTCCTGGCATGAAACCATACTGCTGATCACTAATCATCACCTCCCTTCTTAACCTTGCTTCCACTACTCTTTCCCATAACTTCAAGCTGTGACTAATCAGTTTTATCCCTCTGTAGTTACTGCAGCTCTGCACATCACCCTTATTCTTAAAGATAGGTACCAAAACACTTTTTCTCCACTCCTCAGGCATCCTCTGACTTTCCAAAATTTCATTAAACAATCTAGTTAGAAATTCCACTGCCATTTCTCCTAAGCACCTCCATGCTTCCATTGGTATGTCATCTGGGCCAACAGCCTTTCCATTCTTCATCCTCTTCATAGCTGCCCTTACTTCCTCCTTGCTAATCTGTTTCACTTCCTGATTCACTATACCCACATCATCCAACCTTCTCTCTCTCTCATTCTCTTCATTCATCAGCCTCTCAAAATACTCTTTCCATCTACTCAACACACTCTCCTCTCTTGTGAGTACCTTTCCCTCACTATCCTTTATCACCCTTACATGCTGCACATCTTTCCCAGCTCTGTCCCTCTGTCTAGCTAATCGGTACAGGTCCTTTTCTCCCTCTTTAGTGTCCAATCTCTCGTACAACTCTCCATATGCCCTATCCTTAGCTTTCGCCACCTCTCTCTTTGCCATGCCTCATCTCCTTATACTCATGTCTACTTTCTTCATCTCTTTGACAATCCCACTTCTTCTTCGCCAGCCTCTTCCTCTGTATACTCTCCTGTACTTCGCATTCCACCACCAGGTCTCCTTGTCCTCCTTCCTCTGTCCAGATGTCACACCAAGCACCTTTCTAGCAGTCACCCTTACTAGTTCTGCTGTAGTTACCCAGCTATTCAGTAACTCTCCACTGCCTCCCAGTGCCTGTCTTAACTCTTCCCTAAACTCCACTTCACAATCACCCTTTTTTTAACTTCCACCATTTAATCCTTGGCACAGCTTTCACATTCCTCCTCCTCTTCTTGATCACCAACGTCATTCTACATACCACCAATCTATGCTGCTTAACTACACTTTCCCCTGCCACCACTTTACAGTCTCCAATCTCCTTAAGACTGGCCCTCCTACATAGTATATAATCAACTTGTGAGCATCTTCCTCCACTCTATATATATATATATATATATATATATATATATACATATATTTTTTTAATTAAAACTTCGCACACAGTCTGGTTAGCACTTGCTATTTCCTTTATTAGAAACAATCAGTTGGTTGATAGGATAAAACTTTAAAATAGAAAGTGAGTGAGACTCTATAGCAGAGTTTTTTAACTTTTTGACTATCAAGTTTAACTTCTTCGGCATGTTTTTAATTCAGAGAAGCCTCACTTGTTTTCCTCCATCTTTAACTCATCGGCTGGCTACTGTTTGCTCTAATCACATTACCCAATGTGATCGGCAAGTATTCCATAAAACAAAACTGTAAAAAAGTTAACAGTTTTAGTTAGGGAAAATAGTGTAAATAATGGGTGAATGGTATTCATGAATATGGGGCAATTTATGCCCCCAAACTGTAATTTAATGACAAAACTGGTACAGTTGCAATGTGTGATCAATAGATATATCACTGATGTTATGGCCCTTGTTATATTGTTTTGTTAAATGTTTCTCCAACCTCATTTTATTATTTTCTCCTGCTGTTTAGATCCTTTTGTCTTTTATCATGTCCACCAGGCCCATTTATACCTGGAACATTCCCTTAACATCACCAATCTCCTTTAGCACTTGCCTTTCATATTTTACTGTTTTCTTCCAGTTTTCATTACTACACATTTAAATGTGTCTCCGTTTTCCTCCTTACTTTTTCCTGAAGGTCTGTATTCAGTTTGACATATTTTGTTTGTATCTCGTCACCTTCTTCTCTTCATAGTTCTTTAATCACTTCTAAAGCTTCCAAAGACAGATGTTTGACTTATTAATCTTCATTTCTTTTGGAATATTTTTGATGTCACCTTGAGGACAATATCAGGAACATCCATCCATAGTTTTTCAAGTGCTTTATCCTGTGGGTCTAATACCTTAAATCTATTTTTCTCAAACATCCATTCACTCAGAGTATTGAGTTTATCTGTCACTGCCTAGATACTTTTCTTGTATTATTTAATTTAATTGTAATAACTACAATAAGAAGCTGACTGTCTCATCTTCAGTTAGCACCATGTCTTGTTTGTACTGACTATATAGGTCTTACATTCAGAACTGCAGCTGGGGCAGATGAAGGGGGCAGCTGCCAGTGACATGCTCATCCTGTGCCAGCAATGCTTCATGAAGTCACAAGGATATTGTGGCTTCATAATAAATACTGATACCACATTTGTGGTTATGACTGAAGCACTGCAGTGATCATTTTAAAGTGTTTTTAACTATTGCAAGCTGCTTGTTACATTTATTGCAAGCAGATTTCTACAGTTTCTAAACAGAGGAGATTTTTTTTTTGGCCTTCAACTTTCAGTTGACGGGTGCCAACGTTTTTCAAAGTATGTAGATAGACTGATTTTAGTACTAGCTGTCTGGTGATAGTCGTGTGTAAAAGGATCTCTTCTGCATTTGTAGGAAAGCGCATGCTGGGATTGGTGAATTATATTGGTAGAATTCTGACAGTCTATGTCTGGCCTGCCTATTACTCCCATTATATTTGACTTCTGACTTCAGAATTCCAATCATGTGATGAACATAGCGGTGTGTCTATGTGTGTGTGTGTGTGTGTGTGTGTGTGTGTGTGTGTGTGTGTGTGTGTGTGTGTGTGTATCTGTCATACTAAAAAAATGTTGTTGATTGCTGTAAAACTGGTCATATTCCTCCATATCAGAACCTGTAGATGGAGCAATGCTGTAATGATAAATGGCTTTCCTTATTGTGAGGTTGAAATCATTCTGTTATTCTGTGATACTTAAAATAATATTATTTATTTTTTTAACAAAAAAACATCTTTATTAAATTATCATATATGACATAGGCCATGTTACATATTTATAAATGAAAATAAACCATTGTGACACAATCTCAGTTGCAAACATACATTCCAAACCGTGCCGACACAACTGTAGCTGTAAACATTAGACATCACTTTTAACATATCCAGTCATTGTTAGTCAACCATTACACAGCTCATTCAAATCCTGCCTTCTTTTAAACCTTGTTCCTCCTCTGCATGTATTGATCCCACATTTCCCGTTTTCCCTATGTAATTTACTCCAACCCTTCTCTAAAGATCCCAGTTCCAGTTGTTTTACCTCTGTTTCTGTCTTCACTACTTCTAAAGTTGTGTTTAGACTTTAATTTCCACAACAGGGAAGACGGCATGGGAATAAGTTGGAGATAATTGACAAAGGAATCAAAGTATTGGGAGCAAATATCTAAAGAGGGAAAGATAATAAAAATGGGAAGACACCAAAAACGTATTCGGACTGCAGGCTAGAGCGTGCCGTTCACATGAAGGAGTCATATCAGAGTATTGGCAAAGAGAAAGAAATCGGATGGTTTTAAATGAAAGAGCACTGGTAAAGTTTTAATAGAATCTAGAACAGAAGTTGCCGTTAAGAAAGGAATGATTAGTACAGCATATAAAACAATGTCTTTTATTAAGCTTAACCTATTTCTTCATCATGCTAATGTACTCTGTGTTTTTTAACTTTTCAATATTACTCATCAGAGCTATGGTAACCTTCCTTAGTCAAGCACTCTACATCAGTGCCACAGATCTTTTCTTTGTTATATCCTATGGCATTTTCTAATTTAAGCACTTCACATTGATTTTACTCCTTAGTTTCCACATTTCCAACTGATCCTTTAATCACATCATTTCTAAACATTTTGAACACTGTTAACAATATCCCTATTCTCAACATTAGTGTGCTTATCAGCAGCACATTGTTCTGTGATGTGCGTTTTAGTCAGTGAACATTTATTTACATTTTTTATTTTGGGAATTTAGCACACATATTTATTTCCACAGTTTTCATATACTTGACTAATCAATGTTTATTTTTTTCAGGAGTATAGCCACATAGGTTCATAGGTTTATACTAAGCTATCTGCCCTAAGGCATTTATAAGCCTAGCCCAAATTTTTGTGGCTTACGCCACCCCTTATATGAAAAAATACTGTGCCCATTAGTTTGTTGTGCCTCTGTCCAGCAGTGACACAGAGATGATTCCCGGGGTAAACCTACGATCTCCCATCCACAGGTCTAGATTTCTCTTGAACAGAGTCAGCAAGGTGCTCTGCCTCACATGGACCGGGATTTTATTCCACAGCATAGGGAGTCTCTGAGTGATAAATCTATCCCTCCAGCACGTCCTATTTATATCCGTGCTAAGGTTTAAGTTGCTTGCTCTAGTGGTTTTGGTGGATTTGGATTTTTTGAGGTGGAGCATGTCCATTAATTCCGGGTTGGACATGGCCTTGTATGTCAGGCACATGTCACCTCTGAGCAGACGGTATGCGACTGAATAGAGCTGGAGTTTCTTCAATCTGGCAGCATATGACAGATTTTGGAGTCCCTTTATCCTTTTGGTGAGGAACTTTTGGGGTCTCTCCAATTGCTGCAGATGTCGGGTGAGATACATCCCGAATGGGGCATTGTACTTGATCACTGGTCTGATAAGTGAAGAGTACAGGGGAACAATGACCTCACTAGATCTGGATGTGAATCCCTTCATGATCAGGTGGGCAATGTAGAAGGTCTTTCTAACCACTTTAGCAACATGAGTGTCAAAAGAAAGGCCACTGTCAACCTGGGTCCCCAGGTCCCTGATAACCTCTTCTGTGCTTAGTGGATTGCCACCTATATGGTAGCTTGGGGTTACCTTGTTTTTCCCGAAGGGTATGACTATACATTTTTGGCGTTTAACTTCAGGCCATGGCTCTGGCACCAGCTATCTGTTTCCGTGAGTCCCTTCTGAAGGATATCCGTGTCCGATGCACTTTCCACTATGGCGCCCAGTTTGCAGTCATCTGCAAACTTTGTCAGCCAAAGTCCTCCCATGTTGGCCTGTACTTCTGAGAAGTAGATGCCAAACAATAGGGGCCAAGGACTGAGCCCTGTGGGACACCACTTGTGACCGGCTTGGAGTCTGACATAGCACCAGCAACTCTAACCCTGTGGGTTCTGTCCTTAAGCCAGTTTGCAACCCATCTTGTGACATATGGGTTTACATTTAAGCTGGTAAGTTTTTCTACAATACCCGAGTGGGGTATTGTGTCGAAAGCCTTTGCAAGGTCAAGGTAGGCTGTATGGACTGCCTTTCCCTCATCAATGGCCTTGGTGACTGTTTCAAAGAAGTCGACCAAGTTCAAAAGGCATGATCTTCCCTTGACAAAGCCAAACTGGGTCGGGTCAAATGTCTGCAAGTCCCCTATATCTTTGATTATGAGCTCCATTATGATCCTCTCCATAGCTTTGCAGACTAGACTTGTTAAGCTTATGGGGCGGTAATTACCAGGGTCCGTAGAGGCGCCGCCTTTGTGGAGTGGGACCACAGTTGCCATACGCCACTCCTTGGGCACGTATCCTGTGGTAAGGCTGAGAACTTATCAATGATGCATTCAATTTAATATCTGTACTTCCTATAAGTCATTTTCACCTAATTTTTAAATATTTTTCAGTTCTTTATTAATCCAGCATGCAGGTTTACACAGTTCTTTCTCTTCTATGAATTATTTGAATTATAAGAAAGTAATTTCACTCACGCTACAAATCTGAGCCTTTAATTTCAAATCTGCCTCTCTCATCAATCTGCTTCTCATATGATCATTTCCAATCTGCACACTAATGTGTTTCAAAAAGAAAGCATATATGTATACTGCATGAATATAACAATAGAAATGTTATTATGGTATGTTTTCTTTATACAGCTGGATATGCACCCATGTCACCTTTTTTGTCAAGTTTAATAAAGTTCTTTTAAAAAAGCAATGAATCATGTAACTCACCATATTTATACTCATTGGTTTGATTTTTTTTTTTAATTTGGCAACATAAGCATCACCTCTTAAGGTAGTAGCCTCTGCCTTCTATAGAAAAAACAGTGATGGTTATATTGCATGTTTTCCCTCAACTCACAGTAGCTTTGAAACATTTGCCCATCAAAATATTACTTTTTATCATAACTGAAGCTCAAATATGTTCTAACATTTCAAGACCTCTTCCTCTACAACATGCAGAAATGTAACATATTGTAAATGTTTAGCTTCCTCAAAGTTTCTAACGTAAAAAAAAAAAAAATTGAATTCATGATTTCCAGATCTCATACAAATTGCTTCCAGAGACAGAAAGAATGAGGGAGATAGTTTCTACAGGTTGTAGTTTCCAGCTATGATTTGCAGCTCAAACAACTGATAGAGTGGCATGGAGGCATTGCCTTTCCCACTCTTGGGGAGGGTGATCTTGAGGGTGTTCTTGCATAACTATCCATGGTGGAAGCCAAGGATATATGAGATCGAGCGAAATCTAAGAAGGAGGGATTAGTGTGGTGACTTTGAGTCATTTGCTGCAGTGGTGAGGCAATATGTCAGCATGTCCCAGTTGTACATTTGGCTTCA
Organism: Protopterus annectens; assembly: GCF_019279795.1. Taxonomy (NCBI): domain Eukaryota; kingdom Metazoa; phylum Chordata; order Ceratodontiformes; family Protopteridae; genus Protopterus; species Protopterus annectens. The sequence goes on from NC_056728.1 coordinate 1,423,073,533, forward strand.
CAATGAGGCAGGACCATGCAGAGGGGTGAAAATGGGTAGGGCATACATAAAAAATCCCCCCATTGGATTGTATGATGGTCAGACTTCCTAGGATACCCAAAAGATCTGTTCCAGCCCCAGCCATATGAATGATGTCTAGAGTCTACCAGTGGAGGCAGATATATCATGTGATGGATCTGTGGCACTGAGGTAGAGTGCTGTAGAATGAAGTGACAGAGAGTAAAAAAAAAAAAAAGATGAAGAAAAGGATTTTCAATTACATCTGACATTTTGTAACATTTGATGTTTGAAAATTTTCAATGCTGCCAAACTTGTCAATTTTAGTTTTAAAATGCAAAGCAGTGAACAGGAAAGAAGTGTGCAGAATATTCAATGGACTCTGAAGGAGGATATATGCAACAATACATAGAAAACATGCACATTTATAAAACTGAATTGTTTACAAAAGCTATTTCAGACAAAAATGTACATGAAATAAAACTAGAGGAGGTAGAGTAAATTGATTAAGAATGGTAATTTTATTGAAGCAATTGAAAATAATTTAAATGGTGCTGCAGTAGCATTGTTGCCTCACAGTAAGACGCTGTCCAGTTCGATTCTCAGCAAGAGCGTCTTCTGCATGGAGACATGTGTGAATGGGCGTACCTTTGTTGAAGGTTGTGTGTCCGGGCTGGTAACTCGACACGTAAAAATCAACTACCAATCATTAGTGGACCGGAGTTCCGCTGTGGCGACCCCTAACTGGGAAAAGCCGAAAGACACTAACAGTAATCAGAGGAAAAACAAACAGTAATGCTGTTTAGTGATATGGAAATCTATCATGCAGACTGGCAACTGCTTAACATAATGTCAAAAGTAAAGTGTTTGTAAATAGAGTGAATGTCTACAGTAAATGTTCATACAATTTTTTTTTACTTTCAGATATACTGTGATGAATGCCCTTTCTGTCATTTTACTTAAAAAATTTCAAGCCTGCATAAACTGAAGCATTGCTGGTGATATCCTCCTGGGTGTGGAAAGTTAACCTATATTTTTTGTCTGTGACTGACAGAGCTGCTTTCTATTTTACCTACTCCATTTTGCTGTCTCATCTGCTTGGCTTGGTGTTTTTGTTTTATGTGAGGGGTAAACACTTAAATCATCTAGAGTACACATTTCTCATGTTTTTCCCCCCACTGGTTAATTGTATCTTGAGTGATACTTAAATACATAGTGAATTTCTGGCCCTTCATCTTTTGCTGAAAAGCTTTCAAGCCTGCATGAATTAAAGCACTGCTGGTGATTTCTTGTTAGTGTATCTCAGCCACGTTCCCCTTTGTGGATGTGCTTTTGAAAACTGGTGATTTTAAGCTGTCCACCCCGTGCTGTAAATTGAGCTTAATACACTCTTCCCTTTCTGTACTGCTGTTACTAATGTTGAATTATTTATTTGCTTTTTCTTGTGCTTATATTGTAAAAGTGCTTTTTGCCTGTCATTGACTGTTCTACTGATTTACTTCATCTGAATTCATTTTATCTGTAGTTGTTCGATAGAGGAGTGTATTCTTGCACTATAGCAAGCACTTTTTGTTTTACATCAAGAGGTCAGGGGACTTTCCATCTAGTGCACTAGGAGGTAGCCTAGTTGGTTTAGGTTGGGGAAGCACTTGAGATTTCTGCTTCAAGAAAATAAGTTTATTTTGTGTATCTATTACACTTTTTAAATTGCATTGTATCTGATCACTGTATTTTTTTCTGCTTTTTTACTGTTATGACTGCATATTTTCTGCACTTGTTTTCAACTGTATTTTCAGCCAAGATAGCATAGTCTAGATTCAGACCTACTGAGTCTAGCCTGTTTTGTTTACACTCAAGCACTTAACCAGCCACCCTACATTAAGAAAGGCTTCCCTGCACCCTTGTGGCAAAAGAGTGTGGATCCAACCTTGTCTGAGCTGGGAATTGCTGGTGGAAAGTTCACAGTGTACTTTCCTATTGGTAGATTAGCTTAAAACTGCTTAATTTTGCCTGTATTTATGCCTTGCATTTGCTTGTTTCTGCACATTTCACAACAGGGGTTAGCAGTGCCTTCTATATATGTAAATACATTGACACATGATTTTTCCTTAGACAGCTGTCAGTGGAACCCTCACAAGCTTCTCTGATGTACGAAAGGCAACTTAGTTGTGCACTGGGCAGTGCTGACATACCTATCATCCACAACCCTTAATTTAATAACTGACATACCTATCATCCACAACCCTTAATTTAATAACTGACATACCTATCATCCACAACCCTTAATGTAATAACTTGCCATTCCTAGCACAAAAGCTGGTGAATCGAGGCCACTCCTTTCCCTAATAGCTCATATGGCAAAAAACAGCTATAATGGACAGAGCGTTTCCTATTATTTCTCTGGCCAGCCTATTGACATGCTAATACTGAGGCAATGTAGTAATTTATTCATGTATACTGATAACCATTTACTCCTATAGCAAACAAATACCCTATGTGAGAGATGTAAATACAATATGAAATTGGAATCACTTTACTCATGTAACAACAAACCAAATACCAAACAGGTTGTCAGTACACACTCTTCACCTCTCACACAAACTAAATACATGACACATAGACCCATATATGTGGAGGTACTCTCTAAAAGTCTACCAAAAGTTCAGAGACCTCCCAAATGTAAACAAAATGCAAAACAGATACAGAGATGGAAACCACTACACATAATAACATATACAAATATGTCTCAACAAATAAACCCCTATGGCAAAACACCTCTAAACCAAATATTCTGGTCATAGATGACTCCATAGTGAGACACACATGTGTTCCCCTCACTATGCAGGGCAAGGAGAAGGTGATAGTCAGCTATTTGTCAGTTGCCAGGATCCATCAGATCATACATACTCTCAAGTCACTCAACAAGTACCGTTATGACTCGGTCATAGTTCATATTGAAGTGAATGACTTGAGATGTACCTCTTTGGAAAATATGAAGAGAGACATGACTGAACTCTCAGACTGTGTGTCCCAGGCAGATATGACTCTAGCCCTAAGCAGCATTCTATCTTGTCTCAGGATGATGCTACAGCATAAACAAAAAATGATCAACTTCAATAATTGGCTTAGGTTCTGGTGTCAGTCCAGGGGGATCCAGTATCTGTCAATGGGATGAAATGGTCTACAGGCCACTCTGCTTTGCCAGAGATGCTCTGCACCTGTCTCCTCTAGGCTTTTGGATACTAGCAAAGGCACTTGCCCACCAAAATAGTGCCTTTTTTAGTCAAATGTCAAAACATCAACATTTCCAATGCAACAAAATCCACCTGAGGCAAACTCATGGTTTTGCTGCTTAATGCTAGAAGTCTAAACATGAAGCTGCACTCCCTGGAAGCACTCCTCACCTTGGAATATGCTGATGTCTGTGCAGTCACTGAGACATGGTTTAAGGCTGTGGAGAGTACCCTGGCCATGTAAGGTTACAATACCTACCACACATTCAGGCCTCAAAATAAGCGTGAAAGAACCAAAGTTGGAGGGGTATCCATCTTCATTAAAGCCAAGTACACCTCACGACTGGTCAAACAGTATGACTCTCTTGAATTACTCCATGTCCAATTAACTCTAGGAAAAATATCCTACCACATCATTGCTAGCTATAGAGTCCCATCACAAACCAAGAAAAGCACACTGCCTACCTAGACTTACTGGAATCACTCTCCATACAGTCCAACACCTTAGTCATGGGTGATTTCACCTATTCTTCCATCAACTGGGTGACATATATGAGCACAAACATGCTCACTCAGAAGCTTCCTTACTTTGTTAATTCAAATGCTCTGGACCAGATAGCCTGCACTCCCACAAAGAGCTCAAATGTCCTAGACATAGTGCTCTCCAACATGGGGAGTCACTGCACACCCCCCCCAGTGTGATGCTTTCCCTGGTAAGGTCGGACCATAAAACTGTCTCATTCCAAGTGACTATTGGACTTGACACAACCATAGGAGCAAAAAAAACTGAAAAACTTTTCCAAAGCTAACTTCAGACTAAGTGATGGTATAAAAAGTTTTATATCCCTGCACTCACAGACCACAATGACTTCTGTGCAGAAGTGTACTCAGATGCCCTGTACAAACACATGAGTAGCTTTGCCTGAATGGATCAAAATCAGGTCTCACCAAAAAAAAAAAAAAAACATCCTGGCGGACCTTAAGTATAAACAGGTTATATAATAAGTGGAAGAAACTGATGTCTAAGAATAAAAGGGAAATGAACCAGCAGAGGAAGTATTCCCTCCTCAGCTTGAACAACCAAATCAGAAATCTTGTGAAATCCTCTAAAGCTAAGTGTGAAACTAAAATAGCTTCCCTAGCTAAGGGCCATCATAAAGCATTCTTTAATTACATCTAAAACCTAAAAGGGAATGCCCAGCTTTGTGCAGAATTGGTAATAGATGGTACCACTCATACTGTACTAGAGGGCATCACCAACCTACTAGATTACAGATTTTGTGCAAACTTCACCCTCCTGGCTACACCAGCCATACTCCAAAGCATACCCAACACCAGTCCTCTGCCTAGTATCTCAAGAGATCAGGTCTTATCTGGACTCTCCAAGGCCAAAGACATGGCCTCAGTGGGATCAGATAACATCCCAGGATGCTTATTATACAATCTAAAACAGGACATAGCAAACACACTTAGCTGTCTCTTTAACCATAGCCAGAGAACTGGCTTTGTTCCACAACAGTGGAGAACAGCAACAATAATCACCTTGCACAAAGGGGGGCAATCATCAGACCTTGGGAACTATAGACCCATAATTTGAACCAGTCTTGTCTGCAAGGCCATGGAAAGAATCATCATGGACCTTACCAACAAGAACACAGGTGACCTTCAAACTCCAGACCCAACCCAATATGGATTCATTAAGCATAGACCACGCTTATTAAACCTGGTGAACGTCTTTGAGAAAGTCACCAAATCCCTGAAAGAAGGTAAGGCAGTGCATACCACCTATCTTGACCTGGCCAAGGCTTTTGACAGAATCCCTCACTCAGACATCATTGAGAAACTTTCTCATTTTGGGATGAACCCTTATTTCACTTGATGGGTAGCCAGGTTGCTCACTGACAGAACACAGACTGTCAAAGTTGGTGACTCCAACTCTACCAGTAGCTCCATCAGCAGTGATGTACCACAAAGTTCTCTGCTGTGTCCTTTACTGTTCAGAATCTAGTTCTTGGAAGCCCAGGCAAAATGAGATTGCCTTTGACCTACCAAGTTTGCTGAGGATTGCACATTGGGTGCAATCCTTGAGCTCCTCAATGATGTTAACATGTTACAGGAAGGACTAACACAGACAAATGACCATTGCCATAGACACGTTCTACAACTAAACACAAAAGAAGTGCATTATTATTCCCTTTGGCAAAGTAGAATTCACCATTAAATACAGTGTTGACAACACCCCCAAAAGCTCAAACCCAGTGGTGCAAAATCTAGGAACACGGGTAGATAGCAATCTGGACTTTGGCCACCAAGTTTTCTCTGTGGTAAAGAATGCATATTACATTGTGTAACTCTTATGTAAGGGCATTGCATCCAGGTCTAAGGATGTTATAGCCCCACTGTACTCAACCCTCATCAGACTATTAATAGAATACAATACTCCCTTCTGCATGTATCTCAAAAGACAACTGCAGCAGCTGGAGAGACCAAAGAGGTTCCTCACCAAGAAAATACAGAGCCTCCAAACCATGACGTATGTGGACAGACTGAAAGCCCTGTCACTTTACTATGTATCATGTAGGCTGCTGAGAGGAGACTTTTGCTTGGGCTACAGGGTAGTCTCAGATCCTGCCTTGATAGGGGTCTACCTGATAACACCAATATGCTAAAACACCGCCAACGAAATTACCGACACCACAAAACCAAAAGTTCAAAAACATGAAACTTCACATGCCCGACAAACCACAATCCTGACAATCAACAAACAAAACAAATCCCCAGTCCAAAAAGCGTACACACAACACAAGCACACCAAAAACCTTACAAACCTACACTAAACCTTACATACACAACTATCTATGCACTAACCTTAACCCAAATCTTATCCCTAAGGTCCACCAAAAAGCACTAAACAAATGACAAACCAGGTAAACCAAACAAATGAGCTGTAGAAAGCACAAGTCCAAGGCCGACAATAAAAAATGTAAATTTAATGAAGTAAGCACACGCTTTCGGAGAACTCAATGGCGCTCCTTCCTCAGACAAAAAAGTTTTACATCTCTGAATAACAACCACATTTTTATACAGTCAATTATGCTAATTAAGTGTGTTCAAACTAACAAATCACATAGACCCATAAGGGGGTGTGTTCCTATTACTAGCACCAGCAAACAAAGTACTTTCGTCCTAAAAGATGTAGGTATAACAAACTAAAATCCTACTGCACCATAATTAAAAACCAACACAAAAAAGATTATTATAATCTTAAATAATCGTCGATCCAATTAACTTAGTTTCCTAGACATTTTGTTGACTAAGGATTATGTAAATCAAAGCCTTAGGAGTGAGATTTACAGGAAACCCACTTATTCTAATGCGTTCCTTTACTACACTAGCAGCCATCCCAAACATCAGAAAAGAGCGGTCATAAAAGGGCAGATGGTTAGGGCCGCTAGGATGGTTTCAGATCACGAAGATTTTTTAGCTGAATGTGAGCGTTTAACTGGCATGTTTATTAATAGAGGGTATCCTTCAGGCCTTGTTCTTGACATAAAATCAGAAGTCACCAATAAAAGGAGTTTAGGTTTTTATAAACCAATTTTGTCTATGGTTAGACATGCCTCACATGGTGACAACATAGAGAACAGTGTTTCACTTAAGAACCAAACAGCCCCTTTTGCTACTAGATTTTTGTGTACCTTTAGTTTAGACCATTTGGCTATTTCCAAAGTTCTAAATAAGAATTTGTCCTTGCTTATTGAAGACCCTTATTTACTTAATAAGTTTGGTGACAGCCCTAAAGTTACCTTTAGGAGAGGGCAAAATTTGAAATCATTGTTAGAGGTTAAACCAAAAATTATGAGAGTTCACAAGGTAGGCATGACAAAGTGTGGGTCATGCAAGCAGTGTTAACATGTGTGCATAGATGCTAAGATTAGGCTGAGAGACCAGGTCTATAAAATTAATGGCAAATTTAATTGTGAGACCAGGGGCGTTGTTTATGCGGCTAGCTGTCAAAGATGCAATGCATTTTATATCGGTAAAACTGAAAGGAAAATCAAGCAGCGCATCTATGAGCACATATATGCCATAGCTAGAGGCGATTATAACAACGCCCTTGCTAGACATATTGGTTATTGCCCTGACCATTTTTTCAAGTTTACAGTTGTGAATAAAGTTGATTGTGACTTTAGAGGTGGTCCTTGGCAAAATCTTTTGGAAATCTGTGAACTTTTCTGGCAGATTCGCAGAGCCGCCTATGTGAACCCAGGTCTGAATGACCATGTGTCTATCAGTTCTATCTTAAAGAAATTGTCTTTAAAAAGATAATATGGGTAGGTTGAACATATGTTTTCATCGTTTTTATCGTTTTTATGGTTTTAAGCTTATAGGTTTAATGAGAAGTTAATCAGATCGATGATTATTTAAGATTATAATAATCTTTTTGTGTTGGTTTTTAATTATGGTGCAGTAGGATTTTAGTTTGTTATACTTGCACCTTTTAGGACGAAAGTACTTTGTTTGCTGGTGCTAGTAATAGGAACACACCCCCTTATGGGTCTATGTGATTTGTTAGTTTGAACACACTTAATTAGCATAATTGATTGTATAAAAATGTGGTTATTCAGAGATGTAAAACTTTTTTGTCTGAGGAAGGAGCGCCATTGAGTTCTCTGAAAGCGTGTGCTTACTTCATTAAATTTACATTTTTTATTGTCAGCCTTGGACTTGTGCTTTCTACAGCTCATTCGTTTGGTTTACCTTAACCCTAAGGTCCGCCACTATCGCATACTCACCTAACCCATGCCCTAACCCTAACTCACTTAACCCACCCCTAACCCTACAGTCTGTCACTATCGCAGTCACCTGACCTGCACCCTAACCCTAACTCAGTTAGTCCACCCCTAACCCTGCAGTCCGTCATTATCACACACTTACCTTATCATGTCAGTGTTTCAACTGTCGATTATCTCCATTGTCGATCTCCCGGTGTCGGTGTTCTCATCGTCAGCGTTGTGGACTTTTGGCATTATCAGGTAGACCCCTTGACAGATATACTTCACATACATAAATCTAATGGCACAAGAGTCACTCACTCTAGGGATCTTAACCTAGTCTGTGACATTAACAGAACATGCTGGAGAGACACTTATGTCTCCCAGAGACTGTCTCTCCTCTGGAACTCCAAGTCATGTGAATCAGAGGTCCTTACTGACCCTATTCATGCACAGCCTGGAAAAAAGGATGGGAGACTGCAAATTCACCTGTGGCATGGCACCCATGTCCCTCATGGATGTTGACTTAATAAGAACAGATGGGGCAACTTGGGATTAACATGGCTAGGCTTGTAAGGGCTTTAGGGCCGCTAGTTTAGTAGTCACATTTGAAACTATGAACTTATAAGAAAATGAGCAAAATATTAATCTGATATTGCAATTTAATGTCTTCTGCCATGTAATGGATCACATTTTTCTGTCCTAATGACTTCACATTTTCTGCGTCAGTGTGGAGGACTCTGGCTGGTCTGAGTCCCAGTATTAAGTGTCTAACTTCTGGTGGCTGACATTGGGTTATAGACTGCTAATGAAGATCAGTCTAGGCTTTTAAAAACCCTAGGGCCACTAGCCTAGTAACCGCCTCTGAACCAATGAACTATCCCCTCGATTCATTGATAACTGTGTAGACTTCGCACAAAGCCTACACAATTGCAGCGCCTTAGTGCAATGAGCAGTAGGACTCATTGAATATGCATGCGGCTGCTCATTGTGCTTGCACAATTCCAAGTAGCATTTTGTGTCCAGCAGCAGTTCTATTGTCCATAAAACAGTGTTAGAATTATGAGCACACAATGTAAACAAAATACTTGCCTGTAGGCAAACATTTTATGTGAACATGTACAGATAGCTTATATGAAGTAAAGGAAAGTGACTTTTAAGCATGAATATCCTGGGCACATGCAATTTCGATAATGTACACAGAGTACAATGAGAACAGTGCAGGGCTAATTATGAGGGGAGGGTAAATAGAAAAAATGTACTCATTTTATCCCTTTAAATGTCATGATGCCAGAAAGAAACATTTTTCAATAGGAAGAAGTCCATATTGATGGTAATAATAAATAAATCCTGTTTGCAACTGTTTGCCTGTGTACATAACTTAAAAATGGACATACCACCAATGAATGTGAAAGGGACACAATGCAACATTGTAAGAAAGAGGAGTAAATTTGGTATGGATGTTGATAACATGCCAAGGTGAGATAATAGTTAACAAGGACAGTGGATACATTATGGGCCATTAGCATATTATTGAATATGACATGTATATACAAGTGATGTATGTGTGATAACTGATTGTCTTGCTATAGCCTCCACTCCATCCTATATAAACAAAGCATGTACTGTGCAGCAGTTGTGTCATGCACAGCTGAAAGAGACATGTTTTAACATCTGCCACTGGGCAACCACAGATTAACACATCTTAGACAAGTGTATTTTTTATATATGTGCGCATCATAAACAGTAATATAATAACAACTAAAATATACAAGTGGCAAATTGCAAAACAGATCTGCTGACATTACAGTAATTTAAGGTCTCCATTTCTAAATGGAACTCATGTAATACAGGATTGTACTGGGCATGCTCATAGCACATTACAGTGAACACTGCCATAACAGCATGTAAACAACGCAAGCACATTTGCATTAATAATAAATAAAAAAAATGAGAATAATAACTTCATGCAGTGCTGTTTTTGTGTAATGTCAATACATTCATAGAATGTCACCCTTAGCTCGAATTGAAGAGCAAGCTCTGTACCCCACCGACAATAAATATGTGTCTGAATCACATGCACTGAAGTGAAAGTCTTAACAAAATTGTGAGATTACACCTATGTAAAGGCATTATGCCATGTGATTGTGTTGCAATTTGAATGCAATAAAAGGTCTGGGGATTGTTTATCCCACTGTAATTTGCACAGTATAACACTTGTGGATGTCACTCATGCATAAAACCAGTAGGGCATACAATACTTAAAGTCAGCCAATATAAGTTTTGTACAACTGACTATGTGACAACAGAAGCTACATGATTTTGGAAAGAATGAATGGGATACAGTACCACAAGAGTGAGGTATTTTTGTGTTTGAAGCAGTGATGTCATTTTATTGCTGCAATGGAGAGGTGTGCCTGCCATTTCTTTAAAACAATGGCGCTATATGTGTGTTTCTCACTCAACATTGCCTGCTGCTAGGTATACCCACACAAATGAGATGTGTAATACAGCCATCACTATGATGGTAGAATGGAAATCAGACTCAAGCTGTGGATAATCACAGATTCAAACATATGCCTTACTAAGGCACAGGCAGACGGAACATAGCCTCATGCCCTTACACCACAGGAAAAGCCTTAGTTGTTCTCATGAGAAAGACGATGTCATCCCATGGCAGCATCATTATCAAATAAAGCATTTCTGTGTGAAAAAAGGGCAGAAATTATTGTAAAATGAATCCTCATCCATACATGTACACAGCAGATAGCTGGCTGACAACATTGTTATCTACCTGCACATTCACAGACATAGTCACCTAAGTTAATCCAAGGAGTAATGGCTGGATTTTAACAGACTACCTAAGATATAGACCACTACCTGAAGTGTACTTGCCACATGAGATCTACTATTACAATTTGATAGTGCACATTTGAATGGATGACATCTCCATTTTTTCATATGTTAATGTTCTTCTAAACATGTATGAAGGCAGCTAAAGTGCTCAGTAACATTACACAGCTACACATACCACATGCATTGCAAGCCTTTCCTACACAGCATGACAAACACTCATGGAGTGTAGTCCATCATTACTGGATTCAAACCTCCTCCCTCTGTACTTACACAGTCTAGAGAGCACCAACACAGTGCAACAAGGTAACTCATGCAACCACTTTGATGTGGTTCTTTTTGATAGCATGATATAAGCATCATTTTTCCAAAAATGTTTATTGCCTGGGAATAATACAAATCTATATGCTAATCCCCTTTCAGGCAAAATATGTCACCTATATGGGATTTTACATAAGTACATAAAGGCTGTTTTCACTGACACAATCTTGCATGACAGCAAAACACTCTGACATTGTTTAACCAGTATTGGATTTGAAACCCCTACCTATCTATTTACACAATCTAAATAATATAAAATTAGCTACAATTACCACAGGAGAACTGGGAGCTATAAAGGCACAGTGTGCAATTTTGACATGATCTCATGTTTGTGGTAAAAGTGGAATGCGGGGATGGGGACATCCTTTCCCATGCTAAAATCTCCCACTGAGTTGAAAATGATAAAGCATGACCGTTCAAGAAGCTATATGTAACTGACATTGAAGCAACACACACACACACACACACACACACACACACACACACACACACACACACACACACACACACACACACACACACACATGTTCACCACTGAGAGATTTAAACCTCCTTCCTATCTAGTTATACAATCTAGAAAGCATAGTATTAGCTGCAAAAGCCAAAGGACAGCTCTGACTCTTAAGGGGGAAGAATAACCTTTTGTCAGGATGACCTAATCACTGTTTTTAGGTAAGATGTTTGTGTTAAACGTGGGATAAACTGCATAGGGAGCTGTGTCCAAAGTTAAGGTTTGTTCCTGAGTGGAAGTGGATATAGCACACCAGTTGCTGAAGGTTTATTTCCATGACACTAGAACCCAAGTTCATTACTATTAGATTTGAACCACCTAACTAACCAGTTATATAATCTAGAGAACACAGTATTAGTGGCAAGCACGACAGCAGAAGTCAGACTCTTGTGTAAACAAAGTGCACTTTTGACAGGATGACCTCATCATTGTGTTGTAGAGATGTTTGCAGTAAAACTAGGATTAAAGAATGGTGGAATTCTTGCACAGGTGAATGTTTTACCCTGGCTGGAAGTTGATGCAGCATATGTCTATTCATGATGCTATATGTACATGATATTACAGAATGCCTCCCTAATAAGAACTGAACCTCCTACCTATTTAGTTACCCAATCCAGAGAGTGCAATATTAGCTGCAATTGTCACAGAAGAAGTCTGAATTGTAAGAGGAGAGAGTGCACTTTAGTCAGGATGATCGCATCAGTGTGTTACAGACAGTATGTTTGTGTTAGAAGTGGGATAATGTGTAGAGGTAGCTGAGTGAAAAGTTAAAATGTATTTTCCTCAGTAGACATGAACACAGCACATTTAACATTGACGTGTTACTTACTTGTCACTACACCCCCCAGCAACTCACATTTCCATGGTGAGAATTGAATATCCTACTATCTTGTTAGCATAATATTAGCAGCAAGCACCACAGGCAAAATCTAACTCTTAAGGGGAGACAGTTCAGTTTTGACAGTATGACCTCATCAGTGTGTTGCAGAGAGGATGTTTGAATTAAAAGTGGGATAATGTGCAAAATTAATCATATCCTCTTCAGTGAAAGTAGACACAGCACACTTGACATTAAATTATTACCTACCTCTCACTACATCACCCCCCATACACACAAGTTTCCTACAGTGGGAACTGAACCTCCTATTTCTTTAGTTAAGCATCTACAGAGCACAACATTAGGCACAAACACCACAGGAGAAGTCTAAGTTTAATAATGTGAAGAAACACATTTATAATTATTAAAATAACTGTTTGTAAAAGCTGGTACTATGCATAGCAGGTTTGGGGAAAATGCATAAGTGTGGACAGCCCAACCTAACATCACTGTGATTGTTCCATGTAATGACATACCTCTCTGATAAGATTTATATGCGGTTATTCACATGCATTGCATTACTGTGAGAAACATGTACCTGTTTCTCAGCATGGGATTCCAATGACATTCACAGCTCTGAACTAGTGGATTATCAGTTAAGTATTCCTGACACTTCGTTCCAGCATGACTGCATACTTGTCTTGTCTCATGCTTGCATAACGTGCATTGACAATACACACACTTCCTAAATAGGACAGTGCACTGCAGAATAACAGTGATGGACTGTGTGTGAATAGATTAACCAACATTGTAACACATTTGCAAGTGTAACCATTGGAGTGCAGATATATCAACAGACTGACATAACTGAGTTAACATCACTCTGAAATCCAGAAAACTTGTTGTCAAAATGCAATGCAGACAAATATTGTGCAACGTAAACAAAAACTAATTTGGTGTCATTTTTTACTCTCTGCCTGAAGTGCAGCACTGCCATGCTCAATTGCGTTGCTCATGGAAAAGTATTAATACGTGCACAATCATATCTTAAGGTGTTGAACTTAGAATGGGAATTAGAAGTAGTCTGTGGTGCTCTCTGATGACTTTCACACAAAGAAGCATTATAGATATACAACCAAGTTGTGAATCTGATGGAATACTAAACATATATGTTATAGTCATGTCTCTGGTGGTATGATTTACACATTTGCCATGACAGTTGCAGTTAGTCAATCCTAATATGTATGCTAGACGTGTACTGTAAAACACATGAGGGACCAAGTATTTCATTGCTGGTGAAAACATGTCTTATAGAAACAGTTATGAATAACAGAGGTTTACTGGATGACACAGAGGTGGTGGGAAGAGGTGGACAGCTGCTGACAAGAATAAACAGTACAGACATACTAACATATTACTTCATGTTTCTTTTTTGCACATATTTCTGTTGTTTTACTGTTTGCTTTATCATCATAATTATTCAGGCAAGATCTGTGCAAGACAGTGTTCACAACAGGGAGCAAAAACATTAATAAAGCAGATGGATAATGGTGTGTTAAGGAATGATGTAGCCAACAGTTACACCAACAGATGTCATACAAAACATACACAAAAAAATTGGTATACATCTAGATTCGAACCGTAAGAGTATTGCAAGAAAAATCTACAAACCTACGTGTTATCTAAACACCATATAGGAACTCCTGTGTGACAAAGTTCCCATGTGACAACAGATAGCAGAAAAGAAGAATGCATGTATTACTCTTCATTACCATCATGACAACTGTAAACTGTACATTCAACTCTTCATCATGTTGAAAGTAGCTTAACCTGACTAAACACAGCTAAGTAGAGCAGTGCAAAGGGTACCACAGTAATGCTGCTGAAGGCAAAAAACTCGCAAGATTTTGCCATAAGCTGTGCAGTTCCATTTAGCCTCAGTTGCACTGGTGGTCAGCACCAGACATTGTGTAAATATAGAGGAGTAAGGCTAATGAGAGAGAAGGGATAAGATACATAGACAGGAGGATAACAAAGGCAAGGATCAAACACATTATGACAGAGGAAGGATAATGTTGGCTTATAACAAGATGTAGGCAACAGCTACACATAAAATAGTGCAGTAAAAATTCATTAACACTTAGGTAATGCCTGGATTAGAACTCCTGAAAGTATGTCAAATCCTGCGTATACATATAAGCATTACCTCATCATGCTACAAATGAAGTCCTACTTAACAGTTGAAGGATAGAGAAAATCTACTGAAGCAGAAGGGGTGAAGAGGGAGACAGAGACAGATGAAGAGAGGAATAACAATAATGTATGCATACACACGCACACACACACACACATATATATATATATATATATATATATATATATATATATATATATATATATATACACACACACACACACACACACACACACACACACACACACACACACACACACACACACGCAACCCATAGGACCAACTGTATGGTGCGTTACTCTTATTTTCTCAGTATTAAGCTGTGATACTTTAAAAATAAAGTGTTACTATAAGGAGCAAGAAGTGGTTGGAGAGTACAACCAACATTAAGATAAGATAAGATAAGATATGATATGATAAGTTAAGATAAGATAAGGTAAGATAAGATAAGGTAAGATAAGCTAAGATAAGGTAAGATAAGGTAAGATAAGGTAAGATAAGATAAGGTAAGATAAGGTAAGATAAGATAAGCTAAGATAAGGTAAGATAAGGTAAGATAAGATAAGGTAAGATAAGGTAAGATAAGATAAGCTAAGATAAGGTAAGATAAGGTAAGATAAGATAACATAAGATAAGGTAAGATAAGGTAAGGTAAGATAAGGTAAGGTAAGGTAAGATAAGGTTAGATAAGATTTCTTTATTGAAATTAAACAAGTATGACAAAATTTGTAGCAATCCTCCTAAGGTGCATTCACATATAATGAACACAAATAAATAACAGAATACAGTACAATACAATAGCAAACATTACAATATAATACAATGCAATGCAGTAAACAACTAAGTTATTGAACTTGGGTATATTGCACATGAAAGGAATAAAGTCAGGTGCACAGGAATGTAAACACATACCTTATAATGCAAATGGCCATTATCTGTACTCAGTGTGAGTATTTAACATTGTTCAGTTCACGTATGGCCCTGGGATAGAAACTGTTCTTAAGTTTGTCTCAGATGGAATGGACTTGAGCTGTCTGCCAGAAGGCAGCAGCTTAAACAGGTGATGTCCAGGATGAGCTGGGTCTTTCAAGATGTTGATTACCCTTCTGAGACAGTGAGAGATGAAGAGTTCCTCCAAAGAGGCAGTGATCAGCCAATGATTTTCTGTGCAGAATTAATGATCCTTTGAAGGGCCTACCTGCCTGCCATCGAGCTGTTGGCATGCCACGCGGAAATGCAGTATGTCAGCCCACTTTCAATAAAGAGTGGTAAAAAGACATTAGTAACTTCTCCTGCATGTTGTTTTTCTTGAGGATCCTCAGGAAATGGAGGGTCTGCTGTGCCTTCATGACTACCTCCATGGTGTCTATGGACCAAACGAGAGCTTTTGCCATAAGTACACCTAGAAACTCAAAGGCAGGAACCCTTTCCTCACAGTCTCCATTGATGTATATTGGGCTGTGATCTGCATTGTGACTTTGGAAATCTATTATGAGTTCTTTTGTTTTGGTAGAGTTCAGAACAAAGTTGTTCTCAGTACACCATGCAGCCAGTCTTTGAACATCATCTCTATATGCTGTCTCATCTCCTTCTGAAATAAGTCCCATCACAGTGTTGTCATCGGCAAACTTAATGATGGTATTAGTAGAATGAGAGGGGACACAATCATGGTTGTAAAGATTACACAGAAGGGCACTCAGCACACAGCCTTGTGGGACACCAGCATTTAGCCTGAGAGTGGAGGAGAGGTACGGACCTAGTCTAACCATCTGAGGATGGTGAGTCAAAAAGTCTTTAATCCAATAGCAAGTAGGTTTTGAAAGTTCTAGGCCAGTGAGTTTAGTGACCATTCTATATGGGATAACTGTGTTAAAAGCTTAACTAAAGTCTACAAAGAACATCCTCACATAGCTACCCTGCTGCACAAGATGACAAAGTGCCATGTTTAAGGCAGAAGGAGACTGTCCTTAATGTGTTGCAGAACCGGTTGTTCAAAACACTTCATGATGACTGGAGTAATTCCCACTGGATGGTAGTCATTGAAACTACTGATGACAGGTTTCTTTGGCAGAGGAATGATCTGACAAGCTGGATGAATGAATGATCAGAGAAGATGGAATAGCAGACTTAGACAGAGACAGGTTGAAGATCTTTGTGAAGCCCCACAGAGCTGATC
The DNA here is from genome assembly GCF_019279795.1 of Protopterus annectens. NCBI lineage: Eukaryota > Metazoa > Chordata > Ceratodontiformes > Protopteridae > Protopterus > Protopterus annectens. Next base: position 1,423,090,410 of record NC_056728.1, read on the forward strand.
CACACATTCTTTCAGCACCCATCTCATCACTTCATAAGGGCCAGCAGCCTTTCTTGGATTAACTGCTTTGAGCACACGTCTTACATCATGCTCTTGTACTGTGAATGTGTGGTTGTAGGTGGCTTGTATAGATGATGTAAGACTGCTGTGGCCTATCTGGTGATGCCTAGGTGTGACTGTCTCTGCTGTTTCCACCTCAGAACTGGTGAAGAAATAATTAAGTTCTTCTGTCATTGAGACATCTACATCAACAGCCATATGGTTGCTGGTTTTATGATTAGTGATGTGCTGAATACCTTGCCATAGTTGTTGTGGGTCCTTGTTGGTGAAGTGGTCCTCTATCTTCCTTTTATTGGCTGCTTTAACCTCTCTTATGGTTTTCTTTAGGTTGGGTCTAGCCAGGCTGTAAAGTCCTCTGTTGCCAGACCTGAAGGCTTTATTGCTGCGCTTAAGAAAATATATGACCTCCTTCTTCATCCAGGGCTTCTGATTAGGGTACACGCAAATGTGTTTGCTGTCAGCGATATTGTTAACACAGGTTTTTATGTAGCAGACTACCATTAATGTATATTCTTCCAGATCCTGATCCTCAAAACTGTCCCAGTTATTTCTTTCAAAGCAATCCTGTAGATGTGAAATTGCACTTTTCGGCCATATTTTAACAATCTTTGTAGTAATCTGGTCTTTTCTCCCAACAGGAGTGAATGCTGGAGGCAAGAGTGTGGACAAGTGGTCTGACTGGCCTAGATGAGGCAGCTGTTTTGCCCTATAGCCATCCTTGATATTTCAGTAGGCCTTGTCCAGTGTATTTTCCTTCCTGGTTGTACATTTGGTGTGTTGATGACATTTGGGGTGAACTGACTTTAAGTTCATCTGACTGATGTTTTGTTGCAAATTAATGATGTCAAACAGGTGACCTAGTATTGAGCAAGCATTAGCATCTTGTGGAATGTAAACAGATGTAACTATACCTATTTCAACTACCCCACCATTAACTGGGAAAACTACTCATGTACCAACTTCTTCGCACAATGCTTTCTAGAATTCATTAATTCCAGTGCCCTGGAGCAACTTATCCACACCCCCACCAGGGGCAACAATATCCTAGACCTAGTCATTACCAACAAGAGTGACCGGTGCTCTACACTTGAAGTCAACTCCTCGTTGGTCAGATCCGACCATAAGCTAATCACCCTAGATATCCACATCCCACCCCCACCCCTCATTAAGGAAACCATGGTAAAAAATTTCTCCAAAGCCAACTCATGCTTCTTAAGAGAGAAGTGGTAAACTTCATGACACCCATGCAGATGGACAATACAGTTAAGACTGCTAAATCCTACACAAATGCTCTCTATAAGCACTTACATGAGTGCATGGATCGTGCTATCCCAAACAGAACCAAGACACTATCCTCCAAATAAAGGAAGCCAATCTGGTGGTCCCCTGCCATAAACAAACTCTACAACAGAAGGAAGAAACTATTGCAAAAGAGAGTAAAATCCCATGAGTGGAGGAGCTCCCTGATCAGCCTCAGTAAAAAGCTGAGATCCCTTATAAGATCCTGCAAAGCTAGCTATGAAAACAAAATCACCACTGATTCTAAGGACAGTCACAAAGCATTCTATAGCTATGTCAAGAATCTCAATGGCAAAAGCCAGATCTGCTATGAGTTACAGCACAATGGCATGAAAATTACAGAACCAATTGATATTGCCAAAATCCTGGCAGATAGGTTCAGTGTTAACTTTACCCCCCTCTCACACCCTAAAGGACCCATATCTATACAGGAAGAATGCAGAGTCCCTGTAATCACAACTATGCAGGTAAAACCTGCACTCTCTAAAGCCAAAAACACAGCATCCATTGCACTGGACAACATCCCAGGCTGCATTTTACATGAAATTCAGAATGAACTGGTTCCCCACCTAAGCACCATGTTCAATCATAGCCTCATGTCAGGCTTTGTGCCCACTGAATGGCGCACAGCAACAGTTATCCCACTCCACAAATGGGGAGCCATCACTGATCCCGGGAACTCTCGCCCTAATAGCCTGATGAGCCTGGTCTGCAAGGCCACAGAACATATCATCATGGAACTCATAAACAAAGACATTGGTAACCTCCAAACTCTGGACCCCACCCAGTTCAGGTTTGTGAAAGGCAGATCATGCCTCCTGAACCTGAACAACTTCTTTGAGGCAGTCACCAAAGCTGTAGACGAGGTTAAGGTGGTTCACACAGCCTATCTTGACCTCACCAAGGCTTTTGACACCATCCCCCATTCTGAAATTATAGCTAAACTCACTAAACTAGGTATAAATCCCTACGTCACAAGATGGGATGCCAACTAGCTCACTAATAGAACCCACACTGTAAAGGTTGCAGACTCCAAATCTGACTTCAAACCAGTGACAAGTGGAGTACCACAGGGTTCAGTCCTGGGACTTCTCCTGTTTGGTGTCTACTTCTCTGAAGTACAGGCTAACACAGAAGACCTCTGGCTAATGAAGTTCACAGATGATTGCAAACTAGGAGCCATAGCAGAGTCCCTAAATGATGCGGACATTCTACAGAAGGGCCTCACTGAGACAGATGCCGGGTGTCAGAGCCATGGCCTCAAGCTCAATGCCAAAAAGCGCATTGTTATCCCCTTTGGTAAACACTCTGTACCCATGAACTACCACATAGGTGGCAGTCTACTTAACACCAAATGTGTGATATGAGACCTTGGGACCCAGGTGGACAGTAGTCTCTCCTTTCATAATCAGATAGCCACCGTAGTCAGGAATCCTTTTATGTGTCACACCTCATCACAAAAGGATTCTCATCCAGGAAAAAAGAGGTCATTGTTCCCCTCTCCTTGACACTCATTAGACCCATTATAGAGTACAATGCCTCTTTTGGAATGTACTTCACAAGACATCTGCAGCAGCTGGAAAGGCCACAGAAGTGCCTCACAAAGAGGGTTACAGTCCTCAAACAGATGCCCTACACTGACTGTCTCAAAAAACTCCAGCTTTACTCCGTAGCATATCGCCTACTCAGAGGTGATCCCTGCCTAACATACAAAGCTATGTCAAACCCAGAGCTGTTGGACATGCTCCACTTAAAGAGATCCCAATCCCTCTGAGCTACATGCTCTAGGGACCTACACCTTGTCACCACAATAAACAGGACTTGCTGGAGGGATACATTCCTGTCCCAGAGACTTCCCATACTCTAGAACAACTATCCATCTATGTCAAGCAAAGTTCCTCATTAGCACTCTTCAAGAAAAATCTTGATGAGTGGATGGGAAATAGGAAATATACCCCGGGGATCACTTATGTGGCTCTGCTTGACAGGGGCACAGGAAAATAACTTTCTTGGATGGTGTAAGCCAGGGAACCTTGTTGGCTAGGCTTACTTAGGCCCTTGGGCCGATAGCCTAGTACCTACCTATGAACCTATGAACCTATAACAGCACTGAATTCCCAAGGTAAATAAAAGGTCCTCCATTTGATTGTGATATAATCCAGATCATGAGAGCAGCAACTCTCTTCAATCTTTATGTTGGTACACTAGCTGGTACTTACATAGATGCAAAGTCTCCCACCTCTGCTCTTACTTGAGTCTTTATTCCTGTCCCAACAAAAAGCTGTGTGGCCTGCCAGCTCAATGGCTGCATCTGGTATACATGAGTGTAGCCATGTCTCTGTAAATAATAAAATGCAACAGTCTCTTAGACATTTGTTCTCAGAAATCTGTAGCTGAAGTTCAGCCATTTTATTTATGACAGATCTAGCATTAGCAAGAAATATGATGAGAAGATGTGGTTTGTGAGGATGTTTCCTTAGCCTAGCATGTAGGCCGGACCTGCAGCCACGCTTTTGCTTCCTGTGTCTTCTCCACCTTTGTCTCTTGTCTGGGCTGAGAACAATACAAGGAGACCCTGGTGTTCTTGCTATTTCCTCTGGTATATCATATGAGTATAAAAATTCACTTGTAACAGCCTGATGGTGCTGAAATCTGATATGCAGGAGATCTTGCTGACTGTCTCTAAGATCAGCCTGAATGAATTTAACAGTAAATAACATAAATGAACACAAAAATCAAAGAAAAGAAGCACCAAGAAGGAGAGCAAAGAGCCGTTGTGACTGTGCATGCAGCCATCTTGAAAAAAATATATAAGACATAAACAGGATAAGGGGAGCTTACTAAGTTTCCCTGTTAGGGCTGAAATGCTTTAGCAAATGATGTCTTACTGCACCATTCAAATGATATGTTAATGAAATGTTGCAAATGGAGAGAAATACAAACATTTGCAATTAACTATATGGCAGGAATGTAAAATATCATGAAATAATAATTTGACCTACGGCTGTAACAGAACCCATGACACTTTGCAAAAACATCAGTCTACAGAAAGAAGAATTATTTTAGCATGCTGCATAGAAACATCTAGTGTGTTACATCCAGCAACCTAAAAACTGTTACAGTAACTGTTTCACAGTTGTTCTGTTATTTTGCATTTACACTGTATTCCCTTAGTGCAAAAGATGTTAGCACATTTGCACAAAATGATCTGGACTATAGTGGCTGACATTAAAATCTTCAGCTTTTCCCATAGGAAGTTGAATGGTAAGCATTGGTGCATGTTGTCAACCTTAACACAAATGCTAAGAACAAAAAAGTGAAGGCTTTCCATGGCCACTTCTGGACATGTGTCTTCTATGCGATTCATTATTTTTGACCAGATTAAACATGTGACAAAGGGGTTGAGTGGTGCCCATTGTAAGGTAATAACTCTATTTACAAATACTAAATTGTTAATGTCATGCGTCACTGAAGTTAAAATGTATAGTACTGTGTAAAAAAATCAAATGTTTGTGGTTATTGAATCCACACACAATTTATCTGATGTACTCATCGTCTAATGCAATAACTATAAGTTATTAGAGGAGGCATGTAGGTTTGATATTAAAGTTAAGGCATGCCTGCTGATGATGATAAATAGTGATAGACTGAGAAAACTTCTGTGCCTTGCAATCAGAACAGAGGCATACTTACCCTCTGCCTTTCTGAGTTGATTTAGTCTCTCCTGATGAATCTTATATATATATATATATATATATATATATATATGGGTCTACTACGGTTGATTGAAAACTCACTTGACTGAAAATGAAATTGCTAAGACCACTTCACTGAAAGCTCACTTTACTGAAAACTCATTTCGTTGAAGCTCATTTCATTGAAAGCTATCTGCGTCACTGGGGGTGTGGGGGGCATAGCCACCCACATATTATAAACATTTTAAACTATACACAGTGATACTTACAAGTGCAATGAATAACTGTTTACAAAAGAGAATATACCCACACACACCCACACCCCCCTTACTTTATATACTAACTCCAGGATCACACTACAGTGGGGAAAAGGCCAGTTTTCAGTGGAGTGAGGTTTCAGTGAAGTGATCCTAGTAATTTAATTTTCAATCAAGTGAGTTTTCAGTCAACCATAGTAGACCCATATATATATATATATATATATATATATATATATATATATATATATATACACACACACACACACACACACACACACACACACACACACACACACACACACACACACACACACACACACACACACACACACACACTGACTGACTGACTAGATATTTAGTGCCATATCACAGACCTGTTATGGGTCATAGGACCACAGCATTATAGGAAGTTACTAGGCTAACGGCCCTAGGGTCTTTACAAGTCTATCCAAGTTACCCTTGTTTCCATGATCAACATCTATTGCCCCTGTCCAAGAGAGACAATGGTGAATCCCCTGGGGTGAATATACAGTTACCCATTCAATTGTCCAGATTGCATTTGAAAAGGGCCAATGAGGTGCTCTGTTTGACATGAAGTGGGAGTCAGTTCCAAAGGTGTGGCAACCTCTGGGAGACAAATCTGTCCCAACAGTAGGTTCTATTAATGTCACATAGCACGTTAAGATCTTTAGAGGGAGTAACCCATGTGCAATTTGACTTGTGGATATGCAGCATTTCCGGTAAAGCAGGGTCAGAAGATTGCCCTATACACAAAGCAGAGATCACCTCTGAGTAGTCTGTATGAAACAGAATAAAGTGACAGTGATGTCAGCCAATCCACATAGGAAAAATGATGAAGATGTTGAATTTTCCTTGTGAGGAACCTTTGTCATTTCTCTAATTGCTGCAGGTGCTTGGAAAGGTACATACCAAAAGGGGCTTTGTACTCAATTATTGACCTGATGAGGGGAGAGAACAGGGAGGGTATAACTTCTGGAGGCAATGCCCTTACTTATGAGATGAGTAATATAGAATACCCTTCTTACCATTGTAGAGACATGGTGATCAAAGGTAAGGTAGCTGTCAAACTGTGCGCCCAGGTCTCTCACCACTGAATGGATACTTAGTGTGTTTCTACTGATGTGGTAGTTAGCAGGAACATCACCCTTACTGAAATAGATGATAATATTTTTTTTTGCATTGAGTTTAAGGCCATGGCTTTGGCACCAATCATTTATTTGTGTAAGACCGTCTTGTAGGATGTTGACATAGTTTGAAATTCTTTGACCACTCCCAGTTTGTAGTTATCAGCAAAACTTGTCAGCCACAGACCTTTAGTTTTTGCATGCACTTCGGAGAAATAGATTCCAAACAGTATATATACCAGGAATTATCCCTGTGGAAGAACACTGGTTATGGGTCTGCATTTGGAGGTGGATTCCCCTATTTTGACTGAATGGGTTATATCAGTGAGTCAGCTGGAGACCCACATAACAATATAAGGGTTGATACCTAGCTGAGTGAGTTTGTCAGTGATCCCTGAGTGGAGTATAGTGTCAAAAGCCTTGGTGAATTCTAGGTAGGCTGTATGCAGAGATTTCTCCTTGTCCAGTGCCTTGGTGACTGTCTTAAAGAAGGCCACCAGGTTTCACAAGCTTGATCTTCCTTTGACAAATCCAAACTGAGTAGGGTCAAGTGTTTGGCAATTAATGTCCATGATAATTTGCTCCATGACCTTGCAGATAAAGCTAGTCAGGCTAATAGATTTATAGTTCCTGGGGTCAGCAGAAGCACCACTTTTGTGCAAGGGGGTAACAGTGGCCATTTTCCATTCAGCTGGGACAAAGCCGGTGCTTAGACTATGATTGAAAAGAGTACCTAATTTATGTATTTTATTTTTATTTTATTTTATTTTACATTTGTTGACCGGGATAATCTGACTGGATATATGTCCATTTTCAGTGGAGGCCCGGGGAGAAAAGTTCCACATACCAAAAAAGAGACAGTAAATACATCACTGAGTGATAAACTCAGGGAAACATGTTTAGAAAAATATAGACAAAGAATACAGGCAGATATCAATATACACAATGTGCAGACTTACATCTGATTGGCAAAGACATATCAGAAAATGTGAACATAGAATACAATCAGATCTCATAATTCACAATGCTTAGTCATTCAAATGCTATGAGGCATAGATACTTGGCTAAACAGCAGGTTGGGTAGCAAGACATGTAATGGTGTTGCTAATTCTTATTGAACCCATGTAGGATGCAGCCAGGGATGTTATCAGATCCCATAGATGCTGTGTTTTTGGCCATGGAGGGGGCATTTATGACCTGCTCTTTAGAGATATAAGGTAGGGCACAGGTGGCATGGATGTCATGGGGTATGTGTGGCGGGGATAGGGGATTGAAGTTTTCACAGAACCTGTCAGCTAACAGTTAGTTATGTCTACAGGTTCAGTACATGTGGTATCACAAAGTACTAGTTTGCCACAAATATGGGCCTTTCCTTTTAGGAAACGGATGTAACTAAAGAACACCTTTTGATTATCCTTAGTTGAGGAAGCTAATTTGGATTCATAGTTAGCTTTGGAAGACTTAAGAAGAAGTCTTCTTTGCTTGTTTAAGCCGAGGAGGGAGTGTTTCCAATGTAGGGCTCAAACCCTCTTACTCTTAGATAGCAATTTCTTCCTCTTATTGTAAAGCCTGTTAATGGCAGTTGTATACCAGGTAGGTTTACTCTTTCTGGCAGAGATTATGTTGGTCCTATCCCAGTACAGCCAAGTGAATGTAGTTATACAGGTGTTTCTATTAAGAATTGGTGTAGAACTTGACATAGTCGCCAGTTCCATGTGGGGTGGAGGTGCAATGAAGCAATTTATACCATCCTGTTAGAGGTTATAATCTGCTTTGGAGAAGGTTTTTAGTCTAGTTGCTTCTGGGGGTGGAGGGGAGGGAGGTGTGATAGTTACTTCGAATGAAATTGATATGCTGTTAAATCTCACTAGCGAAGACCTCACAGTGGGGGCACTACAGTGGTCCCTCATACTGATAAGCACCAGATCCAGCATGTCGGTGCCCCTTGTGGGGGTGCCAACCAGCTGGTTCAGGGAATCTGAGTTAATGAAGTCAAGGAACCTTTGGGCAAGTGAGTTTGAGCAAGAATAATTTGCCCAGTCAATGAATGGGTAGTTGAAGTAGCCCAAAACAATGGTGTTCATATGTATCTTGATAGACTCAAGTAGATCCAAATAGGTAGAGTGGGTGTCCTGATTCAAGGAGGGGGTCCTGTAGCTGGCAATGTCTTGAATAGGTGTTCTACCCACAGTTAACTGCACCTGAAGTATATCCAGGAATCATACTGTTTAACAAATCCGGAAGTGTATTTATCTTTAAAGAATATTGAAACACCGCATCCTTTAGTTTTAGGGTCAGTATACTTACACAACTGAGGGGTGTTTGCAGTCCTAAATTTATCCTATCATTGGTTAAGAAGGTCCATCTTACACTTCTTCATGTCACTGTAGTGATGACAACAACATGGTTCTCCAGTGACCATGATGCCAGTTGCACTGCAGACTGCTTTGGCCAAGCTATTATGAGCCTCATCCTTATACTGAGACCTAATATATTCCTATTGCAATAGCCTATGGCTGTAGAGCTTCACAAAGAGTGCCACAGAAATCCTGGGCTCCTCAACACTTCACCTTTTTGCTCTAAATGGCATACTATCTCTACTTTCATCTGCCATGTCTGTTGCCATCAAGCCAGAAATATGGATATGAACTGACACCCATATCAGATCTTTGAAGTAAAAGCTTGTGCACAAAGACACACAGCCTTGCCAATTACATTTGCAAAACTGGAAGTACAGCAATGGCTTGCCAAAGACATTGTCAATGAGTACATCGAGAAGCAGAGAAGGTGTCAAAAATGGCATTGAGATTTGGTCATCTGCAATTCTCAAAACTTTGACACATTTTCCAATGTTTAACCCTTATATGCTTTATGATGTTGGTTATAATCATGGTTTGAGTAAAAATAGTATGACTTGTGACATATTGGCATGGTGGGAGTTAGACACTAGTAAGAGTGAGTAGTGCCACCTGGGAATCAAACTCAAGAGAAAATAGAGGATAAAATGTTAAACTTTGCTAATTAACTCTCAATGATCCAGGCAAATTTAGTTATTAACATGCCAATTACAGGTATACTAATTTAAGACTGACTGTACACACACTTAAGAGATGTCCTGTATGTCTGCAACTTTACATAGTCTTGGGGCTGCATTTCTATGTGAAAGGCATTGATTGTGTTTGTAAATACATCTTAGAGGCATGCAGTTGCCTGACTTGAGTAAGACATGGTAGGTTAGGTTACATATTTACTAATTAACACATACTGTCATAAACACATACAGTGTTGTGCACATCATACCTATTTATATGAATTTTACTTTAAATATCATCAGAGTCATATTTTACATAATTTAACTCATTATATTGGGCTCCTTTAACAGGCAGTTATGATACGTTTCGTGCAATAAACAGTTATGATAATGATGTCTATTTACCATGACATTCCTGAGAAAAATGAAGTGAAAATAGCATTCTGCTCCCCTCTGTAAAAGTATCTATCGACTGCGTTTGACCCCCACATCAGCTGTTTTCAGTCTTTATGATCACTATACTAAATACCCTGTGCCACAGTGAAAATAACCTGACAAGGTGAATTTATTCACTGAGTGCTATCTAGAGTGCTATCCAGACTGCCATCACGTATGCACAGGCACCAAGCTTGTTTACTCTACATAAGGCGATCTAAATTAAAAATTTCACTTTTTTCCTTAGGCAGTGAACTTTGTTAAAACACTGCAGAGTGGAAAGCAAATGCAAAATCCATTAGAGAGAATCAAAATGAAATTAGAAAAAAATGACACAGAAAATAAGCTGAAAGGAAAATTTAATTCAATTATAGGGTGTACCTAGCACTGACCAGAGGAAAAAGTGCAATATCTCCTTGACACATCTGAACTTTAATTTCTGGTAAACATTATCAGGATTGTATGCACTGACAAATAATTGAAAGGGGTAGTCAACAACTCACATGTTAGCAAGATTGGGAATAGCTGATCTGCAAAAAGAAACACAATTATATCACAGCTCCCCTCTAAAATTATCAGTTCAATGGACTCAAACCTGGAATCAGCTATTTTGTTTCTCTAAGATCAATGCACGTCTAACATGTGCTACAGGTAAAGTTATCTGATAGGCTGAATTTAATCACACTGAATACTCTCCAGAATGCTGATGTCCACAAATTAGCATCAAAGTTGTTTGTGCTACAGAAGAGTCTAAATTACATTTTTCACTTTTTTTCCCGTAGGCAGTGAATCATGGAGTGCAAATGCAAAATGCATTAGAAAAAATATGACTGAGAACAAAGCTGACAGTGCAATGAATTCAGTTAATGGGTTCACCTAGCAATGATCAGAAGAGGAAGTGAATTCCAGTGACAATCATTTTTCTCCCATATCCTTGCAACATCAGAAATGCAATTTGTGGAGTACATTATCAGACTTATAGGTAATAACAAATAATGTGAAAGTGGACAGACAACAGTTCTGATGCTGTTAGCAATACTGAGAATATTTGAGTTTTACACATCAACACAGTGATCTAAACAATGTGTGTAAATATGTATTCAAACACCCCCTGTGCAAATTTCATAATTAACTGGATTTGAACCATGCATCACCTGTCTCATTTCTCACAATTCACTTTTCTTATACCTTGTGCCACAGGGCAGCTATCTGACAGGTGGAATGTATTCATGAAGCATTATTCAGAGTGGTGATGGCTGCACACACGCACCAGGCATGTTTGTGTGACATAAGGCAGCCTAGATTAAAATTTTCACTTTTTCCTTAAGAATTGAACCTAGCTTGTGCATTATGTGGAGAGTGAACGCAAAAGACTTTAGAAATAAAATTAAAAAAATACAGAGAAAAAAGCTAGCAGGAACATGAACTCAATGTGTTCACCTAGCAATGCATAGAACAAGAAGTGCATTCAAGTGACATATTCATCCTTCTCACATTTCTTTGCAACATCAGAAATGTAGTGCCTATCACACATTATCAGACTTGTGCTTAATGCCAAATAATATGACAGTGGACAGACAACAGCTCACATGTGTTAGCAATACTGAGAATGGTTGATTTTTAAACAACAATGCAATGATATCACAAAATGTGAGTAAATATGTTTTCAGACCACCCTATGTAAAATTAACAGTTAAATGGAATCAAACCCTGGGCCAGCTGTCCTTTTTCTCTAAACACATTGATCCAACCACTTTTGCCAAAGTGAAAGTTACCTAACAAGTGCAATTTCTTCACTGAATACTCTGCAAAGTACTGACAGGCATGCAATGCCACTGAACTTGTTTGTGCTACACAAGGCAGCACACATCAATCACTTTTTCCCCTTTGGAAGTGAAGTTTAGATCAATGCTGAGGACTGCTGCCACTCCAGATTAAGCAATGCCAAATGGAGTGCACATAATGGAGAGAAAAAATACAATAAATGTACTGAAATGGGGGAACATCACAAAAGAAGCAGCTAAAATTTTCACTTTTGATATTTCCTCAACTTTGTTGTGTTTGAACATGAACATGTTCTCTTTAAACATCATTATGTTCACGCAAACAATGCCATCACCCCAGAACACCAAGGCTTTCACAAGACACAGTTCAGATTATTATTAGTATGTGCCACCCACAACATATAGTATGAAAATTAAAAAGAGGTTAGCTGTTCTCTATCTGTAACATAGTATCACGTGATGTAACAAGTGCAACCGCAACAATTCCTGACCTTTTTCCTGTGTACTTTGCAATTAGATGTGTGCATGGCTGTGATACTGGCAACAGGGAAGATACATCCTTCATTGCACAATATAAAAAATTGTGAACACTGTACCTCTTTTCTTATTATTATTTTGTGAATATGATTCTTATAGCTATTCTTCCATAACAAGACTGCTGTGTTCTTTGCCTTGCGGTTGATAAATGTTTCAGTGTGTAATGTACTGCATTAGAACTGCACACAGTTATATTCAGAAGCAGAAAATTTTTCTCAGAAACAGTTCATATCAGTGTTAGAAATGTTGCTCTTGTATGTCGGTCAATGGGCTGAATTCAATAAAGCCTACATAGCTTTTCTAAACCGTTTGTCCATCATGGCATGAATCGCATGCGTAAGTCTGCTGATTTGTACTTACTAAGTGGCTCTTCATGCAGTGTAGAGCAATGCAAAGGCAGTAAATATCATAGCATGCTAATTACAGCACAAGCAGCTGAATTGTATGCTAATCAACCAATCCAAGATGGAAGAGCTATTCAACAAGCTATAAAGCAATTGTGTACATTGTATAGGTGTTGGCCTTCAGTTCAAAGCCTATAGGAATACAATGGGAACTACACTACACGGAATAGATATTAGGGGCTGCTGCTGCTCTTCTGCATGTGTATGTGCAAGAGGCTTAATTCTGTACTGCTACTACTGCTAATAGACCATGGCCAAGAAGGACCATGGCCAACACAGGAACTTTCCAAAAGTCCAGAATACGGCAAAGCCTGTATTTGGACTACTCTAGGTTCAACAGTTCAAGAAGCAGAAATACTTGCAATTTAGCTAGATCGGGCAGTCACCCAGGTAGTAGCAGGAAAAAAACACTTTTATTGTGTTAGCAATCGCTCTTTTAGCCTCTCTGCTGCTAGCACCACTCTGCAGGACCACAAGGAGCTTCGCTGAGTAGTAACAAGCGCAAAAAACACGCCAAAGTGGGTTTTATACAGAGGGACTTGAAAGAGGTAGAAATTGGCCCAAAACAGCCAATAGACTACCAGATTCTTGTGCTGGGAACACTCTTCCAGGGATGGATAGGCTGCTCTAAGCTCCACACTGCCACTGGTGAACAAAGAAGCCTCCCTTTATCCAAGAAAAGAAATGGGCAACACAGGAACTTTCCAAAAGTCCAGAATACAGCAAAGCCTGTATTTGGACTACTCTAGGTCAGGAAAGATGGGAAACAAGGATATTTTTTTTTTTGCAACAAACAGCAGGAAAATGCAATAAATATGTAACACAGGCTAGCGCACTTGAGTGTGTAGCCTCAACAGGTAAATGCAACAAACAGGACAAACTTTAAAAGTGCAGGTGCAAAAACAACTTTAAACAGTTTAAAACAGTTCAAGAAGCAGAAATACTTGCAGTTTAGATAGATCAGACAGTCGCCCAGGTAGTAGCAGGAAAAAAAAACACTTTTATCAGGTTAGCAGTCTCTATCTCTTAGCCTCTCTGCTGCTAGCACCACTCTGCAGGTTCACCAGTGGCAGTGGGGAGCTTAGAGCAGCCTATCTATCCCTGGAGGAGTGTTCCCAGCACAAGAATCTGGTAGTCTATTGGTCGTTTTGGGCCAATTTCTAGCTCTTTCAAGTCCCCATGGATAAAACCCACTTTGGCGAGGTGTTTGCGCTTGTTACTACTCAGCCAAGCTCCTCGTGGTCTTGCAGAGTGGTGCTAGCAGCAGAGAGGCTAAAAGAGTGACTGCTAACCTGATAAAAGTATTTTTTTCCTGCTACTACCTGGGCGACTGTCTGATCTAGCTAAACTGCAAGTATTTCTGCTTCTTGAACTGTTTTACACTGTTGTTTTTTGCACCTGCACTTTTAAAGTTTGTCCTGTTTGTTGCATTTACCTGTTGAGGCTACACACTCAAGTGCACTAGCCTGTGTTACATATTTATTGCATTTTCCTGTTGTTTGTTGCAAAAAAGAAAAAAAAAAAAACATTATCCTTGTTTCCCATCTTTCCTGACCTAGAGTAGTCCAAGTACAGGCTTTGCTGTATTCTGGACTGTTAGAAAGTTCCTGTGTTGCCCATTTCCTTTCTTGGATAAAATGAGGCTTCTTTGTTCACCAGTGGCAGTGGGGAGCTTAGAGCAGCCTATCTATCCCTGGAGGAGTGTTCCCAGCACAAGAATCTAATATTCTATTGGCCGTTTTGGGCCAATTTCTAGCTCTTTTAAGTCCCCCTGTATAAAACCCGCTTTGGCGCAGTTTTTGCACTTGTTACTACTCAGCGAAGCTCCTTGTGGACCTGCAGAGTGGTGCTAGCAGCAGAGAGGCTAAAAGAGTGACTGCTAACCTGATAAAAGTGTTTTTTTGTTTCCTGCTACTACCTGGGTGACTGTCCGATCTAGCTAAACTGCAAGTATTTCTGCTTCTTGAACTGTTTTAAACTGTTTAAAGTTGTTTTTGCACCTGCACTTTTAAAGTTTGTCATGTTTGTTGCATTTAGCTGTTGAGGCTACATACTCAAGTGTGCTAGCCTGTGTTACATATTTATTGCATTTTCCTGCTGTTTGTTGCAAAAAAGAAATAAAACAAAAAAATGATCCTTGTTTCCCGTGTTTCCTGACCTAGAGTACTCCAAATACAGGCATTGCTGTATTCTGGACTTTTGGAAAGTTCCTGTGTTGCCCATTTCCTTTCTTGGATAAAGGGAGGCTTCTTTGTTCACCAGTGGCAGTGGGGAGCTTAGAGCAACCTATCTAACCCTGGAGGAGTGTTCCCAGCACAAGAATCTGGTAGCCTATTGGCCATTTTGGGCCAATTTCTAGCTCTTTCAAGTCCCCTGTATAAAACCCGCGCGCTTTTGCGATTTTGCACATAGCGCAGCATCGGGCAGCTCCACTTAATTGGGTTTAAACCATTCTCAGCTCCACAAAGTCTGCTCTTCACTTTTTCCCTCAGAACTGATCTAGTTCTCATAATAAACACCCTATTCCTACTCTAAAGCCTGGCACTTGCTCACTAAAGCAATTATATAAGTCAGCACTAAAAAATTAAAAGCACTACACCCTCACAAACTCCCCTTGAGTACCTTGTTCCCCATTGGCCCTTTTTCTCCAATTATAAAGGAATTCCCAATACTATTTTAGCATGTCCAAAGGTCAGTTGTCATTCTCCTCTCCGGTCCAGCTGGTGAATCTGGGAATCTTGAGGCAATGTTACAACTGTCTCATGCACAGACAACCCTCTCCTCCTCCCAACAAATTCCAACACATGTGAGAGATGCAACCATATAGCCAAACTGGAGACTAAGCTGTCTCAACTCAGTACTGGCGTAACCAGTCAGGAGATGAAGGAAACCACACTCACTCCAATTTTGCGGTTGTTCCAGTCTCACATATACCTACCACGACAGAAAACCAAACACATAAACACACAAAAACATACTCAGAGGCTCTAAATAAAAATCTGCCTAAGCAGCAGAGACCTTCAAAGCAGACACCCAAGCAACCGCTACCCCAAAACAAAACACGTGCAACACATAGCTCACAAAGCCAGTGTGCTGAACAGTCACAGTCCTTAAGGCTAAACAACACACCTGATACACTTGTAATAGGTGACTCTATCATCAGGCATACTGATGTCCGGCTCACCAGGCTGAACAAGGAGAAGGTCATGGTGAGCTGCCTGTCGGGCACTAGGATCCGCCACATAACACAAGCACTCAGGTCACTCCAAGGCAAGTACAAATATGACTCAGTCATTGTCAATGCTGGTGTGAATGACCTGAGACGTATCTCCCTGGACTACATGAAAAGAGACATAGAGGAGCTCTCTGAGCATGTAGCCCAGGCCGGTATGACCCTGACCTTGAGTAGCATCTTACCCTCACCAAGAATGATGCCACAATATGAAGACAAGATGATCAATTTCAACAATTGGCTTACGTATTGGTGTCATTCAAAGGGGATTCAATGCCTGTCAGCCTGGGATGACATGCTCGACAAGCCACGATGCTTCGCTAGGGACGGCTTGCACCTGTCACCCCTGGGCTTTCAGATATTGGCAAAGGCTCTTGCCACCCCCATAGTGCATTTTTTAGGCAAGGCTCAAAAGACAAACCCACCTCCATAGGTATCACAGGGGATAAGAAACTAAGAGTAATGCTACTCAACGCCAGAAGTCTAAACCTCAAGATGCATGCACTTGAAACTCTCCTTAGCATGGAGAACATCGACATCTGTGCAGTAACAGAAACCTGGTTCAAGGCTCCTGAGAGCACCCCAGTACTACCAGGTTATACCTCATACCATGCTTTTCGGCCCCAAAACTTGGACCGAACCACAAAAGGAGGGGGGGTATCAATATTCGTCAAAGATACCCACACCTCCAGGTTGGTGGCACAGCACGAAGCATCAGAGACTATCCATGTGCAACTAACAGTGGGTAAAACTGCCTTCCAGTTTATAGCCTGCTACAGACCACCCTTCCAAACCCAGGAACCCCACTCGGCCCTCCTGTGAACAATGGAAAATATGAAGGTCTCTCCAAACACCATTATATTGGGTGACTTTAACTACCCAAAAATAGACTGGGAGCATTACTCTAGCTCCAACACCCTAGCCCAAAGGTTCCTAGAATTTATAAACTGAAATGCTATGGAACAACTTGTTACCACTCCCACAAGAGGGAAAAACATATTGGACCTGATCATCACCAACATGGGGGCTCTATGCTCCAGACCAGAAGTGTATCCCTCACTGGTAAGATCAGACCATAAACTAATCTCACTGGATATTCACATCCCGACCCCACCCCCTGCCCAGAAAACCACAGTGAAAAACTTCTCTAAAGCAAATTTCACACTTCTCAAAACTGAGGTGGAATCCTTCAAAGCCCCCGGGCCTGTGGAAAATGCAGCCCAGACCGCAGAATCCTTTATAAACGCATTCTATGAACACCTTCAGGAATGCATGGATCATGCAATCCCAAATAAAACCAAGACCCAATCCTCCAAAGGCAGGCGTCCTGTCTGGTGGACCCCAGCCATAAACAAACTATACAATAGAAGGAGGAAGCTACTACATGATAGAGCAAAATCCCAAAAAGGGAAGGCATCTCTGATCAGTATTAGCAAAAAACTATGGGCAGTCATTAAATCATCTAAGGCCAGCTTCGAGAGAAAAATTGCACAGGACACTAAGGATAATCACAAGGCTTTCTTTAGTTATGTTAGGAACCTGGGTGGGAATTCCCAGATATGCTCAGAATTAGTCCAAAATGACAAAAAATACACTGAACCCACAGACATCGCCAACATCCTAGCTGACAGGTTCAGCGCAACCCCCCACAGCCACCAAAAGGGCAAATATCTATCCCAGCAGAGTGCTGCCCCCCTGACATCTCAGATGCTCAGGTAAGAGCCGCCCTCTCCAAAGCAAAAAACACAGCATCAATGGGACCAGACGGTGTCCCGGGCTGTGTCCTACATGAACTCCAAGAAGAGCTAAACTCAAACATAAAACTACTGTTCAATCTCAGCCTTACTACAGGATATGTACCCGAAGAGTGGCGTACAGCAACAGTGGTCCCTCTCCACAAAGGTGGTGCCTTAACGGATCCTGGAAACTATCACCCCATAAGCCTGACTAGCTTGGTCTGCAAAGCTATGGAAAGGATCATCATGGACCTTATAAATAAAGATATTGGGGACCTACAGACACTGGATCCTACCCAGTTAGGCTATGTTAAGGGCAGATCCTGCCTCTTAAACCTGGTCGATTTCTTTGAAACAGTCACCAAGGCCATTGACGAGGGGAAGGTGGTCCACACAGCCTACCTGGACCTCACAAAAGCCTTCGATACAATACCCCACTCAGGCATTATAGATAAGCTCACCAGCTTAAATATAAACCCCTATGTCACTAGATGGGTTGCAAACTTGCTCAAGGACAGAACTTACATGGTTAGAATTGCTGGACCCATGTCAGACTCCAAACCAGTTCCAAGTGGCATCCCACAAGGCTCAGTCCTGGGACCCCTCTTGTTCGGTATATATTTCTCGGTGGTACAGGCCAACAAGGAAGGACTGTGGCTGACCAAGTTCTCAGATGACTGCAAACTAGGCGCCATAATCGACTCTCCAGCCAACACAAGCATCCTACAAAAGGGCCTCATAGAAACAGACAACTGGTGCCAGAGCCATGGCCTCAAGCTAAACGCCAACAAGTGTATAGTCATCCCCTTTGGCAAAAACAAAGTGCCCACAAATTACCACATAGGTGGTAATCCATTAAGTACGGAAAAAGTAATTAGGGACCTGGCGACCCAAGTTGATAGCAATCTCTCATTTGAAAACCACGTGGCCAAAGTCGTTAGAAAAACATTTTATATAGCCCACCTAATCATGAAGGGATTCACATCTAGATCAGGGGAGGTCATCCCTCATCAGGCCCATAACTGAGTACAATGCCCCTTTTGGGATGTACCTTACCAGACACCTGCAGCAACTGGAAAGACCCCAAAAGTACCTCACCAAGAGGATCAAAGGGCTCAAAAAGATGCCATATGCTGCCCGGTCAAAGAAACTCCAGCTCTACTCAGTGGCATACCACCTGCTCAGAGGCGATCTGTGCCTGACGTATAAAGCCATGTCCAACCTGGAATTAATGGACATGCTGCACCTCAGAAAATCCAAATCCCATCAAACTACGCGCTCAAGAGACTTGAACCTCAGCACTGAAATAAATAGGACATGCTGGAGGGACAGATTCATAACCCAGAGGCTCCCTTCACTCTGGAATAAAATCCCAGTCCAGGTTAGGCAGAGTCCCTCATTGACTCTCTTTAAGAGGAATCTTGATGAGTAGATAGGAGATTGTAGGTTTACCCCGGGTATCATTTCTGTGTCACTGTTAGACAGAGGCACAGTATACTAACCTCGAAAAAGGGCATAGCAAAATTCATTTAAAATGGGTGGCGAAAGCCAAACACACTCTGGCTAGGCTTATAAATGCCCTAGGGCAGATAGCCTAGTATGAACCTATGAGCCTATGAACCTATGAGAAGGGTGTTTAGACCCTGTTTAACTTTTCATGGTTTGCATGAGGGGGAAATAGCAGAGTGCTACAGGGTTGACAGAGATACAGAACAGAAACTCAGAACTCGACAACCTCTGTCATCTTTAACTGACAGCAAGTGCAAAGAGAGAGGAACTAATGCCTTTGGAGCCTAAAGTATGTGTATCACTTAGAATAATAGCTACAGGAACCTTCAAGAGACCAAAAGAGGATTGTCACAGGTATCAGCATCCAAAATCCTACATCAGTTCTTGAATGCTATGTTACAGCATGCAAATGACTACATACATTTTCCCCATAGACTGAAGGACAGGGCTACAGATATTTCTACCCCCTAGCACACTTCCCTGAAGTCCTGGGTGCTGTGGACTACATGCATATTGAGATCAAAGCACCACCAGAGGAAAAGGGAAGAGTGTACAAAAATAGAAAGGGCTTCTACTCCATTAACTTACTGGTCATGTGTAACACTACGGAAATCATACTGCATGTGTGTGCTGGCATCTCTGGCAGTTACAATGACTCCCATATCTGGCACACCTTTCAGATCTACCAGAGAGTTTCTAGGGGGGAGGGGGGTATTACACAAGGTCATTTATTGGGGAATGCAAGGTATGTACTCAACCATAACTGATGAAGCCCATCAGAGATGCACACACCCCAAGAAAAACACTATAATGAGGAACATGGTCAAACAAGAAATATCAAAAAGTGTGTGTCTGGGCTGCTGAAGTCACAGTTCTAGTGCTTAGATACAGTAGATGGGCCCTGGTGTATGTTCCCAGTGTTTGCACTGACATTTTTCCTGTCTGTGCTATCCTTCACAATATTATCCAGAGAAAACAGCTTCAACAGGAACACCGAGGGTAAGGGGCACACAGCCCACCACGACTGGCAAATACATCACAGCCAAACGTAGGTGAAGACTCAGAAGGGGAATCACCAGCTGCTGTTGGTATAGGTGAATGTAGGCATGCACAGTATGCTCTTGCCCTGGTCAAAAGGCCAAAGGGGTACAAATTTCATCCTTTGCATATACATACAGCAAAATCAATTATAGGCAATGCTCACAACCTTTACTTATCCTGCAGGACAATCATAACTGTTAAAATCTGAAACAGGAATAAAATGGGTAAAAACATAAGTGAATGGCAAATTCTTGTGTGACACCCAACCAAAGGCCCAGTAATCAAGGAGCCTCAATCCTCACCAGTGGGAACAGTGGGGGACGTACACACTGGGAGGATGACAAGTACACACACACACAGTAAAGTGCAATTTCCCTTAAGATCACACAGAGACCACAGTCAGTTTGGGGCTGGTTTCTTCCTCTTTCTCCAGATCCCTGGTAAGTCTCCCCACTAGCACAGCTACAGAGTTGAGATCTCAGCTGAGTGGCCAAGCCAAGAAGTCCAGCATCCTCTCTGTCAAACCAATGTTTCATGTCTCTGCCCAAGTAGCTGACACACACACTCTTTGAGATTTGATTTATACACAAACACACACACACACACACACACACACACACACACACACACACACACACACACACACACACCTGGGAAAGGTTGGTACAATTTTACTAGCTATGTCCTTTATGCCCAGACTATATGGTAGTTATTACTGCCACCAACCAACTCTTTATCAGCTACTTTAAAGCCCTTAACAAAGGGTGTCCAGTCTTACTTTGTAATGTTACTATTAATTCAAATGATAGTTTGACCAAGAGCAAGGCCATTAGGAGTGGCCCACAGTGTCACCAAATAAATATGCAAGTACTCCCAGAACTTAAATATGTCATAGATATGAGCCACAATAATAGGTTTAAATATATTTAATAATAAATAATAAAAGAACAAGAAAGTGCTCAGTAAATAATCACTGTAACTTCAGAGTTCAAAATCACAGGAAATATTTAAAATAACATTTAAGTACAGTCTCAAATAAATAAAGAAAACATCTAAACTATACCTCACTATATATCTAACTGTATGTAAGAGAAATTACTGTGCCCTAGACTTACTTACTCATAGCAAGGCAAGGCAGATGTGGTGAGTGGGTTTTCCAACTGATGCTGTCAGGTCAAAGACAAAATGTAAAATGCACAGTCTCTCTCTCTCTCTCTCTCTCTCTCAGTGAGTTCTTAAATTAATATTTCAGATATTACTACTGGGGCAGCTGGCAGCATAACATCACTTCTTGTCAACTGACTATCAGTTTCCAGGCTCACGACCATTGATTTTAGCATCTACCTGTGAAAACACATAAACCTTAGATCTTTTTGGCAAATGGTGGAAGTCGTAAAATAATTTACATCCCTCCATATTTAAAGACAATGCAAAAAACTTCTAGCTCAAGACATTATGTCTCCCATTGCACTGAAACTGAAAGATAACATCTCTTTTATTACCCAATTATAATGTAATTTAAGTTTTCAGCTATTCTCTTAAAGTTAACTTCTTGTGTTTCTGTCCCCATTATTAAAATACATATACATGTAAACAGTTCAATAGTGTATATACATTTCTGCTCAGTATTTTACAAAATATCTCTTCTACACACATCTGTACAATATGACACACAGTTCTAATACAGTTGTAACACAAGCAATTGTATCATGCTAATATTCACAAATGACACACAACTTACAAAATTCCAGACAGCTGTGCTGTCAGTATCTCCTTCTGTCACACTTCTATATAAAGCATATTATTATTCACAAATGGCATATAATTATTTAAAAAATTCCAGATAGCTAGGCTGACAATATTTCCTTTTGTGACACCTTGCATACTGTTACTTGTTAATGTATCTAATTAGAAGTTGTGTGAGTTTTACAGCAATGGTATCAGTATGTGACAGGACTAACTTGTGTCAATAGATGTCTGCTCTTTATCAGCTTCTAGGCCTCATGCATCAGAAATATACATAATACAAAAACCTGTAAGAAAGCAGTAGAATTTTCAAAATAGCATCACAAACACACACACACACACACACACACACACACACACACACACACACATATATATATATATATATATATATATATATATATATATATATATATATATATATATACTAAGCACTCAGTCAGCTATGCACCCTGTGCATCACAAAAAAAAGACATATGTTATCCCTGTATCCAAAAGATATAAACAAACAAACGCCTGATACAGTTATCATCATTTGCATAGGGTGTTGTCGGGGGGGGGGGGCTAGTCTGACACAAAAGGTAGTGAGTTTGTATGAATAAGAAAAACAGGCAGGGAGAAATGTACCTAATTATCAAATGGCCAATGATATAGAATGAGCCACAAGCCTCACAAATGATCCATGTACCTTTTATATGTGGGTGTCTATGTGGGCACTTGAGGCGAAATTAATGTGTGTCTGCAAGAACACACACGTGTTCTGTGCTAGCTCTACATCCTGGCATGTCAGACAGGTGTAAGGCATGCATGGTAGAGGTAATAGTTCATCTTCATTGCCACTGACTGAGAGAAATGGCTCTGCCTGGATTTATACTGGCAAGTCCATGCCCATGGTCAGATGTGCCTGTGCTACTCAATCATGACTGATGTCTGCTGGATGGGCTCTCTTCACGTGGACCACATGGCCTACCATGTCTGGGGGTGGACACCTCAAAAGCTAACAGAGAGGTGGAAGTGGTATGACTACAGGAGTGTGATCAGGCATGGCCACATTGGTTAACAGCAGATAATGCTGCTGACCTATGTCTGTGTAGATACTGTCCCCCTTCAAGCAGATGTTCCATCACAGACACTGCCCATTCCACAGAGTCATTCATCCAATTCACTGAATCAGCCACAGGGTGGAGTTAGTCATGCACGTGAGCCTGTGCCACCTCTACATCTCTAAGCATGACCTTGGAGGCCCCAGTGGAATGTGCCTGCTCCTCCATGATGGCCCTAAACATACACCAAATGGCCCATAATGATACACCAGGATCAGTGGAGGGTGGACAGCAGGCATCCTCTGAGCATCCCTAACAACGCTCTTGCATGACACCTCATCCACACTTTGGCTATGGCTAGAGTCAACCGACACTGAAGATAGAGTATCCACACTGCTCTGGTCAAGTGTATCACCCTCCACCTGACCAATAGCTAAGGGTTCAGTAGAGTAGGTATGAGTAGGCCTATTGAATGTGTATGAGGGAAATACAAGGGATTGCTTAATATCAACTGCAGTGCCAGATTCAACCTCTGCACCTCAGACTGTGCCTCTGTTTGGCCAACTTCATCATCAGAACCTACAGATACTCTGACAGGTGGTAAGAGTCCTACACTTCTACTGTCAGGATTAACTGTGATAATAAGCAATAAACACAGGAACAAAATTAGTACTACATCAAATATTAAAACAATTTATATGATAACACACTAACACTGGTCTCATTATGACAGATGGTACAGCAATACAGACACTTATTACACCCAATTCACATATACAGGTAAATGCATATATCTGATGAATGGTCATCAATAAGGAAAAAAAGAAACAGTTTTTTCTTACCATGTGCAAATGACTCCACACTTTGTAGGAATGAATGTCCTGGAATAAATGAAGCAATATAAGGATGCCAATTAAACAACATAATGGGAATAACACAGGGGGACAGTGAATACACAATTGCCTATATGTTCTTTAAGAATAGTTGTAACTGAAACTTGGCTGACACATCCAACCACAGTCCATGTGTAATAAATAACTTTGTCAGATAAGTCTATTGACTTATCAATAGCTACAGGAAAAAAAGTCCCATCCAGGAAGTATTACTCAAATAATATATTTTACTATACAAGCAAATCTAAAACTTCCCATATGTAAACTTACCTGTAAGCTGCTTTTGGGGCACAGTTGTTTTCCCAGGCACATCAGCACTGACATCAAGCACTTATTGATGTGCAGTTTCCACTGAGTTGTCTGGATCTCTGGCAGTGGACAGGAACTCTTCATTTGGTGTCAGCAGGGGTTTGGTAGCAGGCAAACCCCACCGCAGCCAGCTGTTTTTGAGCAACTGCAGCTGCTCTCCTCCGTGCTGATGAAATCATATCAGTGGCCCAGTGATGCACCTGATCATAAGTCCTGGTGTGACCCCCTACTATGTTGACATTACTAACTAACTGATTCCAAATCTGCATTCTTGCAGCCATATCCACACATTCTCTCTCAAGCAGAAAGGCACCATGGTGCCTGAGTACCTGGATTATCACTTCATTTTCAGAGTCACTGAAAGGGGGTTTATGTGGATTTGTACAGTTGTGTGCCATAATCCTATGTGACATAAAACAGGGAAGGATGTAACACATAAATATCAGCTTATATTTGTCAACATTAAGCACTGGAAGAGATGTTTCAGTTATTAAAGCTGAAGCTTATGTGGTTGTCCTACCTCACCCTCACATGCAAACCAACATTTATCCAAACCAAGAGATGCCACTTTAGTAATGTTTTATATTTCCCACTGGAATAACTTGATGCCTGCACATTCTCAAGAAAAAACAATTGAAACACACTTTTTGTTCTAGCAACATATAAATGGTGTGTGGCTCAACCACCCCCAAAACAACAAACAATGGAATACCCTGCAATAACATAAAAAATTGCAAAATAGAAAATAAAAAATAAAAATAGTACTTGAGATGAAAATTAATAACCTGTCTAGCTGAGAAATGTAAATGGCTCCCAAATATGCCTAAGCCAACAATGAAGTATAAGACGTTCATACAGATAAAGGTTCTATTTTCTCCTAGATATATACATTGTTTTTCAACATATTACAAGATCTAAGATGTACTTTAATAATACAAGCATATATTAGTGAAATTAAAAGCCTTCTCTGCAGATAAATCACCTTCAAAGGAATAACAATCATTTATTTTGTCCAAATACACAAGTCTCCCCTCTTTCAACTTTCCTAGCCACACATCTACTTTCTATTGTGTAGATTCAGGCCTCTGAGCATGGTGAAGATGTAAATGAGGTCTGAACTCATTAAAATTGCTGAATACCAAACGTTTGATTCCCTGTATCTGATGTAAACAGCATGCATGCTCTGCAACACTGTTAGGAGCTAATGGTTTACAACTGTGAATGATTAATGGGAGGGAGAAGAAAGACACAACAGCAATTCAGACCACCTAACTTACAGTGGGTGTGTTACTTAGGATACACATACAAAATGTAGAAGTCACTTTAGCAAACATTTAAATGGAAGTAAACAGCACACATTTATTGTTTTTTTATTTCTAGTATTAAACAACCTCTCCTGCCTGTGATAAATGTTTTTCACTGTCAAGTATTTTTATCATACAGTTAAAAGAGAATAATACAAAATTCAGTATAGAATTCATGTCTTAAGACTACAGCAGAGATAAGGCATTAATGACACAATACAAAGAGAAGACAGAGCTGCACCTGTGCAATGATATTCATAAATGGTTGTGAGATCACTCACTGTACTAAATATATAAGCCACACATGTACAACCATCTGAAAATGTACAAGTGCATGTCCTGTTAATACTGTGAGGAAATGGAAATTGCTTGTATGCACATGATTTGCTTTCCTGTTGCAATTGTTGCAAAGCTGTGTCTGTGCAAGGAGAGATAACATGCTTCTACTGTGTTTTGTAGTTTCATTAGCATGATAGTCCAGATCCAGAGTTGTGTAAAATTCTTTAATGTGCATTCATTTTAAAAAAATATTAATGTTTGAGCTGCACATGGCTTAATGCAGATACTTTGGAGATGTCTCAGCATTTAAAATTTAATATCAGTTGCCTTAAGAAGAGCAATCCTGGTTAGCACGATTGCATGACGATCAGCAGCTTGGATGATATGGATAGCATAAATTAAACATGTGAATCAGCTGTGCGTGCATCATAACTTTGAAAGAACTTGAGGAGCACAGGACATAAGATAGTTAGACCATGGTTCAAGTCTCACATTATTTTTTCTAAGCATAAATGATATGAAATATTTTTTACAAAAAAAATTATGTTCGTTTTTGCCTGTCTCACTTGTGCATTGCTCATCTGTGCATAAACACCGCTTACTGCTGCAGACAAAAAAAGATACATTGTTACTTTTAGAGAAGCTATATTGTTACTTGTTTCAACTTTCTTAGTGCAAACACGCTAAGCAGTGTTGCGTGACAGTCAGCACTCATACAGAACATCTGCAGATACAAAAGACCTGCAGAAAAAAAAGATACATTACTTTTAAAAAGATGCATTGTTACTTGTTTTACCATCCTTCATGCAAATGCACTAAGCAGTGTTGCACAGCAGTCAACAATCATACACAACACCTGCAGATACACAACACCTGCAGACAAAAATGATACATTGCTAATTGTTTCACATTCCTTCTCACAAACATGATAAGTAGAGTTCCACAGCAGTCAGCACTCTGGAAAGTAATGAGTGTAAAACATGCGCCTGCTGCCTAGCTTTTGCTGTGGCATCAGGTATAAGTTCAAGGCCACAGCATAGGTGAGCCAGGGTTTTAATCCAGCACACTCCTAATTTTTATTAATGCTGTTCTGCTGCAATTTATATATAAACTACAAAATAAAGATAATTATACATAATAACTTTGTAAAGTACTTGATATCATATGGATTATATGTGTAACTGGGGGTATCCTGACAATTATTTTTTGTAATAAAACATTTTTTCTGCCCTGAGATGGACTTCATACTTTACTGATCAACTACACAACTCACATAACATGAGTATAACTGCATAATAGAATGTATTATGTGGTCTGACCCAGAACTCAGAAATCTAACCTGAAAGTAATACAAATACATTTTGAGTGCATTGTCACATATTATTCCTACATCACACATGGGGATGCTTAAACCAGGACATTGTCAGGTCACACACATAGATGGTTAACTGAACGGTATTATCACTCACACTGTAATGTGTCTATATAATTAATGACCATGTCTGACAAACACTTCTTCTGTGGAAATGAGGAAAAAACAGCAGCCATGTGGAAAAATAAGTATTCTCTATTTTACATTGGATTGAATTTCATATTGTACAAATTACGATGCGTTGAGTCATAAAATGTATACCACCCAATTCATGTCTTAAAAGTCAAGTCATTAAACAGTTATAGTAACAAAGAAGTAATAAATTAATGTCAACTGTCAAATTGCCCTTACTATTTCATAAACTGCTTTCCTCTCTGTTTGGCAATGTTGTTCTCCATGTACCATTATGCAAATGTTTGCCATGGTTGTGTGGGTTTGTGGATTGGCTGTAAAACATGATATCACAAATTGGCTGGAAAATACCTTAACTGTTGTTGGATGACATGTCAGACATACCAGGAGCTGGCAAGGATGGTACTCATTCAGGGCACAAAGATGGGCCATGGCGAAGTCCAGAATATTCATTGCACAACTCGTAAATTGTAGCAGCTATAGGCTGCTGCAGGGGGATGATACTGGGTCTCAGTATAAATCTGAGACTTGGAACAGCCTAGCCAAGGCTGTCTCCAGGGCAAGTGGCATTCCATGCACTGAGGAACAATACCAGCATAATCACAATGACCTGAAACTGTGCAAGCAGGAACAACTCAACCAGTGGATGGATGAGTTTAGGACTGCTGACATCCTACAGTTGTGTAAGCATACAGATAAAGCAACAATAACTGATGTTGAAAGCTGGAGATAGACAAGACTGGTGTGTATAATGCTTTCATGTCTCTTCTTCTCTCAGTCTTTATTTTTCAGCTGCTCCTGAGATTTCAGCGAACATGGTGGCCCATGCTGAATGCTTACAAAAACTCAGAGAAGCAAGGGGTATGTATGCATGCAGCACCAATTAACATGGTTTTATTAAAAATAATGTTCTTCCATACATTTCAAGCAAATGAAGCATACATATTTTAACTGTAAAAGCAAACATGCATACTTTATTCTGTAGCTGAAGGTAATTATAGGAGTCAAGTGTAATAGTGTGTAGAGATGTTGTGGGTTCAAATCCAAGTACAAAGTAATACAAAATATTTAATATTAATTTCAGAAAAAGTGGCTTAAATACCATAGTGTTAATTTAATCTGTATTTAAAAGCATATATGCAATATTTGCATATCGCAAGTATTATTTGGAACAATTCTCAGTCCTGTTTTTAAACAGTATAGCTAACTTAAAAATATATTTTATTGTACTAAATTCTTGTATGTGACATATAATGTCTTTATCTTTTTTTCTTTTTTTTTTCCCCTCTTACCCCACCCCTTACCTCTCTGTTTTATTTTTTTATATATATGTGTGAACACACCTTTCTGATATCATAATTTTCTGACAGCAAACAAAATTATTTCCAGCAGAGGGAGGTAGGCCAATGACTGTGGCATACTCTGCCACCCCTCCAGTGGCTGCCTCATCAATGCCCAGCACATCTGGGATGCAACCTGGCAGTACCGCTTCTACAGTCCTGTATTACCAGGATTCTCAATATAATGTAGCATTGCACCAGCATCTGGTGCACTGGTACCCTCTGGGAGTATTGGAGGAGGTGGGGATTATGTCACCCACCAGAAACTGCCAGGCATGGTGCATGGGGTCATAGAAAGTAACATTGCTGCACACCTCAGCCATCTGCTGAAGTTGCTTGTGGGAATGGAGAGAAAACCCAAATATCAAGCAATACAACAGGAAGATAAGGAAGGGGACAGTGATGACAGTTCTGAGTGAGTGGACTAGATTCTCTCTGTCCCCATGCTTGAGGAGCATATCTGACTGATCTCCCCTCCATATCCCCAGTCATAGTGTCCCCCAAATTTTTGTGTCCCTCACCATACCTGTGTCTGTCTTGTTTGTCCTGTTTGTCTGCACCTGCTTCCTCACCTACCATACTTACCGAACTCTGACATTCCTAAATCCCTTCTCCTCTCTTTTTGAAATAAAATTTAAAAAAAATGGACACCTGTCCCAGAAAAAAAATTGTCCTTTACATATCAATCCACTTTGCATATGTGACTTCTTGACACAGTTGATTTGGTCCAATTGCCTATACAACGTGACTGAGTTGTTGTCACCCATCTGTGTTGTGGTGACAGTCCAATTTCATCTACTTTTATGTACATGTTCATATTACAATGTTGAAGAAGTTGATAGCTATGCTTCTTTCATTCTCTCCTGCAAATTCCTATATTGCTTCTCCTCTTTTCTTCCCCCTGCTTGCCCCCCATCTCACCACTTTCCTATCTATCACCTTTTCATACCTTTAATCTGGTCAAAAAATAGAATCACACACCACACACACATGACCAGAAATGGCCCCTAATAAAACCTTTTGTTTTTGTCCTTTCTATTTGTGCAGGGTTTGATTTGGCATCACACGCCAATGCTGAGTGACAGTGAGTGGCTCTGCATGCCCTATGGCAAAACATGGTGAGTTTTCACCATCGGCAAGACTAGTCCTGCTATTTCCATGGAATGCTTCTAAAACTCTCTGCAATAAAGGAACACAGAGTTCAAGCAGTGTAAGGAAGTACTTTGAAACATTTACTCTGATAGTTATTTAGAGTGGTGAATGTATAAAAATGCAAATCCATATGTATAGTGTTGGCATAAATCACATGACTGATGTTCATTTTTCTGCTCTTCTTCACTGTAGTCATTGCTTCTCACATTTGGAGGAATTATCACATTTACTTATGCAATGCCATCTTGACAGCATCTGTAAAAAACAGAGTAAGCTACCTTCGAACTCTGTCTCATTTGTGTTCTGAATTAGAGCTCTTTTACCGCTGCCACAGGGAAAGCTAGGCAGCAGGTGTACTTTTTTACACTAAGTACTGTGCAAGGTGCTGACAACCACATCTCACCACTTAGTGTGTTTGTGTGATGGAAGGTGAACCAATATAAGTAATACTATTTTACCATTTTTAGCAGAAATTCATGTTTGCTGAGTGCTTAACTCTGTGCAAATGGAGAAGGCAATAGCAACAGTTCTTAATGCCATAAACATTATCATACAAGGTTTACAATATAAACTATAGTATGAACACCATAGCATCTGTCACCTGTTTCTACCATAGCCTATATGCAGAATGCTTCTGAAGGTCAAGTTGTATTCATTAAATGTGAATTTCACATGTACAAGCACTTTGCTATCATTATTGCAAACTAGTTGCTTGGCTATGTGCTATATAAAGAGGTTTGGCATGTTTATTGCCATGTTATTCTTCATCCCATTAAAATCCATGTAAAAACACAACCAAGAAGAAGGGACTTGTTATTAACTGAACACATGTTTACTCAGACTCATGTAACCCCTGCACCCATGCACTTGAATGTGTAAATGACAGTAATAGGTCTAATGTCAACTACACAACAAAAAATAAATTGCACAACTATATCGGTACATTATTTAAAACTTTATGCTGACAATAGATATTGAGATTGTCTTATATATGTCTTACTGTGGACATTACAAAATGAACACACATACATCAACATTTGCATCCACGCTGTTCACAAAATGTGTGTCAGTATGTGTGTGTGTGTGTGTGTGTGTGTGTGTGTGTGTGTGTGTGCGCGCGAGTGTGTATGTATGTGCACGTGCACGCGCACACACGTGTGTGTGTGTGTGTGTGTGTGTGTGTGTGTGTGTGTGTGTGTGTGTGAGGCATTGAAAGTGTATAATGTACACAGCATACTGAGAAACAAGTAGATGCATGTCTCAATTCTGCAACATGCATTCTTGACAGCGTATTGCATATAGTTTAAGAATCTGTCTTTTAAAGTATCTCTGCACATTACAACCAAAACAGAAAAGCCAAAATCTACACCTTGCACACTAGTCTCATAACAATATATCTTACCTGAATCATATAAAGAGGATATCATCATCTATAAAGACCACTGTGACAAGGAAAAATCAAACTTCAGTGATGGTACATATATTAACTACTGTGCTCTGCAGTTGGGAAAAATAGTTAGGTATGGGTTCAATTACCACAACAATCAAATTGTGTGTGTGTCTGTATGTGCAAGTGTGTGCCTGAACAGTCAGAAGAGCATGAGTCTATCCTACTGTCAGCAATCAAGTGTCATGTAAAGCAACATTTTTTACAGTCATACATAACTACACAGCCATTTCATACAGGCTTCCCAAAATCTTCCAAACATAAGCTGATGATGTCATCTGCTATAAACTCTTCTGCAACAAAATAAAAGTCAGAACTTGTGCTGCAGCACGTGTTTTAAGTACTTTGTTTTATAGGTAGGTATGGGTTCTAATTTCACTGCAGTCAATTTTTGCTAAGTTAGCTGTCATTGTGGGCATAATTTTATAGCAACATGTAAGACGATCCTCCTAATATCTTTTTCTCAACACAAACTGATAATGTCATCTGCTGTAAAGTGTTGTCTGATACTATGAATGTCAGACTTGTGCTGTGGCTCTTGTATTAATCACGGTGTCCTTAAGGTAAGTAGGGATTCTAATCTGACTGCAGTCAATTTGTTTGTGTTGTTAGCTCTCATTATTGAGACCATTTTAGAGCAGTGTATGAGAGACTCCTCCTAATATCTTCTTCTCAACATATACTAATGATGACACTCTCTATAAAGTGCAGTTTGACATGATTTAAATGTTAAGTGCTGTGCTCTCAAACTTTTGTAAGTAGATAGTTAGGGTTTGTAATCTGTTTGTAATCTTACAGCAGTCAACTTGAGTGCACATTCATCCAAATAATATTTGAGGTTGGAAGTTGCATGGCAACTCCAAACACTTTTTGTATATCCAAGCATGTGCAACATGCCTAGATGGTGTGCGGGCATGTGCATAACACTATGATAGAATTCTCTGTGAGAGTCTGCTCACTGGGAGAATGACTGATTCTGACATTTATGAATTGAGCCTAGAGGCCCAAATATGTGCTATATAAGGATTAACTGGTGCAGACATTCTCACCGTGCCATGGAAGATGCCATAGGTGCATGAAGCTGTTGAAGGCTGCGGGGGGGGGGGTGAGAGGGGCACTTAGTGATTTAAAAAGTGCAATTTTTACAACTGTTTACTACCATGACATAGGTTCACTTGGTGGACATTTTTAAGCTTAGCCAATTCCCTTTTGGTGCTTGAATTAACATTTTCTGATTGATCTTACCTATCCCATGGCTGATAATTGTATATTAGCTCTTGTGAGCATAGCTGTGATCATTCCATAGATAATTTGAGGATACCCATATAAGGGATGCAACATTTAGGAACTGCCTCTATCCATTAGTGTCATGAAGTGCAATCCTGGAGTGCATTTTCTATTACCTATCCTTAGATCCAAGTTGCATTTGGATATGGACAGAGATGAGCTTTGTTTTCCTTGAATGGATAGTCTGTTCTGGAAGAGTGATAGCCTCTGTGATATATATATCCATCTCTCCACAACATTCAGTTTAGATACCTGGACTGAGTATTTCTGATGCCATTTGACCTGCTGATGTTCAGTAGGTCCATCTGTATTAGATCAGAGAATGCCTTGTATGTCAGACATGTCACCTCTAAGGAGTCTGTAGGATACTGAGTATAGTAATAAATCTTTGAGGTGGTCCATGCAAGATGTATTGTTTAGGACTTGTATCCTTTTAAGTAAGGTATCTCTGAAGGTATTCCAATTGTTGCATGGGGCTGGACATATACATGCCAAAGTGGGCATTATACAAAATGATTGACCTAATGAGAGCTTTGTAAAGGGGGAGCAACAACACCTCTAGATCTAGTCACAATCATATTGTTTATAAGCTGTGCAATATAGAAAGGCTTTCTTATGACTCTGGGCACATGTTGGTCAAAAGCTATGTCACTGTACACACAAGTTCCAAAATGCCAAACAATTGGGTCAGTTGTCATGATTTTTACACCAGTTATTGTTTGGGACAAACATTCCTGCATGAAGTTGAAGTCATTTGAGGATTCAATAACTGCTCTTAGCTTGCAGTCATCTCAAGCTTAGCTGGCCAAAGCCCTTTTGTATTTCCTTTTACTTTTGAGATGTATATGCCAAACAGAAAAAGTCATAGCACCGAACCCTTGGGGACTTCATTGGTGACTGGTCTCTTTCCCTATTTTGATCTCCTGCATCCTGTGAGTAAGTTGGCTATCCAGCTAGTGATGCAAGTGTTTTCTCCTACATTATTAATTGTTTGTATTACACCTGAGTAGGGGATTATGTCAAAAGGCTTGGCCAGGTCAAGGTAATGTGATGTGAACTGTTTTACCATCATCCATTGCTTTGGTAACAACAGTAAAGCTTAAAATTTGCCCATGATTTTGAGCATTTCACACTTTACTTTGGACTGTTTTCAAACACATTTTTAGGGCCATGCATACATGTATGCATTCTTTGATTCACCTTCCTGACTGTATTAAATTATATTCCTTGTATAATACAGCACCAGTTGTTAGACTGTGTTTTAAATTTGTAGATTTCAACAGTCTTCTGGTAAGCAATGAAACAGAATATATGAACCAATGACAAAACTGCCCATTTCAGAAAATTTCAACCATAAAAGGCCACTCAAACTTCTGTCATTACAATCCACCAATATCAATAAATATCCAAAATATCTGCAGAAGTAAGTCATCTAAAATAATTCCACATTAAAGGGGATCTCTAACTAATGAAGAGGTTGCTGCTAGGAAACAACTTTATATTTCATTGTTTCATCTACAAATAAAGTGGCTGTTGCCCTTGAAGAATAAATTACTTATGTTACATTAAAAATGATAAGCTAGTGATATTGCAATAGGGAATGGGTGGCAAACCAATAACAGGTTTATAGTTACTAGGTAATTCCTCCAAAGGAGAACATTCACAAGGCTGCAGCATCCACTCTCTTTAAAGTACAACATAGTACAGTATCAGTGATCCATCTGCATACTGTGGGAGTAGAACCCACAGCCTTCTGCATCAACAGTAAGGCTACTCTTGTTGTGCTACTAACAATTCAAACAGTTTTAGAATAAGCAGCACTAAACTTCTCTTCCCCTGAAGCTATCAGCAAAATTTGTTATTTATTTAACATTTGTTTACCAGGAAAGACCAACTTGGAACAAAACCAATGGCCCAGGGAGAAATGGTCCAGATGCATATCTTTGTAACATAGGAGGAAACCAGAGCATCTTGAGGAAACCCACACAAACACAGGGAGGACATAAAGACTTCACCCCAGCCAAGAATCAAACCAGAAAACCTCTTGCTGTGAGACAACAACACTAACACTGCACTATCCACTTGACACACCTAAATATTTCAATTTCACAGCAGAAGAAACCTGGAAAAAGCCAACATTTATTTGGGTGGGGGGGGGGGCAAAGGCCCAAAACCAGGGACACATTTTAAATATTGCTTGTATAATCTTAGAATGGTGCTAAAATAGTGTTTTGTTTTACCATGTGTTTCCAAAAGATAGGGAGACTAAAACTTAAAGGGCTATCATTATTTAGTGAATTGCATTCTCAGTGATTTGCCAGAAAACCACAAATTGTAAGTGGAACAATGGACTGAAATCCCTGAATGACAAGTGGTAGTGTGGGTAGAGAATGCAGGCTCCTGTACGTAAGGTACAGGGTTTGAGCTTTGTAATTCTAACCACCACTTATAGATATGTGGGGCATTTCACACACACACACACACACACACACACACACACACACACACACACACACACACACACCCTTCTGCAACAGCATAACAACATAGCAGGAGCACAGTCCTACTACCATCCTAATAACAACAGAGCACAGTCTTACTACAAAGCAGCAGCATAACAACGGAGCACAGATATGACATATATATTCTACACTGAGAGCTTGAAATGCAATCATAACATCCATGCTCTAGATCAAGACCTTGAAATGCAAACATTTCATACTTCTCTAGCGCAACATGTTGTATTCATCCAAAGATATTCTACTGCCCTCATATTGCTACACTTCGTTATTACAATAACAAGTACTACAGGAATTGAATAGAGTGTGCACAACACAAAACAGTACATTATACCTGCATGTAGCACTCCAGCTCCTTCTAATACACTTATCCTAGTTTACTGTAATGTGCATTGCATTCTGTGGTAACCTGGGGGCATCTATACCTTTGGAAAAGCAGTGAGAACAGAAATCCTGTTGATAATAGGCTGTCCATATAAACATTCTAGAGTGTGGTTTGAAAACACATGCATAACACTTCTGGGGAATAATCATTTGTTGTGTCTTTCGGCTTTTCCCGGTTAGGGGTCGCCAAAGCGGAACTCCGGTCCACTAATGATTGGCAGTAGATTTTTACGTACTGAGTTGCCGGCTCTGTCACACAACCTTCAACGAAGGTACACCCATTCATGCATGTATCCACACAGAAGACACTCTAGCTGAGAATCGAACAGGACAACATCTTACTGTGAGGCGACAACGCTACCACAGCACCACCACCGCAGTCTGGGGAATAGTCATTAATTTTCAAAAAAAAATTAGCAGTAGTACAAAGCATGCCAGGTGTGTTACTTGGCCCCTTCCCCATTATATAAAAGGTGACTTACCTTATATAAATGTTGCATCTTTCAAGTAACACACCTTGGCAATGAACCGCATCACATTTGTAGAACAACTTCCTTGTACCACAGTTGTTTTTTTTTTTTTTAAATTCTACTTATTTGTTCACATTGGGAACCCACTGAATGCAACCATTTCTTTGCACCTGGGAGTACTGTCTGACTAAATAAGTTATTCATGGTCACACAATAGGCACATGGAGATGGGAGGAATCAAACCCTGTATGGGAAGCAGATCATTAACAGCTCAGAGTTCCAGCCCTCTGAACTGACAGTTCAGCTATATCTGTCATGCTGCACATCTCTGCTACACGTGACAGACATGGTACAGCTAGATGCTGCACCATGTTGCAATAAAGCCATGAAGCACCATTAGCATGCCTTTTAAATAAAAATCGCAACACCCACTATTAGCAACACTACAGTGAAATGGCATTAAGATTCAGTAACAAATGTCAGTGTGACACTGCTCAACAAACAACACAGGCACAACAATATTGCAACCATACATAACATTCTACAAAAATAAAGAAAACATATCTATAAAAAAAGAAGGAAGTACAGAAATTGTGCTGATAGTAGTTAAACTTCTCCTGTGAAAGATTTCATGAATCACAGAAACACTAAATAGCCAAGAATAGGGGAATGCTTAAAAAGGGAAGCATCCCATTCACAATTTGTGTTAAACATATTAAACACTTTTTCTCTGTACCCTTCACTCTCCATTCACCGACATACACTACTTCAAAACACACACTCACACAATTCTACATACTCACCATTATTGATAAGCACAGTAAGGGCTATGCCACTATATTGCAGTCTCCATTCAACAACTTTTAAATTTAAGATGCATGATCATAACACTAAAATATGAAAGGTGTGTTTAGAGACATATAGGCTATGTTTCTGTAACATTCCCTTTTCCCCTATTTTGCACTATTTAAATGTACTTCTTACAACACTTAGCAGACAATCAATAAATGGCTGCAAACACCAATGTTTTAAGACATATGCATAGCATATATATTGTATACATATATGTGTATACATATATATGTCTATATATATATATATATATATATATATATATATATATATATATATACACACACACACACACACACACACACACACACATATGCAAATTCTATATTTACGCATGTACATACATAAATACAAAACACACATATATTACCATACAGATTTAGAGCATACATACAAATGAAAATGGCACAGGTTCTACTCTGTTAATGCTAGATGCTACTGCAGCTGAATGCTATAACTGATAACAGTCTTATTTCTGATGGTTTAGATAAAATACTTAGCACCGCCTGACACTTTGTACAACTATGTTGCAAAACATGTTTCAGTAATAAACATCTCAATTTAGGCTTTGAAAATGTGTTAACCCTAATGAAATCAACAAAATTCATGCCTATGCACCGCATACACCAGTGACATATCAGCATACATTAACACACACGCACACACATAGCTTGACTATATGTGTGAATGCTACACTTTCACTGATCTCACCATATTTTGAAGAATACCAGCAGCACACAAATAAGTAGCAGGAGTATCACAACATGCAGCTTACATTTATCTGAAACATTAATTGTGAAAACCCTTTCTCTCTGCAGAGTCCCCACAGAAATGCAGTAAAATGTCCAGGCAAGCTTGCGAAGTGGCAGTAGCTCAAATATACCAAGCTGGAATATCACATGGCTGGCATCTGCACACTTCTTCTCTAGATGATGCAACCCCCACAGCCTAAGGTACATTAGGCCACCCTCCCTCCCATCATGTTTTTGAAATAAAACTGCAGTACCACAGCTAGGCAGCAATGCACCTCCATAGTCTTACTACCTTCATAAGCCCTACTACAAAGCAGCAGCATAACAACAGAGCGGAAACCAAAACACATAAAATCTCTCCTTACCGAGCAGCATAACAAAGGAGCACATCGTAAAATCTCTCCTTACCGAGCAGGCTTGGTGTGATGGAACATAGTTATGGAGCACAGCCTTAGGGGAAATCAAAACTCTGGATGGAACATACTCCTCACTGAGCAGGCTTGAATAGTTATTTCCACGCACTTTTTGTGTTTTAAAGTTACGTTAGCATGCAATCCTCCATTGGGTTTGGGTCTTGCAGCTGTAAAAGTGGGGTGGGGGTGCTCCCTCCCCCTCAATCTATGGTTCTGGTGCCTATGGAAGATGCTGCAGAGCTACAATAGAAAAACAAGCTGCAAGTGTTATCAAGCAGGAGTATTGTGGATACTGATTTCCAACATGCTTAAGGAACATGCCCTTTCTTTCACAGCAGTATTAGCACATACAGATAATTTAGTGTTCATGTTTGCAAATATTTGATAAGGGATACTATGGCAGTAGTTGTGAGATCTTTGCTTGGGGAATGGGCAACAGAGTCTAAGAGACTGTTGTGCACAAAGAATATCTATGTTAATGGGAATAAACCCAGCACCAATTGTGCAATGCAGGTCTTAAAACAAGCTGACCAGCCTAAAGAGGGAACTGGATGGCACATGTTTACATGTGTATTGGATATGTGTACACTATTTATGGGTGGATTTAGTATGGGGATACAGTTAGCACTGTCACCTGCAAGTTGTAAGCCTGTGTGTGCTTTGGGTTTATTTGGGGAGAGGGAATATTTTCACTGGTGACTGCAGGCCTGGCAGACTTGCAAGGGTATGGATGACATCCTACATGTAGGATTAACACCCTCAGTGGGACATACCAACAAGGAGGTATACAGTTAGGTAGTCAGTGGGCAGAGATAGAGATTACTGGTACTATATCACAAAGTTTTTTTCATACACAGCAATATTCCTTGTAAGGAGAAGTAAGGGGAAATCAGGGTCTCCACAGAGATGAAAATAGAAAAAGCAGGTTCTCTGCTGCAGATAATGATGGTATTGCAGGCTTGCATTTCTATTGGTGACAGCTATTCAGTCAGGATGCTGCCAAGCTGTTCTACTGAGAACATGCATGGCAGGATCTTGTGGTTGACATTAATGCTGTTGCTGGCTAGGACCATGCGTATGACCTGGTGAATGCAGAAAGTGGACTTTCCACCTTACATGAAAAAGTAGGGTAAAGGGAGGTGAACTGTCAGGCTGCGCCTCTTTTTACAGACTCAGAGGGGTTTCTGGTCTCTATCAGAGGTACAGCAATCCTTCACTGGCCCACAGTATGGTACTGGGCATCAAAGTAGAGCAGCAACATGCCCCTACAGTATTCATCAGAGATGTTTAAAGTATGATTACTTTCCATTGCCTAACTACTCACTGCACATTTTATTAATGCTCTC
This sequence comes from Protopterus annectens, assembly GCF_019279795.1. Taxonomy (NCBI): domain Eukaryota; kingdom Metazoa; phylum Chordata; order Ceratodontiformes; family Protopteridae; genus Protopterus; species Protopterus annectens. The sequence continues at coordinate 1,423,129,618 of NC_056728.1, forward strand.
TACTTCAGGTATTACAGGGACATCTGTGGTACAGCATCAAAGGGGAACTGCATGAGGACAGCTTTTTGGGGTGGTTGGTACACACTATATTATTAAATCTACTCTGGGAATATGTTAGAGGTATCAGGTTATGTTTATACTGGTCTTTGTAAATTACTCTGTTCACAGGGGAATCCCCATCTGGCACCACCACTGTGGAAGTTTATGGCCTGATGTCAGAGGATCATCTACTGCTGATGGTGGTGATCAGCTGACACACTCAGGAGGGTTCAGTGTGTCTGTGATGGACTCAAGCAGTGTACCTGCTTGATTCCCTTCTCAGACCATGGACAAAGCATCTTTGCTTGGACAAATCCCAACTGCTGAGCATGAAATCTCAAAACTGCCCCCCTGTTTTTCATATGGGAGAAGCTCACTTGTATATCCAGATATTGGGTTCAAGCCCCCCACAACCCTGAACTTATATATGCCAACTCCGTGGGTGCACCAAATTGAGGAATGGGAATATTCCCTCAAAAGGGAATTACTGCCAGCACAACTCACTGACAGTGATTTCCTATGGAAAAGCTGTTATCTTGGGTGGATTGAACTTTGGGCATATGACACGGGAAAGTTCAATCTCCATCTACCAGTAGGTAAATGATACTATACCAGGGTTATTCTGATGGGTGGCCCAGAGGTTCTCATGGTGAAACACATGTGTATTTATAGGTTGAACATTCCTGTAAGAGTTACTGATAGTTAATTCTCATTATGATTTTTTTTATTGGAGTGTGTGTGGAACTTATGTCACCTAGTAGTTACTTATAGATTTATTTTCACTGAGCTTAAGTACTAGTGCTACACAGATATTTGCACAACAGTTTGGCACAACCACATAACAGGAGAATATAGTACATTTTCTGTATTTTGGATAACCTTAATAAATATAACTTAAAGGATCTTTTGATTCATGAATTTTTTATCTGAATGCGACAGTTTTGAACTATATAAACATTAAATAATATCTAAGGCCCATGCGTCAAATGCCAATTGTACAAAGATAAGTGAGTTACAAAACACATTGGATGGTAAGAATATTAAAGTTTCTTATGAATATAAATGTAGTTAGGGAAGGACTCTATGAACAATAGCTGAATTCATTCTAAACTGGAAGGAGGACCTTAAGTCAAAGTCAGAAATGTCATTTAAAAATGATAACATGATCCAGCACTTAGTAGGACTGTGTTCCTCAGATGAAAGGAAGGAACTGAAGGAACTGGATTGTTTAGTAGACAAAGATAAGCTATCTATTAAGCCTGGCACATACCGGATACAAGTGACAGAACAGTATACATTAAATAAGTCTAAAGACAGTAACGTCTCGGATGATAAAGATGCGTAGTCATTTGAAAACAACTTAGAGCAGACAGGGAAATGAGGGGAAAGGAGAAACCAAATAAAAATGATCATCCACCCAACCAAAAAAGAAGAATCGGTGTTATTCCATATCAGAAGGAAAAGACGGGATGAGTCAACTATAAGAGAGCAAAGCAGAAACCATACAAGTCAATCAGAAATCAGGGAGAAAAAGGGAAAAAACTTAAGCATATAGTAATCACAAAAAGAAAAAGAGGACTACTAGTATGGAGGATAAGGATGCAAACAGGGATTAGCAAAAACACATAGGTTGTGGTCGGGGGCACTCATCTTAGCAAAGTGAGGAACATTAGTGAGTGTGTTAGATAATCTATATAAAGCAAGTTAAAATACAGCAAAATGCTTACATATGGCAAATGCAACCAACCCATTTAGGATCTGAGTGTAAGGTATGTCTGATAAGATAATATGGATGTATATGAATTGATTCTTTTAATCAAAAACATCCACTGTGTTCCTGAGTGTCCGCAATAGATAACTAATTTTTGAGAGGAAGAAAATATAACGAAACATGAAGAAGTTAAATCAAAGTTCTTTAGGTGGGCTAGTTAATTGATGAATCACTTAAATGGACTTTGTAGGAAACAAGTAACCCAAGATGTAAAAAGGAACTCTCTTGAACAGTGAGAAGGTGGAATATTAGTGAGTGAAATCTAAGTTCTTGAAGATTCTATAATAAACAACAACAAGGTTAACTGATTTCAATACATTCAATATTAATTTGTCTATACTTTGAGGTTTATTATTAACAGAAGTTCCTGATTTTCTTGAGATAATATTAAGTGGGAAAATAAAATATAATCACATAGCTAGACAAACAAGGACTAATGATATTTGTTGCGCTCTTCTGAGGTGTATACAGATGGTCCTGAAAATGACTGAATTTTTGGAAAACCTTAAAATCGCTTATTAATTTAGTGAAATCAATCCATCAAAGAGAAAGAATGATTATGGTTTCACTAAAGCTCAACTCTTTAATTCTTGGCTATATCAAACTGGATTATATTTATGCTATGCAAATGTTCAGCAAAGACAGGTTACATCTAAGTTAGTATGTGTCTTGCTTTTAAGTTGGACAGTCCCTGACTACCTTAGGTCTTTGTTCTAGGTTATTATCCAAAGGTACAGACAGAAGTGGAGGACATCATTCTTTCAATGTCTATGCAACAGTCTGGGAAATAAGCATAATGAGTTGAAGCTGACAGTATTACAGGAATCCATTAAACCTGCATTAACTGTGAAAGCTTGGATGACATCAAACGTGTTTTCCCAGGTATAATAAGTTTGAATGTCTTAGATCTGAGGGTAGATGACAGATTTCAATATTAGTCCATGAGACCATTCCTTCAGTACTCATATTATCAGATAAAAAAAAAACTGATGATATTCTACTCCATTCTGAATCTATAAGACTGATAATATGTTGTCATACACCACATATTCACATATACTGCAGTCATTGAGCAAAATATGTATATGCAAGGAATGCATGTGTGATAACTGACTGCAGTGCTGTATCTTCCACTTCATACTGTGTAAACAAGGCATGGATTATACAGCTGTTGTGTCATGCAGAACAGAAAGGGACATGTGTTACTATTTGTTGTCATTGGACAATGATGGGGGGGTGTATTTCCTTGAAATATTTATTAGACAAGCATGTGTTTTATGTTCATGTGCATCATAAACAGTAATATAATACCAATCCAAATACACAAGTGACAAACGACAACACAGATCTGATGAAATTGCAGTAGTTCAAGGTCAATGTTTGAAAATGTAGAGTATATACTACATGATTGTACTGGGCATGCTCACAAGATATTGCAGCGAACACTGCAATAACATCATTTAAATAACACAAACACACAAGAAAGTGTCCGAACATAGGCTCAGTCACACTGGTCGATGATCTGGCATCATGCCATACAGGAAGACATATTATGTATGCACTCGTGCAGCAAAGCTATAACGTGAGAAGAAAACAATTACATTAATACATAAATGTGCATTCTTATTTGGAAATTAATGTCTGTGAACAATCAATGATATACTGAACATCTGTATTTTGCCAGACCTGAACACATGTCAGGACAGATATCTGAAAGATGTGTATCAACCTATGGCACCTCAGAAATAGGTATACTGTATATCTCATGACAAACACACATTTAGGGCTTACGGCACTATCCTATTGTAATGGTTATGGATCCCCTAGCTGGGAGGGTAATGCCTTAACAATGTTGCCCTCTGCCTGTGCCATAAATACTTCCTTTGTCTAAGCCACTCCTGTCTGACAAAGTTATCTGGTAGACAGATATTAGCAGATTGAGCTAGGCATTCTACAGAGCTGTGTATTGACTGTGTCTCCATATGACATAGTAATGGACCTTGTTACAAATAAATGTAATTAAGGTGTGAAGTAATAAAGGACATTTGAAGATAATTTGTACAATATTATTTTGTCAGAATGGTGACAAGGAGGAAACTATGTTAATGTTCACACTGCTGTGAGCAGTGTGATATCAATGTTTCTCAACAAGGTAAGCTGTTCCTGTTGTTTTCTACATAAGCATTGTCCCAGATTTGAACCACACTGTATCTGTGTTGATATGTTATGCAGGTGGTTAAAGAATGCATGTGATCCAGGTGTAGTCACACCATGATATTCTCAGAACAAATGTTTCACTGGATAGATATTACAAAATAACTTGACATTTCTTGATTGAAAGAACAAATTAACAATAACAACTTGATGCAGTGTTGTTTGTGTAATGTCAGTGCATTCATATAATGTTGCCCTTTGCTGAAACTGGACAGAAAATTATGTGATGCCACCAACTATTGGCATATGTATGAATCACATGTGCCATAGTACAAGTCTTAACAAAGCTGTGAGACTCCACCTATGTGAAGTCATTACTTCATATGACTGTGATGCGATTTGTTTGAGATAAAAAGGATGATGGGGGTTTGGACAAATTATATCACTTATGGATGTCATTCATGCATAACACCATTAGGAGACACAGTGCTTAGTCAGTCAATGTGGGTTTTGAACACCTGACTATGTGAGGTCAGAAGTTGCGTGCTATTGGGAAGAATGAAAGTGCTATGATGCAAGTGGTGCCAGAGCTGTGACAAATTTGGGTCTTTAAAGTCATGACAACATGTTATTGCTATAAGGGATATGTGTGCTTGTAATTTCTTTAAAAGACTGTTACTATATGTGTCTTTCATACACAACATTACCTGCTGCTAGGTATACTCAAACACATGTGAAGTGTCACTGTGATGTGAGAATAGCAATCATGCACAATATGTGGATAATCATGAAATCGAGTTCATGCCTTACTAAGGTAAAAGCATACAGAACATTGCTGCATGCCCTCATGCCTTACTAAGGTAAAATCATACGGAACATCGCTGCATGCCCTCATGCCTTACTAAGGTAAAATCATACGGAACATCGCTGCATGCCCTCATGCCTTACTAAGGTAAAATCATACGGAACATCGCTGCATGCCCTCATGCCTTACTAAGGTAAAATCATACGGAACATTGCTGCATACCCTAATGCCTTACTAAGGTAAAATCATACGGAACATTGCTGCATACCCTAATGCCTTACTAAGGTAAAATCATACGGAACATCGCTGCATGCCCTCATGCCTTACTAAGGTAAAATCATACGGAACATTGCTGCATACCCTAATGCCTTACTAAGGTAAAATCATACAGAACATCGCTGCATACCCTAATGCCTTACTAAGGTAAAATCATACAGAACATCGCTGCATGCCCTCATGCCTTACTAAGGTAAAATCATGCAGAACATCGCTGCATACCCTAATGCCTTACTAAGGTAAAATCATACAGAACATCGCTGCATACCCTAATGCCTTACTAAGGTAAAAGCATACAGAACATCGCTGCATGCCCTCATGCCTTACTAAGGTAAAATCATACGGAACATTGCTGCATACCCTAATGCCTTACTAAGGTAAAATCATACAGAACATCGCTGCATACCCTAATGCCTTACTAAGGTAAAATCATACAGAACATCGCTGCATGCCCTCATGCCTTACTAAGGTAAAATCATACAGAACATCGCTGCATACCCTAATGCCTTACTAAGGTAAAATCATACAGAACATCGCTGCATACCCTAATGCCTTACTAAGGTAAAATCATACAGAACATCGCTGCATGCCCTCATGCCTTACTAAGGTAAAATCATACAGAACATCGCTGCATACCCTAATGCCTTACTAAGGTAAAATCATACAGAACATCGCTGCATACCCTAATGCCTTACTAAGGTAAAATCATACGGAACATCGCTGCATGCCCTCATGCCTTACTAAGGTAAAATCATACGGAACATCGCTGCATGCCCTCATGCCTTACTAAGGTAAAATCATACGGAACATTGCTGCATACCCTAATGCCTTACTAAGGTAAAATCATACGGAACATTGCTGCATACCCTAATGCCTTACTAAGGTAAAATCATACGGAACATCGCTGCATGCCCTCATGCCTTACTAAGGTAAAATCATACGGAACATTGCTGCATACCCTAATGCCTTACTAAGGTAAAATCATACAGAACATCGCTGCATACCCTAATGCCTTACTAAGGTAAAATCATACAGAACATCGCTGCATGCCCTCATGCCTTACTAAGGTAAAATCATACAGAACATCGCTGCATACCCTAATGCCTTACTAAGGTAAAATCATACAGAACATCGCTGCATACCCTAATGCCTTACTAAGGTAAAAGCATACAGAACATCGCTGCATGCCCTCATGCCTTACTAAGGTAAAATCATACGGAACATTGCTGCATACCCTAATGCCTTACTAAGGTAAAATCATACAGAACATCGCTGCATACCCTAATGCCTTACTAAGGTAAAATCATACAGAACATCGCTGCATGCCCTCATGCCTTACTAAGGTAAAATCATACAGAACATCGCTGCATACCCTAATGCCTTACTAAGGTAAAATCATACAGAACATCGCTGCATACCCTAATGCCTTACTAAGGTAAAATCATACAGAACATCGCTGCATGCCCTCATGCCTTACTAAGGTAAAATCATACAGAACATCGCTGCATACCCTAATGCCTTACTAAGGTAAAAGCATACAGAACATTGCTGCATGCCCTCATGCCTTACTAAGGTAAAATCATACGGAACATCGCTGCATACCCTAATGCCTTACTAAGGTAAAAGCATACAGAACATTGCTGCATACCCTCATGCCACAGGACGAGCCTTAGAATTTCTCATGGGGAAGCCAATTGCCATCCTCATCATTATTACCCAATAAGCATTTCTGTGTGAATAATGAGCATAGATTGTTGTTAAAGGATCCCCAGCAATACATGTACACAACAGATATCTGGGTGGCAACATTGTTACCTACATGCATATTCACAGACATACTGACACAACTTAGTCTAAGGAACAATGGCTGGATTTGAACAGACTACCTAAAATCACAAAGTACAGAACACTGCATGAATCGCACATGCCACTCAAGAAATTGTTTTACATTTCTGACAGCACACATTTGAAGAGGGATGACTTCATCATTCTTTCATAAGTTGCCATTCTTCTAAAAATGCATGAAAGTGAAGTGGATAGTAATGCTACACAGCTACATATACTACATGCAATTGAAGCCTCCTGTTCACAGCATGACAGACAAACACACATGCAGTGTAGTCAAGCTATTCCAGATTCAAATGCCCTCCCTTTGTACTTACTCACTTTAGATAACATAGCATCAGCGGCCAATGCCATTAGATAACTTATACATTCACTGTGATGTTGTTCATTTCTGATAGCATGATGTGACTATTGTATTCCCCAAACTGATGATTGCCTAGGGGTAATACAAATTTATAAGGTAGCCCTCTGCCAATGAAAATACATCTTACATAAGAGGTGCTGTGACTGATACAATTGTATATGACAGTACAGACAGTCAGATTAGTTAACCAATGTTAGATTCAAATCCTCTACCTATCTATTTACACAATCTGTAGATTACAGAATTTACCTCAATGGTGTAGAAGATAGTAAGAGCACAGAATGCACTTTTGATATGATGACCTCACTGGTGATGGTGTGATGCAGAGAAGATGCTTGTTTTAAAAGTGGGATAATGGGATAGTGGCATACTTGCCTTTGTTAAATTTTTCCCATAAGTGGAAATTAATATATGACATCTGTTTAGGAAGCTCTATGTACCTAACATTGCAGCCACACGCACATTCTCCAGTGTGAGATTTGAACTTTTGACTTATCTAGTTATACAATCAAGAGAGCACAGAATTTTGTGGCAAGTGTCACAGAAGAAGTTTGACTCTTAATGGGAGAGTGCACTTTTGACATGATGAACTTATCCATGTATTGCAGAGAGGATGTTTCTGTTAGAAATAGAATAATGTGCAGTGCAAGCTGTGTCCAAAGTTAAGTGAATTCTCATGAGTGAACATGAACATAGCACTTTTGGCTTCGAGTCTCTTCTTACCTGTCACTTGAACCTCACCCTCAAACACACTCAAGTTCCCCACAGTGAGAAATGAACCTCCTATCAGTCTAGTTAGACAATCTAGAGAGCGGAGTATAAACCACAAGCGTCATAGGAGAAGTCTGACTTTGATGATGTGAAAAGGCTCATTTGTACTTAGTAAAACATAATTGTTTGCAACATCTGTTGTTGTGCATCACAGGTTTTAGGACAATTGTATGTGTGTGGACAGGCCTATGTAACAGCAGAGTACTTATATCATGTAATGACATACTTCTCTGATAAGATTTATATACTTTCATTTATGTACATTCCATTACTGTGAGGGTCATGTACCTGTTTCACAGTATGGGATGTGAATAACAATCAGAACTGTAAACTAGTAGATTGTCAGTCAAGTATTCCTGACAGTTAATTCCGGGATGATTGCATGGAAATAGTAAAATTGTGCAGTGTCACTGTCACTTTTCTTGTCTTGTGCTTGCACAGTGTGCACTGAAAATACAAACAGTGCACTTCAGAATAACAGTTATGGATTATGTGTGAATAGGTTAGCCAAAATTTTAACACAGATGAAACTGTAACTGCTGGACTGCAGGCATTCATTGCCAGACTGACTTATCTGAATCAGCATCACTCGGAAATCCAGACACCTTGTTTTTAACATTCAGTAAAGACATACAGATGCTGTACAAGTTAAACAAAGAATTAATTGATGTAAGTATGTTTTACTCTGTTGTCTGAAGCCCAGCATTGGCAGGCTCAATTGCACTGCTGATGGCAAAGCATTAGTGCATGCATAATCATATCTTAAGGTATTGAACTTATAATGAGTATTAGCTGTACGCTATGATGTTCCATGCCAACCTTTGTGCAAACAAGAAGTATACACATACAATTATGTCTGAATCTGAGGGAATGCAGGAAAGATGTGGCGTATGGTCATGTTTCAGGTGGCGTAATTAACACATTTATCATTACAGTTGCAGTTCTTCAGTCCTTATAGATATATGCTACATGTATATTATGATACACATGAGGGACAACACGTGCTTTTGCTGATGGAAACATGGCTTAAGGAAACAGATTTGAATCAAGGGGGTTTATTTGATGACACAGAAAAAGTGGGAAGAGGTGGAAAGTTAGTGACAGGAATACACATACATACATACTAAGAGATTAGTTTATGGCTCATTTATGCTCATATTTGTGTTGTGTTACCATTTGCTTTACCAGCATAATTATTCAGGCAATATCTGTACAAGACATATTCACAATAGGGAGAAAGCACACTAATATAGCAGCAGGATAATGCCATGTTAAGAAAAATAGGTAGCTGACAGTTACACCTACATGAGTCATTACAAACATTCAAAACCGTGTTGGCATACATCTGAATTAAGTCTTGACAATATTCCAGCAAAAGTCTACATACATGAGTAATACCTAAACACACCATACAGGAACTCTGAGGTTACAGCCTTCCAATATGACAAAGGACTGCATAAAAGGCGAATGCATTACTCTTCATTACCCTCATGATGATTGTATGCTATACATGCAACTCTTCAGCTTGTTCAACAGAAGATTAGCCTGACTATACATAACAATGCACAGTAGCTCAAAGAGCACCAGAGTAATGCAGCTGAAGGCAAAAACTGACATGATTTTGCCATAAGTTGTGTACTTCCATTTAACCTCAGCTGTAGTTGGTGCACAGCACCAGAAATTTACACAAATTCAAACTAGATAAAGCGATGACACAGAAGGGCAAACAGACATAGACGGGAAGAGGGAGGCAGGGAAAAAAGATGATGACAGAAACAGTATAATAACGGCTAAACACAATATGTAGGCAACAGCCACAGATAAAATAGTGTATTAAAGTAGTCAATAACAGTTTGCAAATTTGTGGATTAGAGCCCTTAAAAGTATGTAAAAATCTGTCTATAGATCTGAGTATTATTTCCTCATGTCACAAAGGAATTCCTGGTTGACACACTTTAAATCATACAACTGAAGTATATTGACAATGTACTGAAGCAGAAGGGGTAAAGAGAGAGAGAGAGAGAAAGGTAGAGAGAGAAATAGCAACAGTATTTTTCCTAGGACATGTAGGACTATCTGTATGGTGTCTTACTCTTATATATTTCCCCATTATTACCCTGTCATGTTCTGTACAATATAATTCTTGGTACAGGGAATAAGAAGGGGTAGGAGTGCAAAACCTCCACTAAGAAATAAGCAGTCTAATGGTGGCTTCCTATGTCTACCTGTTAGGGATTGCATGTTTTAGCAAATACTTTCTTGCTGCACTATTCAAATGGTATGTTACTGAAATGTTTTTAAATGGAGATTAATACAGATGTTTGCATTTAACCACATGATAGGAATGTAAAATGTCATGAAATTATAATTTCATCTACAGCTGTAATGGAGCCTATGGCACTGTGCAAAAACAATGGTCTACAGAGAGAGGAATTATCTCAACATGCTACATAGGAACTTCTAATTTATTACATCCATCAGCCTAAGAACTATTACAGCCACAGTAGTGCCTTTAGTCTGCCTTTATTCCATATTTCCACTGCACAGTAGATTTAAACACATTTGAGTGAAAGTAACTACACTACTGTGGCTAAAATTAAAATGTTCAGCTTTTGCATTAGGAAGTTAAATGGCATTCACTGTCATTCAACATTGGTGTGCAATACCAACTTCATTGCAAATGCTAAGGACAAAAATGAAAGCTTTTTGAAGGACCATATCCGGCCATGTGTGTTATGTGTGATTATATATTTGTGACCAGATCAACCATGTGAAAAAGGGGCTGACAGGACAGTGGTAAAAATGGAAGTCGCAAGCAGAGTAGTATACACAGGCTAGAATACAGGACTTTGTAGGAGGGTGTTGAGAAACCTCCATAGCGAACCACTTCTTCAGAACATAAACGCAGTATTATATACACACTTTCATGACTCTGGATGTATGTCAACAACAGAATAATGCTGTATAGCCAGTTGGACTAAATCAAGGATGAAATACAGCTAAAGTGGAAAGCTATGTATGGGGAGTATATATATATTTTTTTTTTGAGAGAGAGGAATGTTGGGGAAGATGTTAAGGGATGAGAGGGTCAGGTACATATGGCATATTAGGTAGCAGCTGCAGACATACAGGACATACAAGACAGACAGGGGTGGTGATGGATACAAGTTGGGAGATACCATGACTAAGGATAGGAATAGGACCTCAGAGGTGCATCCAGACCCAGCATGAGAACAGTGAGAATCTAGTCCTCACCCCCAGAACTATCATCACTGCCTCCAGTGTCAGCTGCCTGGGTCAGTGCTGAACAAGGCGTCATTTTAGTACTATGACGCAAGACCTTTTCAACCCTTCCAATTCAGGCATCAAGGCTCCTCTCCATAATGCCCACCACCAGCCCTGTCAGCTCCTGTCAGGTGGCAAAATCACCACCTCTCTTACTACTGCTCCTGGAGAGTACTACTGCACCAGCAGCTGAGGCAGAGCTACCTGACCCAGGTGGAGCAGCCAGGGCAGGAACTGTGGAGGCAACACTGACAGGTTGTGACACAGATGTGCTGGGTGTCTGTGCTGCCTGTGGTAGCA